>NC_134359.1:86901069-87213206 GCF_048569485.1 Anomaloglossus baeobatrachus | reverse complement strand
AAGTCTCTCACTTCGTCACTAAGGATGATTTCATTCTTCAGGGCTGGAGTGGTCTTTGTGGTGGGATGCAGGTCTGGAGAGCTGTTGTCATCCTATTATATAGATAAGAATAATGTATGTATTGTAGAAATGTCCCCTATCATGTTCCCTATTTTGTTTTTTTTGTCCACATTATGGTCCCTGTGAGGTAAATCCGGAGATATGACGATAAATCATGATATTCAAGTATGTCAGGAAGCCCTCTCCTGGTGTCACCCCCCTCCCTTCTTCTTCTCAGTGTTCCACTCACACCTCCATGGCCATGTCCTGTGATATGGAAATGAGATGATGTGAGAACAAAGGACACAGGATGACCCCCTGCCGTCACCCTGTAGTGGGGGCTGCTAGCTAGTTAGCAAGGCTTGGAAGTTTCCAGACAGAACGGCTCCAGTAAAAAATGGTTCATATCTCGCAAGCCATATCTCCGATAAATATGGCAACCATAAAAATGGTGTTTGCGCAGGCGGACGATGCTGGCACACCTTTTTTATGGAAGTAGAACATTGGGAAATACACCAAACGTGATATCAGCCAATGGGGAGCTAGTGGACGGGTCATGAGTCCTCTCGTTCTGTAGCTAAATTCATAACTGTCACAATGAGAGCATTGGCGTCCGCCTACGACGCTCCCAGGCAAAGTTATGGCCCATATTCCATGTTGTGAATTTGTCCATAACTCCAGCCAGGGGTGGAGCAGTGCTCCCTGTGAGGTCACTAAGGTAGGAGGGGACCTGGATTTGCCCAGGTTGATAACCCTACTTTGGCCATTTTCCAGTGTTCTTTCGCTCGGGGGCCTGGTTGGGAAAGACCTGTGGAGGGAGCTCCTAGAAACCTGGTCTACAGCGCCCCCCTGTGGCCAGACACGCAAGGTAACTGATAGAATTGTATGCCTGTTTGTAACCCATGCTTTTATCTGTAACTGTACTCTGACATATGTATATTCTGTAGATTCCCTATTGTATATATTGTAGTTCTAGTGTGCTTTAGGCGATTAAATTATATAATTAATCTTGGGCTGTTCTGTTATCTCGATCTTGAATCCCACGTCTGTGTGTTCGGCTAATAGTTACCGTAAATCGGTTGGTGGCAGCGAGTTGTGCCAAGGATTATTGTGGGGAGGCCAGTGAGATTCGGGGAGAGTTTATATATTCCGCCCGCGGAGGTCGGGGGAATATATACCCTTCTCTCGCCGGGGGCCCTTCAATAATCGGCATAAGTAGTATAGCGGCCTCCTTGCTTATGGTCGGGCAATTCCATAATTGGCCTGACTATAAGAGGGGCGCTAGAGAGCGCGTCACGTGCTCTGTCTGTCGGTCGGGAGGTATAAAGGAGGGGTGACTCCTGCTTGTTACCCCCCGATCGTGACGTACTGGTAGCCAGCGCGGGGGATTTCTGAGTGACCCCCCCGGTGGTTTGTGACATATTGGTGGCAAGCGGTGGCATCGAGATAATAGTGTGTGTGAGTGTGAGACCCATACTCCCAGACACTAAAGACTGCCTGCAGCAGCTGTGGCTGCTGGGGTCTTCAGACTAGCTCAACACTAGAGTGTCAGAGTGCAGATACTGTAAGGTGTGTGGAGGCATCAGGTGTCAGTTCTGTGTCAGTGACCAAAGTCTGCAACAATGGCTGAGAGCACCAGGAGCAAAACCAAAGGAATGGCCGATGCGCAGGCCAGAGACGATGAGGAGGTTGTCCACGAGTCCTCCAGGAGCCCGACGCCAGAGAACGGCTCTGCAGAGGACATCGCACAACCTAGCACTGCTGGGCAAAATGAGGAAGAGCTCGCCCAAGGGTCCTCAACGAGCCAGATGCCAGCCCTCCGCTCTGCAATGGACAGTGAATCGCCTAGCTCTGCAGCGTGCCGCAGATCACCACGTGCCATTCCACCGAGCCTGGGAGGCTCGGATAGCCTTCTTCAAATGGCTATGGCCCTACGCCAGGCTGGAGACCGGGAGGGCTACGACATACTCATGGCCGAGCGAGAGCGGCAGGCAGCGCGTGAGGCTGAGGCTGCGGAGCGGCAGGCAGAGCGGCAAGCAGCGCAAGCAGCGCGTGAGGCTGCGGAGCGGCAAGCAGCGCGTGAAGAGCGCCAGGCAGAGCGTGACTACCAGCTGCAGCTAGCTCAGCTCCGGCCCTCATCAGCCGCACGTGACCTTCAAGACACCAAACTTCCAAAGGTCCGTGTTGAGGACTTCCCAGTGCTGGAGAAGGATGGAGACTTGGACTCTTTCTTGACTGCTTTTGAACGGACTTGCTTGCAGCATCATCTGAACAAGGACCAGTGGGCCAAATACCTGACCCCCCGTTTAAGGGGTAAGGCCCTGGATATCCTTGGGGACTTGCCTGCTGAGGCGGATCAGGGCTACGACAACATCAAGCGGGCCCTGATCCAACAGTACAACCTCACCCCGGAGTCCTACCGCAAGAAGTTCCGGACGCTGCAGAAGGGACCAAAGGACTCCTGGGCTGACCACCGGCGGGCACTTGCCCGAGCTGCCGACCACTGGACCCAAGGCCTGCAGCTTTCCACCGGACCAGAGATCCTGGACTTGGTCGTCACGGAGCAACTCCTGTGGAACTGCCCTGAGGATCTCCGCCAGTTCATCCGAGACCAGAAGCCAAAGGGATCCACGGCTACAGCTGCCCTGGCCGATGACTACACCAACAACCGGGCTCCTGAGGCCAGGAGAGCAGCCACCAGCAGCACCTGGAGAGGGGGTAAGATGAACTCTGCGACTGCCCCACCTGCCCCTAGACTGCAGGGGGTGTCCCCCTCAACTCCCCTCTCCAGGCCCGTGGCAGAACCAAGACGGTGCCACCAGTGCAACTTACCTGGACACTTCAAGGCCATGTGCCCTCAGCGTCCCAAGGCCCCGGCTCCGTCCCCGTCCCAAGGGCCGCCCAAGGTGTATTGTGTGGGTGGGGGTGGTGGTAGGTCCCTGGACAGCTTCCAACCTGTCACCGTCGGCCAGTCTGTGACCATAGGACTGCGAGACAGCGCCTCGGAAGTGACTCTGGTGCGGCCTGAGATGGTGTCCCCCCAAGACTTGATCCCTGGAAAAACCCTCGCTGTCTCCGGGATTGGAGGCATTGACCCGGCGCTGCCTGTTGCTGACGTTTATGTGGACTGGGGCGCAGGGCGAGGGGTGAGGGAGGTGGGGGTAACTGATCAGATCCCTGCAAACGTGTTACTTGGGACAGATTTGGGGCAGATAACCTCCCAGTTTGGGCCCCAACCAAGGGCTGAACCTTCAGCCAGTACTGACGTACCTCCGGACAATGTTAATGTGTTATCTATGAATGATGTAAGGGAGGAGGGAGTGAACTCCGATATTTCTGCTTGCACAGACACCAGAGACACACACACAGCTGCAGCTGTGACAGGGGGGGAGGGGGTCAGAGAAAGGTGTGACAATGCCTCTACAAGTAACCAGCCTGTGAGCTGGGATCTGCTGCCCTCTGCAGGGATAAGCAGAGAGCAGGGTGCTGCAGGGGGAGGACCAGTGTGTGGGGTGGGGGCTACCACAGCAAATGTGGGGTCCCCAGAGATTTCACAGCGGGGTTCTGTTGCTGCAGGAGGGGAACAGGCAGGTGAGATTGGGGCCGGTCCAGGAGCGGAAGGGCTCCCAGGTAAGATCTCGGTGCATGGTTCCCCCACAACCGGGGTGTCAGGAAGCCAGGTAGGTCTGCCTGAACCGGCGACTTGGTCAGGAACGGAGGAGGAGCAGGCACGACCCACGGTCGCAGCGGCTGTGGCCGCTGTCACCCGCAGTGGGAGTGCTGGAAGCCAAGGGGCCTCCCGGAGGTCCGATAGCTCTTCCCCTTCTGACCAAGTGGCAGCCGAGTCAGGTGGAGGCCAGGACACAGGTCCCGGGGTACTGACTGAAGATGTGACAGTCTCGTCGATTCTGGCCACATCTAGTCAGGAGTTTCAGGCAGCGTTAGAAGCTGACGACAGCCTGAAAGCTCTAAAGGAGCAGGCGGCACAGCCTCCCTCGGACTCGGACCCGGAGCGAGTGGTCTGGGACCAAGGACGGCTGTACCGGGCCACGGTCCAGCAGGGTTCACCGGAGGCGTGGCCCAGGGACCGACAGTTGGTGGTACCCTATCCGTTCCGGACGGAGTTGTTGCGGATCGCACATGAGATTCCGATGGCCGGACACCTAGGGATCGCTAAGACCAAGGCCAGGTTAAACCAGCATTTCTACTGGCCAAAAATGGGGGCCGATGTGGCTGCCTACTGCCGTTCGTGTGAAACCTGTCAGAGAGTGGGGAAGGCGGGGCCACGCCCCAAAGCCCCACTGGTATCTCTGCCAATCATCGATGAGCCTTTCAGGAGGGTGGCTGTGGATCTGGTCGGCCCGCTGGCCATCCCCAGCAGCTCCGGGAAACGCTTCATACTGACGGTAGTGGACTATGCCACCCGGTACCCAGAAGCAGTGGCCTTGTCGTCCATTCGGGCTGACAAGGTGGCCACCGCATTGCTGGAGGTTTTCTCCCGAGTTGGTTTTCCCCAGGAAATGCTCACTGACCGGGGGACCCAATTCATGTCCCAGCTGATGGAGGCCCTCTGTAAGCAAGTCCAGGTGCGACATCTGGTGGCCAGCCCGTACCATCCACAGACTAATGGCCTGTGCGAGCGGTTCAATGGCACCTTAAAGCAGATGCTTAAGATGTTGGTCGACTCCCATGGGCGTGACTGGGAGCGGTATCTCCCACACCTGTTATTTGCTTACCGGGAGGTTCCACAGGCCTCAACAGGATTCTCACCGTTTGAGCTCCTGTACGGGCGACGTGTGCGGGGCCCCCTGGCTCTGGTGAAAGAGGCTTGGGAAGGGGATTTGGCCACCCCTGGAGTGTCGGTTATCGAGTATGTCATGCGCTTCCGGGACAAAATGCAGGCCTTGACGCAACTGGTACACGACAATATGGCTCAAGCCCAGGCCGATCAGAAGCGTTGGTACGACCAGAACGCTTGTGAGAGGACCTACCAAGTGGGTCAAGAGGTGTGGGTACTGGTCCCCGTACCACAGGACAAGCTTCAGGCAGCCTGGGAAGGCCCATACCTCGTGTACCAGCAGCTCAACCCTGTGACGTACCTGGTCACCCTGGACCCTGCCCGTGGAAGGCGGAAGCCCTTCCATGTGAACATGATGAAGGCACATCATGAGCGGGAGGCATGTGCGCTCCCCGTGTGCAACCTGCCCGAGGAGGGAGAAGCGGAAACCCTCTTGGATATGCTAGCCCAGGTTAGGGCAGGCGGATCCATTGAGGATGTGGAGGTTGGCCACCAGCTCTTGGAGGACCAACGGTCCCAGCTGTGGGCCACCCTACACCCCTTCCGGGGGTTGTTTACCAACCAGCCCGGAAAGACTGACTTGGCTGTCCATCACGTGGACACTGGGGATCATCCCCCGATCCGGCGTTCAGCATATCGGGTCTCCCTGGAGGTGCAGCAACACATGCGCCAGGAGATTGACGAGATGCTGAACCTGGGGGTGATCCAGGCATCCAACAGCGCTTGGGCCTCGCCTGTAGTCCTCGTCCCTAAGAAGGACCGAACCACTCGGTTCTGCGTGGACTACAGGGGGCTCAATGCTGTCACGGTCGCCGATGCGTACCCGATGCCACGCATCGATGACCTGCTCGATCAGTTGGCCGGGGCTCAGTACCTGACCATCATGGACCTGAGCCGGGGATATTGGCAGATCCCCCTGACTCGCAAGGCCAGGGAACGCTCTGCCTTTATTACCCCATTTGGACTGTACGAGTCCACGGTGATGCCATTCGGGATGAGGAATGCCCCTGCCACTTTCCAGCGGATGGTCAACACCCTGCTCAAGGGACTTGAAGGGTACGCGGCCGCGTACCTGGATGACATTGCCGTCTTCAGTCCCACCTGGGAGGACCACCTAGAGCATCTAGCACAGGTGCTCAGGCGGATCCACCGGGCAGGTTTGACCATCAAGCCGGGAAAGTGTCAGCTGGCCATGAGCGAGGTCCAGTACCTCGGTCACCGGGTAGGTGGGAGAACACTGAAGCCCGAGCCTGAGAAAGTGGAAGCCATCGCATCCTGGCCCACCCCCAGGACCAAGAAGCAGGTGATGTCCTTCTTGGGGACCGCTGGGTACTATAGGAGGTTTGTTCCATGCTATAGTAGCCTGGCAAAGCCCTTGACGGACCTCACCAAGAAGAAGCTGCCCTCTGCAGTCGATTGGACAGTGGACTGCGAGACAGCCTTCCGGGCCCTAAAGGACGCCCTGTCCAGCCCGCCCGTGCTACAGGCAGCCGACTTCACGCGGCCGTTTGTAGTACAGACCGACGCCAGTGACTTCGGCCTCGGTGCGGTGCTCAGCCAGGTGGACTCTGCGAGCCAAGAGCACCCAGTCTTGTACCTGAGCAGGAAGCTGTTACCAAGGGAAGTGGCCTATTCGACGATGGAAAAGGAGTGCCTGGCCATAGTGTGGGCCCTGCAGCGTCTGCAACCCTATCTATACGGGCGCCACTTCATCGTGGAGACGGACCACAATCCCCTCAGCTGGTTGCACACCGTCTCTGGGACGAATGGGCGATTGTTGCGATGGAGCCTTGCGCTCCAGCAATACAACTTCACCATTCGCCACAAAAGGGGCCGTGACCACGGTAACGCAGACGGGCTGTCCCGACAAGGAGAGGTCGCGGACGGGCGCACGGGGGAACACCGGAGTGTGCTGCCCCCTAGCGCCCTCAAAAGGGGGGAGGTGTGAGGTAAATCCGGAGATATGACGATAAATCATGATATTCAAGTATGTCAGGAAGCCCTCTCCTGGTGTCACCCCCCTCCCTTCTTCTTCTCAGTGTTCCACTCACACCTCCATGGCCATGTCCTGTGATATGGAAATGAGATGATGTGAGAACAAAGGACACAGGATGACCCCCTGCCGTCACCCTGTAGTGGGGGCTGCTAGCTAGTTAGCAAGGCTTGGAAGTTTCCAGACAGAACGGCTCCAGTAAAAAATGGTTCATATCTCGCAAGCCATATCTCCGATAAATATGGCAACCATAAAAATGGTGTTTGCGCAGGCGGACGATGCTGGCACACCTTTTTTATGGAAGTAGAACATTGGGAAATACACCAAACGTGATATCAGCCAATGGGGAGCTAGTGGACGGGTCATGAGTCCTCTCGTTCTGTAGCTAAATTCATAACTGTCACAATGAGAGCATTGGCGTCCGCCTACGACGCTCCCAGGCAAAGTTATGGCCCATATTCCATGTTGTGAATTTGTCCATAACTCCAGCCAGGGGTGGAGCAGTGCTCCCTGTGAGGTCACTAAGGTAGGAGGGGACCTGGATTTGCCCAGGTTGATAACCCTACTTTGGCCATTTTCCAGTGTTCTTTCGCTCGGGGGCCTGGTTGGGAAAGACCTGTGGAGGGAGCTCCTAGAAACCTGGTCTACAGCGCCCCCCTGTGGCCAGACACGCAAGGTAACTGATAGAATTGTATGCCTGTTTGTAACCCATGCTTTTATCTGTAACTGTACTCTGACATATGTATATTCTGTAGATTCCCTATTGTATATATTGTAGTTCTAGTGTGCTTTAGGCGATTAAATTATATAATTAATCTTGGGCTGTTCTGTTATCTCGATCTTGAATCCCACGTCTGTGTGTTCGGCTAATAGTTACCGTAAATCGGTTGGTGGCAGCGAGTTGTGCCAAGGATTATTGTGGGGAGGCCAGTGAGATTCGGGGAGAGTTTATATATTCCGCCCGCGGAGGTCGGGGGAATATATACCCTTCTCTCGCCGGGGGCCCTTCAATAATCGGCATAAGTAGTATAGCGGCCTCCTTGCTTATGGTCGGGCAATTCCATAATTGGCCTGACTATAAGAGGGGCGCTAGAGAGCGCGTCACGTGCTCTGTCTGTCGGTCGGGAGGTATAAAGGAGGGGTGACTCCTGCTTGTTACCCCCCGATCGTGACGTACTGGTAGCCAGCGCGGGGGATTTCTGAGTGACCCCCCCGGTGGTTTGTGACAGTCCCCATCTTGTACATTATAACAAAGGTGCACTTTTTTTTAATATACACATTGGGACCATACGAATAATGACACTACAGCTACAGAGGTGACCGTCTGATAGCCCAGCTCGACTACCCATCTCTACTGAAGACCCTTACAGCTTTTTGAAAGTTGGGTGGAGGACATCATCTCTGGTATAGGGTCCCACAGTTGCACCCCATCACCTTGAGCAGGACTCTTATAAGAGTCAATACCTTGAGACCACAGGTTGGCACGAAGTCCCTCACTTCGTTACTAAGGATAATTTCATTCTTCAGGGCTGGGATGGTCTTTGTGGTGGGATGCAGGTCTGGAGAGCTGTTGTCATCCTATTATATAGATAAGAATAATGTATGTATTGTAGAAATGTCCCCTATCATGTTCCCTATTTTGTTTTTTTTGTCCACATTATGGTCCCCATCTTGTACATTATAACAAAGGTGCACTTTTTTTTAATATACACATTGGGACCATACGAATAATGACACTACAGCTACAGAGGTGACCGTCTGATAGCCCAGCTCGACTACCCATCTCTACTGAAGACCCTTACAGCTTTTTGAAAGTTGGGTGGAGGACATCATCTCTGGTATAGGGTCCCACAGTTGCACCCCATCACCTTGAGCAGGACTCTTATAAGAGTCAATGCCTTGAGACCACAGGTTGGCACGAAGTCCCTCACTTCGTTACTAAGGATAATTTCATTCTTCAGGGCTGGGATGGTCTTTGTGGTGGGATGCAGGTCTGGAGAGCTGTTGTCATCCTATTATATAGATAAGAATAATGTATGTATTGTAGAAATGTCCCCTATAATGTTCCCTATTTTGTTATTTTGTCCACATTATGGTCCCCATCATGTACATTATAACAAAGGTGCACTTTTTTTTAATATACACATTAAGACCATACAAATAATGACACTACAGCTGCAGAGGTGACATGTCTGATAGCCCAGCTCGACTACCCATCTCTACTGAAGACCCTTACAGCTTTTGAAAGTTGGGTGTAGGACATCATCTCTGGTATAGGGTCCCACAGTTGCACCCCATCACCTTGAGCAGGACTCTTATAAGAGACAATGCCTTGAGACCACAGGTTGGCACGAAGTCTCTCACTTCGTCACTAAGGATGATTTCATTCTTCAGGGCTGGAGTGGTCTTTGTGGTGGGATGCAGGTCTGGAGAGCTGTTGTCATCCTATTATATAGATAAGAATAATGTATGTATTGTAGAAATGTCCCCTATCATGTTCCCTATTTTGTTTTTTTTGTCCACATTATGGTCCCCATCTTGTACATTATAACAAAGGTGCACTTTTTTTTAATATACACATTGGGACCATACGAATAATGACACTACAGCTACAGAGGTGACCGTCTGATAGCCCAGCTCGACTACCCATCTCTACTGAAGACCCTTACAGCTTTTTGAAAGTTGGGTGGAGGACATCATCTCTGGTATAGGGTCCCACAGTTGCACCCCATCACCTTGAGCAGGACTCTTATAAGAGTCAATGCCTTGAGACCACAGGTTGGCACGAAGTCCCTCACTTCGTTACTAAGGATAATTTCATTCTTCAGGGCTGGGATGGTCTTTGTGGTGGGATGCAGGTCTGGAGAGCTGTTGTCATCCTATTATATAGATAAGAATAATGTATGTATTGTAGAAATGTCCCCTATAATGTTCCCTATTTTGTTATTTTGTCCACATTATGGTCCCCATCATGTACATTATAACAAAGGTGCACTTTTTTTTAATATACACATTAAGACCATACAAATAATGACACTACAGCTGCAGAGGTGACATGTCTGATAGCCCAGCTCGACTACCCATCTCTACTGAAGACCCTTACAGCTTTTGAAAGTTGGGTGTAGGACATCATCTCTGGTATAGGGTCCCACAGTTGCACCCCATCACCTTGAGCAGGACTCTTATAAGAGACAATGCCTTGAGACCACAGGTTGGCACGAAGTCTCTCACTTCGTCACTAAGGATGATTTCATTCTTCAGGGCTGGAGTGGTCTTTGTGGTAAGATGCAGGTCTGGAGAGCTGTTGTCATCCTATTATATAGATAAGAATAATGTATGTATTGTAGAAATGTCCCCTATCATGTTCCCTATTTTGTTTTTTTTGTCCACATTATGGTCCCCATCTTGTACATTATAACAAAGGTGCACTTTTTTTAATATACACATTGGGACCATACGAATAATGACACTACAGCTACAGAGGTGACCGTCTGATAGCCCAGCTCGACTACCCATCTCTACTGAAGACCCTTACAGCTTTTGAAAGTTGGGTGTAGGACATCATCTCTGGTATAGGGTCCCACAGTTGCACCCCATCACCTTGAGCAGGACTCTTATAAGAGACAATGCCTTGAGACCACAGGTTGGCACGAAGTCTCTCACTTCGTCACTAAGGATGATTTCATTCTTCAGGGCTGGAGTGGTCTTTGTGGTGGGATGCAGGTCTGGAGAGCTGTTGTCATCCTATTATATAGATAAGAATAATGTATGTATTGTAGAAATGTCCCCTATCATGTTCCCTATTTTGTTTTTTTTGTCCACATTATGGTCCCCATCTTGTACATTATAACAAAGGTGCACTTTTTTTTAATATACACATTGGGACCATACGAATAATGACACTACAGCTACAGAGGTGACCGTCTGATAGCCCAGCTCGACTACCCATCTCTACTGAAGACCCTTACAGCTTTTGAAAGTTGGGTGTAGGACATCATCTCTGGTATAGGGTCCCACAGTTGCACCCCATCACCTTGAGCAGGACTCTTATAAGAGACAATGCCTTGAGACCACAGGTTGGCACGAAGTCCCTCACTTCGTCACTAAGGATGATTTCATTCTTCAGGGCTGGAGTGGTCTTTGTGGTGGGATGCAGGTCTGGAGAGCTGTTGTCATCCTATTATATAGATAAGAATAATGTATGTATTGTAGAAATGTCCCCTATCACCTTCCCTATTTTGTTATTTTGTCCACATTATGGTCCCCATCTTGTACATTATAACAAAGGTGCACTTTTTTTTAATATACACATTAAGACCATACGAATAATGACACTACAGCTACAGAGGTGACCGTCTGATAGCCCAGCTCGACTACCCATCTCTACTGAAGACCCTTACAGCTTTTGAAAGTTGGGTGTAGGACATCATCTCTGGTATAGGGTCCCACAGTTGCACCCCATCACCTTGAGCAGGACTCTTATAAGAGACAATGCCTTGAGACCACAGGTTGGCACGAAGTCTCTCACTTCGTTACTAAGGATGATTTCATTCTTCAGGGCTGGAGTGGTCTTTGTGGTGGGATGCAGGTCTGGAGAGCTGTTGTCATCCTATTATATAGATAAGAATAATGTATGTATTGTAGAAATGTCCCCTATCATGTTCCCTATTTTGTTTTTTTTGTCCACATTATGGTCCCCATCTTGTACATTATAACAAAGGTGCACTTTTTTTTAATATACACATTGGGACCATACGAATAATGACACTTCAGCTACAGAGGTGACCGTCTGATAGCCCAGCTCGACTACCCATCTCTACTGAAGACCCTTACAGCTTTTTGAAAGTTGGGTGGAGGACATCATCTCTGGTATAGGGTCCCACAGTTGCACCCCATCACCTTGAGCAGGACTCTTATAAGAGTCAATGCCTTGAGACCACAGGTTGGCACGAAGTCCCTCACTTCGTTACTAAGGATAATTTCATTCTTCAGGGCTGGGATGGTCTTTGTGGTGGGATGCAGGTCTGGAGAGCTGTTGTCATCCTATTATATAGATAAGAATAATGTATGTATTGTAAAAATGTCCCCTATCATGTTCCCTATTTTGTTTTTTTTGTCCACATTATGGTCCCCATCTTGTACATTATAACAAAGGTGCACTTTTTTTTAATATACACATTGGGACCATACGAATAATGACACTACAGCTACAGAGGTGACCGTCTGATAGCCCAGCTCGACTACCCATCTCTACTGAAGACCCTTACAGCTTTTGAAAGTTGGGTGTAGGACATCATCTCTGGTATAGGGTCCCACAGTTGCACCCCATCACCTTGAGCAGGACTCTTATAAGAGACAATGCCTTGAGACCACAGGTTGGCACGAAGTCTCTCACTTCGTCACTAAGGATGATTTCATTCTTCAGGGCTGGAGTGGTCTTTGTGGTAAGATGCAGGTCTGGAGAGCTGTTGTCATCCTATTATATAGATAAGAATAATGTATGTATTGTAGAAATGTCCCCTATCATGTTCCCTATTTTGTTTTTTTTGTCCACATTATGGTCCCCATCTTGTACATTATAACAAAGGTGCATTTTTTTTTAATATACACATTGGGACCATACGAATAATGACACTTCAGCTACAGAGGTGACCGTTTGATAGCCCAGCTCGACTACCCATCTCTACTGAAGACCCTTACAGCTTTTTGAAAGTTGGGTGGAGGACATCATCTCTGGTATAGGGTCCCACAGTTGCACCCCATCACCTTGAGCAGGACTCTTATAAGAGTCAATGCCTTGAGACCACAGGTTGGCACGAAGTCCCTCACTTCGTTACTAAGGATAATTTCATTCTTCAGGGCTGGGATGGTCTTTGTGGTGGGATGCAGGTCTGGAGAGCTGTTGTCATCCTATTATATAGATAAGAATAATGTATGTATTGTAGAAATGTCCCCTATCATGTTCCCTATTTTGTTTTTTTTGTCCACATTATGGTCCCCATCTTGTACATTATAACAAAGGTGCACTTTTTTTAATATACACATTGGGACCATACGAATAATGACACTACAGCTACAGAGGTGACCGTCTGATAGCCCAGCTCGACTACCCATCTCTACTGAAGACCCTTACAGCTTTTGAAAGTTGGGTGTAGGACATCATCTCTGGTATAGGGTCCCACAGTTGCACCCCATCACCTTGAGCAGGACTCTTATAAGAGACAATGCCTTGAGACCACAGGTTGGCACGAAGTCTCTCACTTCGTCACTAAGGATGATTTCATTCTTCAGGGCTGGAGTGGTCTTTGTGGTGGGATGCAGGTCTGGAGAGCTGTTGTCATCCTATTATATAGATAAGAATAATGTATGTATTGTAGAAATGTCCCCTATCATGTTCCCTATTTTGTTTTTTTTGTCCACATTATGGTCCCCATCTTGTACATTATAACAAAGGTGCAATTTTTTTTAATATACACATTGGGACCATACGAATAATGACACTTCAGCTACAGAGGTGACCGTCTGATAGCCCAGCTCGACTACCCATCTCTACTGAAGACCCTTACAGCTTTTTGAAAGTTGGGTGGAGGACATCATCTCTGGTATAGGGTCCCACAGTTGCACCCCATCACCTTGAGCAGGACTCTTATAAGAGTCAATGCCTTGAGACCACAGGTTGGCACGAAGTTCCTCACTTCGTTACTAAGGATAATTTCATTCTTCAGGGCTGGGATGGTCTTTGTGGTGGGATGCAGGTCTGGAGAGCTGTTGTCATCCTATTATATAGATAAGAATAATGTATGTATTGTAGAAATGTCCCCTATCATGTTCCCTATTTTGTTATTTTGTCCACATTATGGTCCCCATCATGTACATTATAACAAAGGTGCACTTTTTTTTAATATACACATTAAGACCATACAAATAATGACACTACAGCTGCAGAGGTGACCGTCTGATAGCCCAGCTCGACTACCCATCTCTACTGAAGACCCTTACAGCTTTTGAAAGTTGGGTGTAGGACATCATCTCTGGTATAGGGTCCCACAGTTGCACCCCATCACCTTGAGCAGGACTCTTATAAGAGACAATGCCTTGAGACCACAGGTTGGCACGAAGTCTCTCACTTCGTCACTAAGGATGATTTCATTCTTCAGGGCTGGAGTGGTCTTTGTGGTGGGATGCAGGTCTGGAGAGCTGTTGTCATCCTATTATATAGATAAGAATAATGTATGTATTGTAGAAATGTCCCCTATCATGTTCCCTATTTTGTTTTTTTTGTCCACATTATGGTCCCCATCTTGTACATTATAACAAAGGTGCACCTTTTTTTAATATACACATTGGGACCATACGAATAATGACACTACAGCTACAGAGGTGACCGTCTGATAGCCCAGCTCGACTACCCATCTCTACTGAAGACCCTTACAGCTTTTTGAAAGTTAGGTGGAGGACATCATCTCTGGTATAGGGTCCCACAGTTGCACCCCATCACCTTGAGCAGGACTCTTATAAGAGTCAATGCCTTGAGACCACAGGTTGGCACGAAGTCCCTCACTTCGTTACTAAGGATAATTTCATTCTTCAGGGCTGGGATTGTCTTTGTGGTGGGATGCAGGTCTGGAGAGCTGTTGTCATCCTATTATATAGATAAGAATAATGTATGTATTGTAGAAATGTCCCCTATCATGTTCCCTATTTTGTTTTTTTTGTCCACATTATGGTCCCCATCTTGTACATTATAACAAAGGTGCACTTTTTTTTAATATACACATTGGGACCATACGAATAATGACACTACAGCTACAGAGGTGACCGTCTGATAGCCCAGCTCGACTACCCATCTCTACTGAAGACCCTTACAGCTTTTTGAAAGTTGGGTGGAGGACATCATCTCTGGTATAGGGTCCCACAGTTGCACCCCATCACCTTGAGCAGGACTCTTATAAGAGTCAATACCTTGAGACCACAGGTTGGCACGAAGTCCCTCACTTCGTTACTAAGGATAATTTCATTCTTCAGGGCTGGGATGGTCTTTGTGGTGGGATGCAGGTCTGGAGAGCTGTTGTCATCCTATTATATAGATAAGAATAATGTATGTATTGTAGAAATGTCCCCTATCATGTTCCCTATTTTGTTTTTTTTGTCCACATTATGGTCCCCATCTTGTACATTATAACAAAGGTGCACCTTTTTTTAATATACACATTGGGACCATACGAATAATGACACTACAGCTACAGAGGTGACCGTCTGATAGCCCAGCTCGACTACCCATCTCTACTGAAGACCCTTACAGCTTTTTGAAAGTTAGGTGGAGGACATCATCTCTGGTATAGGGTCCCACAGTTGCACCCCATCACCTTGAGCAGGACTCTTATAAGAGTTAATGCCTTGAGACCACAGGTTGGCACGAAGTCCCTCACTTCGTTACTAAGGATAATTTCATTCTTCAGGGCTGGGATGGTCTTTGTGGTGGGATGCAGGTCTGGAGAGCTGTTGTCATCCTATTATATAGATAAGAATAATGTATGTATTGTAGAAATGTCCCCTATCATGTTCCCTATTTTGTTTTTTTTGTCCACATTATGGTCCCCATCTTGTACATTATAACAAAGGTGCACTTTTTTTTAATATACACATTGGGACCATACGAATAATGACACTACAGCTACAGAGGTGACCGTCTGATAGCCCAGCTCGACTACCCATCTCTACTGAAGACCCTTACAGCTTTTTGAAAGTTGGGTGGAGGACATCATCTCTGGTATAGGGTCCCACAGTTGCACCCCATCACCTTGAGCAGGACTCTTATAAGAGTCAATGCCTTGAGACCACAGGTTGGCACGAAGTCCCTCACTTCGTTACTAAGGATAATTTCATTCTTCAGGGCTGGGATGGTCTTTGTGGTGGGATGCAGGTCTGGAGAGCTGTTGTCATCCTATTATATAAATAAGAATAATGTATGTATTGTAGAAATGTCCCCTATCATGTTCCCTATTTTGTTTTTTTTGTCCACATTATGGTCCCCATCTTGTACATTATAACAAAGGTGCACTTTTTTTTAATATACACATTGGGACCATACGAATAATGACACTTCAGCTACAGAGGTGACCGTCTGATAGCCCAGCTCGACTACCCATCTCTACTGAAGACCCTTACAGCTTTTGAAAGTTGGGTGTAGGACATCATCTCTGGTATAGGGTCCCACAGTTGCACCCCATCACCTTGAGCAGGACTCTTATAAGAGACAATGCCTTGAGACCACAGGTTGGCACGAA
This sequence comes from Anomaloglossus baeobatrachus, assembly GCF_048569485.1. NCBI lineage: Eukaryota > Metazoa > Chordata > Amphibia > Anura > Aromobatidae > Anomaloglossus > Anomaloglossus baeobatrachus. The sequence goes on along the minus strand of NC_134359.1, from coordinate 87,197,089 downwards.
GTCTCTCACTTCGTCACTAAGGATGATTTCATTCTTCAGGGCTGGAGTGGTCTTTGTGGTGGGATGCAGGTCTGGAGAGCTGTTGTCATCCTATTATATAGATAAGAATAATGTATGTATTGTAGAAATGTCCCCTATCATGTTCCCTATTTTGTTTTTTTTGTCCACATTATGGTCCCCATCTTGTACATTATAACAAAGGTGCACCTTTTTTTAATATACACATTGTGACCATACGAATAATGACACTACAGCTACAAAGGTGACCGTCTGATAGCCCAGCTCGACTACCCATCTCTACTGAAGACCCTTACAGCTTTTTGAAAGTTAGGTGGAGGACATCATCTCTGGTATAGGGTCCCACAGTTGCACCCCATCACCTTGAGCAGGACTCTTATAAGAGTCAATGCCTTGAGACCACAGGTTGGCACGAAGTCCCTCACTTCGTTACTAAGGATAATTTCATTCTTCAGGGCTGGGATGGTCTTTGTGGTGGGATGCAGGTCTGGAGAGCTGTTGTCATCCTATTATATAGATAAGAATAATGTATGTATTGTAGAAATGTCCCCTATCATGTTCCCTATTTTGTTTTTTTTGTCCACATTATGGTCCCCATCTTGTACATTATAACAAAGGTGCACTTTTTTTTAATATACACATTGGGACCATACGAATAATGACACTACAGCTACAGAGGTGACCGTCTGATAGCCCAGCTCGACTACCCATCTCTACTGAAGACCCTTACAGCTTTTGAAAGTTGGGTGTAGGACATCATCTCTGGTATAGGGTCCCACAGTTGCACCCCATCACCTTGAGCAGGACTCTTATAAGAGACAATGCCTTGAGACCACAGGTTGGCACGAAGTCTCTCACTTCGTCACTAAGGATGATTTCATTCTTCAGGCCTGGAGTGGTCTTTGTGGTGGGATGCAGGTCTGGAGAGCTGTTGTCATCCTATTATATAGATAAGAATAATGTATGTATTGTAGAAATGTCCCCTATCATGTTCCCTATTTTGTTTTTTTTGTCCACATTATGGTCCCCATCTTGTACATTATAACAAAGGTGCACTTTTTTTTAATATACACATTGGGACCATACGAATAATGACACTTCAGCTACAGAGGTGACCGTCTGATAGCCCAGCTCGACTACCCATCTCTACTGAAGACCCTTACAGCTTTTTGAAAGTTGGGTGGAGGACATCATCTCTGGTATAGGGTCCCACAGTTGCACCCCATCACCTTGAGCAGGACTCTTATAAGAGTCAATGCCTTGAGACCACAGGTTGGCACGAAGTCCCTCACTTCGTTACTAAGGATAATTTCATTCTTCAGGGCTGGGATGGTCTTTGTGGTGGGATGCAGGTCTGGAGAGCTGTTGTCATCCTATTATATAGATAAGAATAATGTATGTATTGTAGAAATGTCCCCTATCATGTTCCCTATTTTGTTTTTTTTTTCCACATTATGGTCCCCATCTTGTACATTATAACAAAGGTGCACTTTTTTTTAATATACACATTGGGACCATACGAATAATGACACTACAGCTACAGAGGTGACCGTCTGATAGCCCAGCTCGACTACCCATCTCTACTGAAGACCCTTACAGCTTTTTGAAAGTTGGGTGGAGGACATCATCTCTGGTATAGGGTCCCACAGTTGCACCCCATCACCTTGAGCAGGACTCTTATAAGAGTCAATGCCTTGAGAGCACAGGTTGGCACGAAGTCTCTCACTTCGTCACTAAGGATGATTTCATTCTTCAGGGCTGGAGTGGTCTTTGTGGTGGGATGCAGGTCTGGAGAGCTGTTGTCATCCTATTATATAGATAAGAATAATGTATGTATTGTAGAAATGTCCCCTATCATGTTCCCTATTTTGTTATTTTGCCCACATTATGGTCCCCATCATGTACATTATAACAAAGGTGCACTTTTTTTTAATATACACATTAAGACCATACAAATAATGACACTACAGCTGCAGAGGTGACCGTCTGATAGCCCAGCTCGACTACCCATCTCTACTGAAGACCCTTACAGCTTTTGAAAGTTGGGTGTAGGACATCATCTCTGGTATAGGGTCCCACAGTTGCACCCCATCACCTTGAGCAGGACTCTTATAAGAGACAATGCCTTGAGACCACAGGTTGGCACGAAGTCTCTCACTTCGTCACTAAGGATGATTTCATTCTTCAGGGCTGGAGTGGTCTTTGTGGTGGGATGCAGGTCTGGAGAGCTGTTGTCATCCTATTATATAAATAAGAATAATGTATGTATTGTAGAAATGTCCCCTATCATGTTCCCTATTTTGTTTTTTTTGTCCACATTATGGTCCCCATCTTGTACATTATAACAAAGGTGCACTTTTTTTTAATATACACATTGGGACCATACGAATAATGACACTTCAGCTACAGAGGTGACCGTCTGATAGCCCAGCTCGACTACCCATCTCTACTGAAGACCCTTACAGCTTTTTGAAAGTTGGGTGGAGGACATCATCTCTGGTATAGGGTCCCACAGTTGCACCCCATCACCTTGAGCAGGACTCTTATAAGAGTCAATGCCTTGAGACCACAGGTTGGCACGAAGTCCCTCACTTCGTTACTAAGGATAATTTCATTCTTCAGGGCTGGGATGGTCTTTGTGGTGGGATGCAGGTCTGGAGAGCTGTTGTCATCCTATTATATAGATAAGAATAATGTATGTATTGTAGAAATGTCCCCTATCATGTTCCCTATTTTGTTTTTTTTGTCCACATTATGGTCCCCATCTTGTACATTATAACAAAGGTGCACTTTTTTTTAATATACACATTGGGACCATACGAATAATGACACTTCAGCTACAGAGGTGACCGTCTGATAGCCCAGCTCGACTACCCATCTCTACTGAAGACCCTTACAGCTTTTTGAAAGTTGGGTGGAGGACATCATCTCTGGTATAGGGTCCCACAGTTGCACCCCATCACCTTGAGCAGGACTCTTATAAGAGTCAATGCCTTGAGACCACAGGTTGGCACGAAGTCCCTCACTTCGTTACTAAGGATAATTTCATTCTTCAGGGCTGGGATGGTCTTTGTGGTGGGATGCAGGTCTGGAGAGCTGTTGTCATCCTATTATATAGATAAAAATAATGTATGTATTGTAGAAATGTCCCCTATCATGTTCCCTATTTTGTTTTTTTTGTCCACATTATGGTCCCCATCTTGTACATTATAACAAAGGTGCACTTTTTTTTAATATACACATTGGGACCATACGAATAATGACACTACAGCTGCAGAGGTGACCGTCTGATAGCCCAGCTCGACTACCCATCTCTACTGAAGACCCTTACAGCTTTTTGAAAGTTGGGTGGAGGACATCATCTCTGGTATAGGGTCCCACAGTTGCACCCCATCACCTTGAGCAGGACTCTTATAAGAGTCAATGCCTTGAGACCACAGGTTGGCACGAAGTCTCTCACTTCGTCACTAAGGATGATTTCATTCTTCAGGGCTGGAGTGGTCTTTGTGGTGGGATGCAGGTCTGGAGAGCTGTTGTCATCCTATTATATAGATAAGAATAATGTATGTATTGTAGAAATGTCCCCTATCATGTTCCCTATTTTGTTTTTTTTGTCCACATTATGGTCCCCATCTTGTACATTATAACAAAGGTGCACTTTTTTTTAATATACACATTGGGACCATACGAATAATGACACTTCAGCTACAGAGGTGACCGTCTGATAGCCCAGCTCGACTACCCATCTCTACTGAAGACCCTTACAGCTTTTTGAAAGTTGGGTGGAGGACATCATCTCTGGTATAGGATCCCACAGTTGCACCCCATCACCTTGAGCAGGACTCTTATAAGAGTCAATGCCTTGAGACCACAGGTTGGCACGAAGTCCCTCACTTCGTTACTAAGGATGATTTCATTCTTCAGGGCTGGAGTGGTCTTTGTGGTGGGATGCAGGTCTGGAGAGCTGTTGTCATCCTATTATATAGATAAGAATAATGTATGTATTGTAGAAATGTCCCCTATCATGTTCCCTATTTTGTTTTTTTTGTCCACATTATGGTCCCCATCTTGTACATTATAACAAAGGTGCACCTTTTTTTAATATACACATTGGGACCATACGAATAATGACACTACAGCTACAGAGGTGACCGTCTGATAGCCCAGCTCGACTACCCATCTCTACTGAAGACCCTTACAGCTTTTTGAAAGTTAGGTGGAGGACATCATCTCTGGTATAGGGTCCCACAGTTGCACCCCATCACCTTGAGCAGGACTCTTATAAGAGTCAATGCCTTGAGACCACAGGTTGGCACGAAGTCCCTCACTTCGTTACTAAGGATAATTTCATTCTTCAGGGCTGGGATGGTCTTTGTGGTGGGATGCAGGTCTGGAGAGCTGTTGTCATCCTATTATATAGATAAGAATAATGTATGTATTGTAGAAATGTCCCCTATCATGTTCCCTATTTTGTTTTTTTTGTCCACATTATGGTCCCCATCTTGTACATTATAACAAAGGTGCACTTTTTTTTAATATACACATTGGGACCATGCGAATACAGACACTACAGCTACAGAGGTGACCGTCTGATAGCGCAGCTCGACTACCCATCTCTACTGAAGACCCTTACAGCTTTTTGAAAGTTGGGTGGAGGACATCATCTCTGGTATAGGGTCCCACAGTTGCACCCCATCACCTTGAGCAGGACTCTTATAAGAGTCAATGCCTTGAGACCACAGGTTGGCACGAAGTCCCTCACTTCGTTACTAAGGATAATTTCATTCTTCAGGGCTGGGATGGTCTTTGTGGTGGGATGCAGGTCTGGAGAGCTGTTGTCATCCTATTATATAAATAAGAATAATGTATGTATTGTAGAAATGTCCCCTATCATGTTCCCTATTTTGTTTTTTTTGTCCACATTATGGTCCCCATCTTGTACATTATAACAAAGGTGCACTTTTTTTTAATATACACATTGGGACCATACGAATAATGACACTTCAGCTACAGAGGTGACCGTCTGATAGCCCAGCTCGACTACCCATCTCTACTGAAGACCCTTACAGCTTTTTGAAAGTTGGGTGGAGGACATCATCTCTGGTATAGGGTCCCACAGTTGCACCCCATCACCTTGAGCAGGACTCTTATAAGAGTCAATGCCTTGAGACCACAGGTTGGCACGAAGTCCCTCACTTCGTTACTAAGGATAATTTCATTCTTCAGGGCTGGGATGGTCTTTGTGGTGGGATGCAGGTCTGGAGAGCTGTTGTCATCCTATTATATAGATAAGAATAATGTATGTATTGTAGAAATGTCCCCTATCATGTTCCCTATTTTGTTTTTTTTGTCCACATTATGGTCCCCATCTTGTACATTATAACAAAGGTGCACTTTTTTTTAATATACACATTGGGACCATACGAATAATGACACTACAGCTGCAGAGGTGACCGTATGATAGCCCAGCTCGACTACCCATCTCTACTGAAGACCCTTACAGCTTTTTGAAAGTTGGGTGGAGGACATCATCTCTGGTATAGGGTCCCACAGTTGCACCCTATCACCTTGAGCAGGACTCTTATAAGAGTCAATGCCTTGAGACCACAGGTTGGCACGAAGTCCCTCACTTCGTTACTAAGGATAATTTCATTCTTCAGGGCTGGGATGGTCTTTGTGGTGGGATGCAGGTCTGGAGAACTGTTGTCATCCTATTATATAGATAAGAATAATGTATGTATTGTAAAAATGTCCCCTATCATGTTCCCTATTTTGTTATTTTCTCCACATTATGGTCCCCATCATGTACATTATAACAAAGGTGCACTTTTTTTTAATATACACATTAAGAACATACAAATAATGACACTACAGCTGCAGAGGTGACCGTCTGATAGCCCAGCTCGACTACCCATCTCTACTGAAGACCCTTACAGCTTTTGAAAGTTGGGTGTAGGACATCATCTCTGGTATAGGGTCCCACAGTTGCACCCCATCACCTTGAGCAGGACTCTTATAAGAGACAATGCCTTGAGACCACAGGTTGGCACGAAGTCTCTCACTTCGTCACTAAGGATGATTTCATTCTTCAGGGCTGGAGTGGTCTTTGTGGTGGGATGCAGGTCTGGAGAGCTGTTGTCATCCTATTATATAGATAAGAATAATGTATGTATTGTAGAAATGTCCCCTATCATGTTCCCTATTTTGTTTTTTTTGTCCACATTATGGTCCCCATCTTGTACATTATAACAAAGGTGCACCTTTTTTTAATATACACATTGGGACCATACGAATAATGACACTACAGCTACAGAGGTGACCGTCTGATAGCCCAGCTCGACTACCTATCTCTACTGAAGACCCTTACAGCTTTTTGAAAGTTAGGTGGAGGTCATCATCTCTGGTATAGGGTCCCACAGTTGCACCCCATCACCTTGAGCAGGACTCTTATAAGAGTCAATGCCTTGAGACCACAGGTTGGCACGAAGTCCCTCACTTCGTTACTAAGGATGATTTCATTCTTCAGGGCTGGGATGGTCTTTGTGGTGGGATGCAGGTCTGGAGAGCTGTTGTCATCCTATTATATAGATAAGAATAATGTATGTATTGTAGAAATGTCCCCTATCATGTTCCCTATTTTGTTTTTTTTGTCCACATTATGGTCCCCATCATGTACATTATAACAAAGGTGCACTTTTTTTTAATATACACATTAAGACCATACAAATAATGACACTACAGCTGCAGAGGTGACCGTCTGATAGCCCAGCTCGACTACCCATCTCTACTGAAGACCCTTACAGCTTTTGAAAGTTGGGTGTAGGACATCATCTCTGGTATAGGGTCCCACAGTTGCACCCCATCACCTTGAGCAGGACTCTTATAAGAGACAATGCCTTGAGACCACAGGTTGGCACGAAGTCTCTCACTTCGTTACTAAGGATGATTTCATTCTTCAGGGCTGGAGTGGTCTTTGTGGTGGGATGCAGGTCTGGAGAGCTGTTGTCATCCTATTATATAGATAAGAATAATGTATGTATTGTAGAAATGTCCCCTATCATGTTCCCTATTTTGTTTTTTTTGTCCACATTATGGTCCCCATCTTGTACATTATAACAAAGGTGCACCTTTTTTTAATATACACATTGGGACCATACGAATAATGACACTACAGCTACAGAGGTGACCGTCTGATAGCGCAGCTCGACTACCCATCTCTACTGAAGACCCTTACAGCTTTTTGAAAGTTGGGTGGAGGACATCATCTCTGGTATAGGGTCCCACAGTTGCACCCCATCACCTTGAGCAGGACTCTTATAAGAGTCAATGCCTTGAGACCACAGGTTGGCACGAAGTCCCTCACTTCGTTACTAAGGATAATTTCATTCTTCAGGGCTGGGATGGTCTTTGTGGTGGGATGCAGGTCTGGAGAGCTGTTGTCATCCTATTATATAAATAAGAATAATGTATGTATTGTAGAAATGTCCCCTATCATGTTCCCTATTTTGTTTTTTTTGTCCACATTATGGTCCCCATCTTGTACATTATAACAAAGGTGCACTTTTTTTTAATATACACATTGGGACCATACGAATAATGACACTTCAGCTACAGAGGTGACCGTCTGATAGCCCAGCTCGACTACCCATCTCTACTGAAGACCCTTACAGCTTTTTGAAAGTTGGGTGGAGGACATCATCTCTGGTATAGGGTCCCACAGTTGCACCCCATCACCTTGAGCAGGACTCTTATAAGAGTCAATGCCTTGAGACCACAGGTTGGCACGAAGTCCCTCACTTCGTTACTAAGGATAATTTCATTCTTCAGGGCTGGGATGGTCTTTGTGGTGGGATGCAGGTCTGGAGAGCTGTTGTCATCCTATTATATAGATAAGAATAATGTATGTATTGTAGAAATGTCCCCTATCATGTTCCCTATTTTGTTTTTTTTGTCCACATTATGGTCCCCATCTTGTACATTATAACAAAGGTGCACTTTTTTTTAATATACACATTGGGACCATACGAATAATGACACTACAGCTGCAGAGGTGACCGTCTGATAGCCCAGCTCGACTACCCATCTCTACTGAAGACCCTTACAGCTTTTTGAAAGTTGGGTGGAGGACATCATCTCTGGTATAGGGTCCCACAGTTGCACCCTATCACCTTGAGCAGGACTCTTATAAGAGTCAATGCCTTGAGACCACAGGTTGGCACGAAGTCCCTCACTTCGTTACTAAGGATAATTTCATTCTTCAGGGCTGGGATGGTCTTTGTGGTGGGATGCAGGTCTGGAGATCTGTTGTCATCCTATTATATAGATAAGAATAATGTATGTATTGTAGAAATGTCCCCTATCATGTTCCCTATTTTGTTATTTTGTCCACATTATGGTCCCCATCATGTACATTATAACAAAGGTGCACTTTTTTTTAATATACACATTAAGACCATACGAATAATGACACTACAGCTACAGAGGTGACCGTCTGATAGCCCAGCTCGACTACCCATCTCTACTGAAGACCCTTACAGCTTTTGAAAGTTGGGTGTAGGACATCATCTCTGGTATAGGGTCCCACAGTTGCACCCCATCACCTTGAGCAGGACTCTTATAAGAGACAATGCCTTGAGACCACAGGTTGGCACGAAGTCTCTCACTTCGTCACTAAGGATGATTTCATTCTTCAGGGCTGGAGTGGTCTTTGTGGTGGGATGCAGGACTGGAGAGCTGTTGTCATCCTATTATATAGATAAGAATAATGTATGTATTGTAGAAATGTCCCCTATCATGTTCCCTATTTTGTTTTTTTTGTCCACATTATGGTCCCCATCTTGTACATTATAACAAAGGTGCACCTTTTTTTAATATACACATTGGGACCATACGAATAATGACACTACAGCTACAGAGGTGACCGTCTGATAGCCCAGCTCGACTACCCATCTCTACTGAAGACCCTTACAGCTTTTTGAAAGTTAGGTGGAGGACATCATCTCTGGTATAGGGTCCCACAGTTGCACCCCATCACCTTGAGCAGGACTCTTATAAGAGTCAATGCCTTGAGACCACAGGTTGGCACGAAGTCCCTCACTTCGTTACTAAGGATAATTTCATTCTTCAGGGCTGGGATGGTCTTTGTGGTGGGATGCAGGTCTGGAGAGCTGTTGTCATCCTATTATATAGATAAGAATAATGTATGTATTGTAGAAATGTCCCCTATCATGTTCCCTATTTTGTTATTTTGTCCACATTATGGTCCCCATCATGTACATTATAACAAAGGTGCACTTTTTTTTAATATACACATTAGGACCATACAAATAATGACACTACAGCTGCAGAGGTGACCGTCTGATAGCCCAGCTCGACTACCCATCTCTACTGAAGACCCTTACAGCTTTTGAAAGTTGGGTGTAGGACATCATCTCTGGTATAGGGTCCCACAGTTGCACCCCATCACCTTGAGCAGGACTCTTATAAGAGACAATGCCTTGAGACCACAGGTTGGCACGAAGTCCCTCACTTCGTCACTAAGGATGATTTCATTCTTCAGGGCTGGAGTGGTCTTTGTGGTGGGATGCAGGTCTGGAGAGCTGTTGTCATCCTATTAAATAGATAAGAATAATGTATGTATTGTAGAAATGTCCCCTATCATGTTCCCTATTTTGTTTTTTTTGTCCACATTATGGTCCCCATCTTGTACATTATAACAAAGGTGCACCTTTTTTTAATATACACATTGGGACCATACGAATAATGACACTACAGCTACAGAGGTGACCGTCTGATAGCCCAGCTCGACTACCCATCTCTACTGAAGACCCTTACAGCTTTTTGAAAGTTAGGTGGAGGACATCATCTCTGGTATAGGGTCCCACAGTTGCACCCCATCACCTTGAGCAGGACTCTTATAAGAGTCAATGCCTTGAGACCACAGGTTGGCACGAAGTCCCTCACTTCGTTACTAAGGATAATTTCATTCTTCAGGGCTGGGATGGTCTTTGTGGTGGGATGCAGGTCTGGAGAGCTGTTGTCATCCTATTATATAGATAAGAATAATGTATGTATTGTAGAAATGTCCCCTATCATGTTCCCTATTTTGTTTTTTTTGTCCACATTATGGTCCCCATCTTGTACATTATAACAAAGGTGCACTTTTTTTTAATATACACATTGGGACCATACGAATAATGACACTACAGCTACAGAGGTGACCGTCTGATAGCGCAGCTCGACTACCCATCTCTACTGAAGACCCTTACAGCTTTTTGAAAGTTGGGTGGAGGACATCATCTCTGGTATAGGGTCCCACAGTTGCACCCCATCACCTTGAGCAGGACTCTTATAAGAGTCAATGCCTTGAGACCACAGGTTGGCACGAAGTCCCTCACTTCGTTACTAAGGATAATTTCATTCTTCAGGGCTGGGATGGTCTTTGTGGTGGGATGCAGGTCTGGAGAGCTGTTGTCATCCTATTATATAGATAAGAATAATGTATGTATTGTAGAAATGTCCCCTATCATGTTCCCTATTTTGTTTTTTTTGTCCACATTATGGTCCCCATCTTGTACATTATAACAAAGGTGCACTTTTTTTAATATACACATTGGGACCATACGAATAATGACACTACAGCTACAGAGGTGACCGTCTGATAGCCCAGCTCGACTACCCATCTCTACTGAAGACCCTTACAGCTTTTGAAAGTTGGGTGTAGGACATCATCTCTGGTATAGGGTCCCACAGTTGCACCCCATCACCTTGAGCAGGACTCTTATAAGAGACAATGCCTTGAGACCACAGGTTGGCACAAAGTCTCTCACTTCGTCACTAAGGATGATTTCATTCTTCAGGGCTGGAGTGGTCTTTGTGGTGGGATGCAGGTCTGGAGAGCTGTTGTCATCCTATTATATAGATAAGAATAATGTATGTATTGTAGAAATGTCCCCTATCATGTTCCCTATTTTGTTTTTTTTGTCCACATTATGGTCCCCATCTTGTACATTATAACAAAGGTGCAATTTTTTTTAATATACACATTGGGACCATACGAATAATGACACTTCAGCTACAGAGGTGACCGTCTGATAGCCCAGCTCGACTACCCATCTCTACTGAAGACCCTTACAGCTTTTTGAAAGTTGGGTGGAGGACATCATCTCTGGTATAGGGTCCCACAGTTGCACCCTATCACCTTGAGCAGGACTCTTATAAGAGCCAATGCCTTGAGACCACAGGTTGGCACGAAGTCCCTCACTTCGTTACTAAGGATGATTTCATTCTTCAGGGCTGGGATGGTCTTTGTGGTGGGATGCAGGTCTGGAGAGCTGTTGTCATCCTATTATATAGATAAGAATAATGTATGTATTGTAGAAATGTCCCCTATCATGTTCCCTATTTTGTTTTTTTTGTCCACATTATGGTCCCCATCTTGTACATTATAACAAAGGTGCACTTTTTTTTAATATACACATTGGGACCATACGAATAATGACACTACAGCTACAGAGGTGACCGTCTGATAGCCCAGCTCGACTACCCATCTCTACTGAAGACCCTTACAGCTTTTTGAAAGTTGGGTGGAGGACATCATCTCTGGTATAGGGTCCCACAGTTGCACCCCATCACCTTGAGCAGGACTCTTATAAGAGTCAATGCCTTGAGACCACAGGTTGGCACGAAGTCCCTCACTTCGTTACTAAGGATAATTTCATTCTTCAGGGCTGGGATGGTCTTTGTGGTGGGATGCAGGTCTGGAGAGCTGTTGTCATCCTATTATATAGATAAGAATAATGTATGTATTGTAGAAATGTCCCCTATCATGTTCCCTATTTTGTTATTTTGTCCACATTATGGTCCCCATCATGTACATTATAACAAAGGTGCACTTTTTTTTAATATACACATTAAGACCATACAAATAATGACACTACAGCTGCAGAGGTGACCGTCTGATAGCCCAGCTCGACTACCCATCTCTACTGAAGACCCTTACAGCTTTTGAAAGTTGGGTGTAGGACATCATCTCTGGTATAGGGTCCCACAGTTGCACCCCATCACCTTGAGCAGGACTCTTATAAGAGACAATGCCTTGAGACCACAGGTTGGCACGAAGTCTCTCACTTCGTCACTAAGGATGATTTCATTCTTCAGGGCTGGAGTGGTCTTTGTGGTGGGATGCAGGTCTGGAGAGCTGTTGTCATCCTATTATATAGATAAGAATAATGTATGTATTGTAGAAATGTCCCCTATCATGTTCCCTATTTTGTTTTTTTTGTCCACATTATGGTCCCCATCTTGTACATTATAACAAAGGTGCACCTTTTTTTAATATACACATTGGGACCATACGAATAATGACACTACAGCTACAGAGGTGACCGTCTGATAGCCCAGCTCGACTACCCATCTCTACTGAAGACCCTTACAGCTTTTTGAAAGTTAGGTGGAGGACATCATCTCTGGTATAGGGTCCCACAGTTGCACCCCATCACCTTGAGCAGGACTCTTATAAGAGTCAATGCCTTGAGACCACAGGTTGGCACGAAGTCCCTCACTTCGTTACTAAGGATAATTTCATTCTTCAGGGCTGGGATGGTCTTTGTGGTGGGATGCAGGTCTGGAGAGCTGTTGTCATCCTATTATATAGATAAGAATAATGTATGTATTGTAGAAATGTCCCCTATCATGTTCCCTATTTTGTTTTTTTTGTCCACATTATGGTCCCCATCTTGTACATTATAACAAAGGTGCACTTTTTTTTAATATACACATTGGGACCATACGAATAATGACACTACAGCTACAGAGGTGACCGTCTGATAGCCCAGCTCGACTACCCATCTCTACTGAAGACCCTTACAGCTTTTTGAAAGTTGGGTGGAGGACATCATCTCTGGTATAGGGTCCCACAGTTGAACCCCATCACCTTGAGTAGGACTCTTATAAGAGTCAATGCCTTGAGACCACAGGTTGGCACGAAGTCCCTCACTTCGTTACTAAGGATAATTTCATTCTTCAGGGCTGGGATGGTCTTTGTGGTGGGATGCAGGTCTGGAGAGCTGTTGTCATCCTATTATATAGATAAGAATAATGTATGTATTGTAGAAATGTCCCCTATCATGTTCCCTATTTTGTTTTTTTTGTCCACATTATGGTCCCCATCTTGTACATTATAACAAAGGTGCACTTTTTTTTAATATACACATAGGGACCATACGAATAATGACACTACAGCTACAGAGGTGACCGTCTGATAGCCCAGCTCGACTACCCATCTCTACTGAAGACCCTTACAGCTTTTTGAAAGTTGGGTGGAGGACATCATCTCTGGTATAGGGTCCCACAGTTGCACCCCATCACCTTGAGCAGGACTCTTATAAGAGTCAATGCCTTGAGACCACAGGTTGGCACGAAGTCCCTCACTTCGTTACTAAGGATAATTTCATTCTTCAGTGCTGGGATGGTCTTTGTGGTGGGATGCAGGTCTGGAGAGCTGTTGTCATCCTATTATATAAATAAGAATAATGTATGTATTGTAGAAATGTCCCCTATCATGTTCCCTATTTTGTTTTTTTTGTCCACATTATGGTCCCCATCTTGTACATTATAACAAAGGTGCACTTTTTTTTAATATACACATTGGGACCATACGAATAATGACACTTCAGCTACAGAGGTGACCGTCTGATAGCCCAGCTCGACTACCCATCTCTACTGAAGACCCTTACAGCTTTTTGAAAGTTGGGTGGAGGACATCATCTCTGGTATAGGGTCCCACAGTTGCACCCCATCACCTTGAGCAGGACTCTTATAAGAGTCAATGCCTTGAGACCACAGGTTGGCACGAAGTCCCTCACTTCGTTACTAAGGATAATTTCATTCTTCAGGGCTGGGATGGTCTTTGTGGTGGGATGCAGGTCTGGAGAGCTGTTGTCATCCTATTATATAGATAAGAATAATGTATGTATTGTAGAAATGTCCCCTATCATGTTCCCTATTTTGTTTTTTTTGTCCACATTATGGTCCCCATCTTGTACATTATAACAAAGGTGCACTTTTTTTTAATATACACATTGGGACCATACGAATAATGACACTTCAGCTACAGAGGTGACCGTCTGATAGCCCAGCTCGACTACCCATCTCTACTGAAGACCCTTACAGCTTTTTGAAAGTTGGGTGGAGGACATCATCTCTGGTATAGGGTCCCACAGTTGCACCCCATCACCTTGAGCAGGACTCTTATAAGAGTCAATGCCTTGAGACCACAGGTTGGCACGAAGTCCCTCACTTCGTTACTAAGGATAATTTCATTCTTCAGGGCTGGGATGGTCTTTGTGGTGGGATGCAGGTCTGGAGAGCTGTTGTCATCCTATTATATAGATAAGAATAATGTATGTATTGTAGAAATGTCCCCTATCATGTTCCCTATTTTGTTTTTTTTGTCCACATTATGGTCCCCATCTTGTACATTATAACAAAGGTGCACTTTTTTTTAATATACACATTGGGACCATACGAATAATGACACTACAGCTACAGAGGTGACCGTCTGATAGCCCAGCTCGACTACCCATCTCTACTGAAGACCCTTACAGCTTTTTGAAAGTTGGGTGGAGGACATCATCTCTGGTATAGGGTCCCACAGTTGCACCCCATCACCTTGAGCAGGACTCTTATAAGAGACAATGCCTTGAGACCACAGGTTGGCACGAAGTCTCTCACTTCGTCACTAAGGATGATTTCATTCTTCAGGGCTGGAGTGGTCTTTGTGGTGGGATGCAGGTCTGGAGAGCTGTTTTCATCCTATTATATAGGTAAGAATATTGTATGTATTGTAGAAATGTCCCCTATCATGTTCCCTATTTTGTTTTTTTTGTCCACATTATGGTCCCCATCTTGTACATTATAACAAAGGTGCACTTTTTTTTAATATACACATTGGGACCATACGAATAATGACACTTCAGCTACAGAGGTGACCGTCTGATAGCCCAGCTCGACTACCCATCTCTACTGAAGACCCTTACAGCTTTTTGAAAGTTGGGTGGAGGACATCATCTCTGGTATAGGGTCCCACAGTTGCACCCCATCACCTTGAGCAGGACTCTTATAAGAGTCAATGCCTTGAGACCACAGGTTGGCACGAAGTCCCTCACTTCGTTACTAAGGATAATTTCATTCTTCAGGGCTGGGATGGTCTTTGTGGTGGGATGCAGGTCTGGAGAGCTGTTGTCATCCTATTATATAGATAAGAATAATGTATGTATTGTAGAAATGTCCCCTATCATGTTCCCTATTTTGTTTTTTTTGTCCACATTATGGTCCCCATCTTGTACATTATAACAAAGGTGCACTTTTTTTTAATATACACATTGGGACCATACGAATAATGACACTACAGCTGCAGAGGTGACCGTCTGATAGCCCAGCTCGACTACCCATCTCTACTGAAGACCCTTACAGCTTTTTGAAAGTTGGGTGGAGGACATCATCTCTGGTATAGGATCCCACAGTTGCACCCTATCACCTTGAGCAGGACTCTTATAAGAGTCAATGCCTTGAGACCACAGGTTGGCACGAAGTCCCTCACTTCGTTACTAAGGATAATTTCATTCTTCAGGGCTGGGATGGTCTTTGTGGTGGGATGCAGGTCTGGAGAGCTGTTGTCATCCTATTATATAGATAAGAATAATGTATGTATTGTAGAAATGTCCCCTATCATGTTCCCTATTTTGTTATTTTGTCCACATTATGGTCCCCATCATGTACATTATAACAAAGGTGCACTTATTTTTAATATACACATTAAGACCATACAAATAATGACACTACAGCTGCAGAGTTGACCGTCTGATAGCCCAGCTCGACTACCCATCTCTACTGAAGACCCTTACAGCTTTTGAAAGTTGGGTGTAGGACATCATCTCTGGTACAGGGTCCCACAGTTGCACCCCATCACCTTGAGCAGGACTCTTATAAGAGACAATGCCTTGAGACCACAGGTTGGCACGAAGTCTCTCACTTCGTCACTAAGGATGATTTCATTCTTCAGGGCTGGAGTGGTCTTTGTGGTGGGATACAGGTCTGGAGAGCTGTTGTCATCCTATTATATAGATAAGAATAATGTATGTATTGTAGAAATGTCCCCTATCATGTTCCCTATTTTGTTTTTTTTGTCCACATTATGGTCCCCATCTTGTACATTATAACAAAGGTGCACCTTTTTTTAATATACACATTGGGACCATAC
This sequence comes from Anomaloglossus baeobatrachus, assembly GCF_048569485.1. Taxonomy (NCBI): domain Eukaryota; kingdom Metazoa; phylum Chordata; class Amphibia; order Anura; family Aromobatidae; genus Anomaloglossus; species Anomaloglossus baeobatrachus. The sequence continues at coordinate 87,180,810 of NC_134359.1, read as the reverse complement.
GAATAATGACACTACAGCTACAGAGGTGACCGTCTGATAGCCCAGCTCGACTACCCATCTCTACTGAAGACCCTTACAGCTTTTGAAAGTTGGGTGTAGGACATCATCTCTGGTATAGGGTCCCACAGTTGCACCCCATCACCTTGAGCAGGACTCTTATAAGAGACAATGCCTTGAGACCACAGGTTGGCACGAAGTCCCTCACTTCGTTACTAAGGATAATTTCATTCTTCAGGGCTGGGATGGTCTTTGTGGTGGGATGCAGGTCTGGAGAGCTGTTGTCATCCTATTATATAGATAAGAATAATGTATGTATTGTAGAAATGTCCCCTATCATGTTCCCTATTTTGTTTTTTTTGTCCACATTATGGTCCCCATCTTGTACATTATAACAAAGGTGCACTTTTTTTTAATATACACATTGGGACCATACGAATAATGACACTGCAGCTACAGAGGTGACCGTCTGATAGCGCAGCTCGACTACCCATCTCTACTGAAGACCCTTACAGCTTTTTGAAAGTTGGGTGGAGGACATCATCTCTGGTATAGGGTCCCACAGTTGCACCCCATCACCTTGAGCAGGACTCTTATAAGAGTCAATGCCTTGAGACCACAGGTTGGCACGAAGTCCCTCACTTCGTTACTAAGGATAGTTTCATTCTTCAGGGCTGGGATGGTCTTTGTGGTGGGATGCAGGTCTGGAGAGCTGTTGTCATCCTATTATATAGATAAGAATAATGTATGTATTGTAGAAATGTCCCCTATCATGTTCCCTATTTTGTTTTTTTTGTCCACATTATGGTCCCCATCTTGTACATTATAACAAAGGTGCACTTTTTTTTAATATACACATTGGGACCATACGAATAATGACACTACAGCTGCAGAGGTGACCGTCTGATAGCCCAGCTCGACTACCCATCTCTACTGAAGACCCTTACAGCTTTTTGAAAGTTGGGTGGAGGACATCATCTCTGGTATAGGGTCCCACAGTTGCACCCTATCACCTTGAGCAGGACTCTTATAAGAGTCAATGCCTTGAGACCACAGGTTGGCACGAAGTCCCTCAATTCGTTACTAAGGATAATTTCATTCTTCAGGGCTGGGATGGTCTTTGTGGTGGGATGCAGGTCTGGAGAGCTGTTGTCATCCTATTATATAGATAAGAATAATGTATGTATTGTAGAAATGTCCCCTATCATGTTCCCTATTTTGTTATTTTGTCCACATTATGGTCCCCATCATGTACATTATAACAAAGGTGCACTTTTTTTTAATATACACATTAAGACCATACAAATAATGACACTACAGCTGCAGAGTTGACCGTCTGATAGCCCAGCTCGACTACCCATCTCTACTGAAGACCCTTACAGCTTTTGAAAGTTGGGTGTAGGACATCATCTCTGGTATAGGGTCCCACAGTTGCACCCCATCACCTTGAGCAGGACTCTTATAAGAGACAATGCCTTGAGACCACAGGTTGGCACGAAGTCTCTCACTTCGTCACTAAGGATGATTTCATTCTTCAGGGCTGGAGTGGTCTTTGTGGTGGGATGCAGGTCTGGAGAGCTGTTGTCATCCTATTATATAGATAAGAATAATGTATGTATTGTAGAAATGTCCCCTATCATGTTCCCTATTTTGTTTTTTTTGTCCACATTATGGTCCCCATCTTGTACATTATAACAAAGGTGCACCTTTTTTTAATATACACATTGGGACCATACGAATAATGACACTACAGCTACAGAGGTGACCGTCTGATAGCCCAGCTCGACTACCCATCTCTACTGAAGACCCTTACAGCTTTTTGAAAAGTTAGGTGGAGGACATCATCTCTGGTATAGGGTCCCACAGTTGCACCCCATCACCTTGAGCAGGACTCTTATAAGAGACAATGCCCTGAGACCACAGGTTGGCACGAAGTCCCTCACTTCGTTACTAAGGATAATTTCATTCTTCAGGGCTGGGATGGTCTTTGTGGTGGGATGCAGGTCTGGAGAGCTGTTGTCATCCTATTATATAGATAAGAATAATGTATGTATTGTAGAAATGTCCCCTATCATGTTCCCTATTTTGTTTTTTTTGTCCACATTATGGTCCCCATCTTGTACATTATAACAAAGGTGCACTTTTTTTTAATATACACATTGGGACCATACGAATAATGACACTGCAGCTACAGAGGTGACCGTCTGATAGCGCAGCTCGACTACCCATCTCTACTGAAGACCCTTACAGCTTTTTGAAAGTTGGGTGGAGGACATCATCTCTGGTATAGGGTCCCACAGTTGCACCCCATCACCTTGAGCAGGACTCTTATAAGAGTCAATGCCTTGAGACCACAGGTTTGCACGAAGTCCCTCACTTCGTTACTAAGGATAATTTCATTCTTCAGGGCTGGGATGGTCTTTGTGGTGGGATGCAGGTCTGGAGAGCTGTTGTCATCCTATTATATAAATAAGAATAATGTATGTATTGTAGAAATGTCCCCTATCATGTTCCCTATTTTGTTTTTTTTGTCCACATTATGGTCCCCATCTTGTACATTATAACAAAGGTGCACTTTTTTTTAATATACACATTGGGACCATACGAATAATGACACTTCAGCTACAGAGGTGACCGTCTGATAGCCCAGCTCGACTACCCATCTCTACTGAAGACCCTTACAGCTTTTTGAAAGTTGGGTGGAGGACATCATCTCTGGTATAGGGTCCCACAGTTGCACCCCATCACCTTGAGCAGGACTCTTATAAGAGTCAATGCCTTGAGACCACAGGTTGGCACGAAGTCCCTCACTTCGTTACTAAGGATAATTTCATTCTTCAGGGCTGGGATGGTCTTTGTGGTGGGATGCAGGTCTGGAGAGCTGTTGTCATCCTATTATATAGATAAGAATAATGTATGTATTGTAGAAATGTCCCCTATCATGTTCCCTATTTTGTTTTTTTTGTCCACATTATGGTCCCCATCTTGTACATTATAACAAAGGTGCACTTTTTTTTAATATAGACATTGGGACCATACGAATAATGACACTACAGCTGCAGAGGTGACCGTCTGATAGCCCAGCTCGACTACCCATCTCTACTGAAGACCCTTACAGCTTTTTGAAAGTTGGGTGGAGGACATCATCTCTGGTATAGGGTCCCACAGTTGCACCCTATCACCTTGAGCAGGACTCTTATAACAGTCAATGCCTTGAGACCACAGGTTGGCACGAAGTCCCTCACTTCGTTACTAAGGATAATTTCATTCTTCAGGGCTGGGATGGTCTTTGTGGTGGGATGCAGGTCTGGAGAGCTGTTGTCATCCTATTATATAGATAAGAATAATGTATGTATTGTAGAAATGTCCCCTATCATGTTCCCTATTTTGTTTTTTTTGTCCACATTATGGTCCCCATCTTGTACATTATAACAAAGGTGCACCTTTTTTTAATATACACATTGGGACCATACGAATAATGACACTACAGCTACAGAGGTGACCGTCTGATAGCCCAGCTCGACTACCCATCTCTACTGAAGACCCTTACAGCTTTTTGAAAGTTAGGTGGAGGACATCATCTCTGGTATAGGGTCCCACAGTTGCACCCCATCACCTTGAGCAGGACTCTTATAAGAGTCAATGCCTTGAGACCACAGGTTGGCACGAAGTCCCTCACTTCGTTACTAAGGATAATTTCATTCTTCAGGGCTGGGATGGTCTTTGTGGTGGGATGCAGGTCTGGAGAGCTGTTGTCATCCTATTATATAGATAAGAATAATGTATGTATTGTAGAAATGTCCCCTATCATGTTCCCTATTTTGTTATTTTGTCCACATTATGGTCCCCATCTTGTACATTATAACAAAGGTGCACTTTTTTTTAATATACACATTAAGACCATACAAATAATGACACTACAGCTGCAGAGGTGACCGTCTGATAGCCCAGCTCGACTACCCATCTCTACTGAAGACCCTTACAGCTTTTGAAAGTTGGGTGTAGGACATCATCTCCGGTATAGGGTCCCACAGTTGCACCCCATCACCTTGAGCAGGACTCTTATAAGAGTCAATGCCTTGAGACCACAGGTTGGCACGAAGTCCCTCACTTCGTTACTAAGGATAATTTCATTCTTCAGGGCTGGGATGGTCTTTGTGGTGGGATGCAGGTCTGGAGAGCTGTTGTCATCCTATTATATAGATAAGAATAATGTATGTATTGTAGAAATGTCCCCTATCATGTTCCCTATTTTGTTTTTTTTGTCCACATTATGGTCCCCATCTTGTACATTATAACAAAGGTGCACTTTTTTTTAAAATACACATTGGGACCATACGAATAATGACACTACAGCTGCAGAGGTGACCGTCTGATAGCCCAGCTCGACTACCCATCTCTACTGAAGACCCTTACAGCTTTTTGAAAGTTGGGTGGAGGACATCATCTCTGGTATAGGGTCCCACAGTTGCACCCTATCACCTTGAGCAGGACTCTTATAACAGTCAATGCCTTGAGACCACAGGTTGGCACGAAGTCCCTCACTTCGTTACTAAGGATAATTTCATTCTTCAGGGCTGGGATGGTCTTTGTGGTGGGATGCAGGTCTGGAGAGCTGTTGTCATCCTATTATATAGATAAGAATAATGTATGTATTGTAGAAATGTCCCCTATCATGTTCCCTATTTTGTTATTTTGTCCACATTATGGTCCCCATCATGTACATTATAACAAAGGTGCACTTTTTTTTAATATACACATTAAGACCATACAAATAATGACACTACAGCTGCAGAGGTGACCGTCTGATAGCCCAGCTCGACTACCCATCTCTACTGAAGACCCTTACAGCTTTTGAAAGTTGGGTGTAGGACATCATCTCTGGTATAGGGTCCCACAGTTGCACCCCATCACCTTGAGCAGGACTCTTATAAGAGTCAATGCCTTGAGACCACAGGTTGGCACGAAGTCCCTCACTTCGTTACTAAGGATAATTTCATTCTTCAGGGCTGGGATGGTCTTTGTGGTGGGATGCAGGTCTGGAGAGCTGTTGTCATCCTATTATATAGATAAGAATAATGTATGTATTGTAGAAATGTCCCCTATCATGTTCCCTATTTTGTTTTTTTTGTCCACATTATGGTCCCCATCTTGTACATTATAACAAAGGTGCACTTTTTTTTAATATACACATTGGGACCATACGAATAATGACACTACAGCTACAGAGGTGACCGTCTGATAGCCCAGCTCGACTACCCATCTCTACTGAAGACCCTTACAGCTTTTTGAAAGTTGGGTGGAGGACATCATCTCTGGTATAGGGTCCCACAGTTGCACCCCATCACCTTGAGCAGGACTCTTATAAGAGTCAATGCCTTGAGACCACAGGTTGGCACGAAGTCCCTCACTTCGTTACTAAGGATAATTTCATTCTTCAGGGCTGGGATGGTCTTTGTGGTGGGATGCAGGTCTGGAGAGCTGTTGTCATCCTATTATATAGATAAGAATAATGTATGTATTGTAGAAATGTCCCCTATCATGTTCCCTATTTTGTTATTTTGTCCACATTATGGTCCCCATCATGTACATTATAACAAAGGTGCACTTTTTTTTAATATACACATTAAGACCATACAAATAATGACACTACAGCTACAGAGGTGACCGTCTGATAGCCCAGCTCGACTACCCATCTCTACTGAAGACCCTTACAGCTTTTGAAAGTTGGGTGTAGGACATCATCTCTGGAATAGGGTCCCACAGTTGCACCCCATCACCTTGAGCAGGACTCTTATAAGAGACAATGCCTTGAGACCACAGGTTGGCACGAAGTCTCTCACTTCGTCACTAAGGATGATTTCATTCTTCAGGGCTGGAGTGGTCTTTGTGGTGGGATGCAGGTCTGGAGAGCTGTTGTCATCCTATTATATAGATAAGAATAATGTATGTATTGTAGAAATGTCCCCTATCATGTTCCCTATTTTGTTTTTTTTGTCCACATTATGGTCCCCATCTTGTACATTATAACAAAGGTGCACCTTTTTTTAATATACACATTGGGACCATACGAATAATGACATTACAGCTACAGAGGTGACCGTCTGATAGCCCAGCTCGACTACCCATCTCTTCTGAAGACCCTTACAGCTTTTTGAAAGTTAGGTGGAGGACATCATCTCTGGTATAGGGTCCCACAGTTGCACCCCATCACCTTGAGCAGGACTCTTATAAGAGTCAATGCCTTAAGACCACAGGTTGGCACGAAGTCCCTCACTTCGTTACTAAGGATAATTTCATTCTTCAGGGCTGGGATGGTCTTTGTGGTGGGATGCAGGTCTGGAGAGCTGTTGTCATCCTATTATATAGATAAGAATAATGTATGTATTGTAGAAATGTCCCCTATCATGTTCCCTATTTTGTTTTTTTTGTCCACATTATGGTCCCCATCTTGTACATTATAACAAAGGTGCACTTTTTTTTAATATACACATTTGGACCATACGAATAATGACACTACAGCTACAGAGGTGACCGTCTGATAGCCCAGCTCGACTACCCATCTCTACTGAAGACCCTTACAGCTTTTTTAAAGTTGGGTGGAGGACATCATCTCTGGTATAGGGTCCCACAGTTGCACCCCATCACCTTGAGCAGGACTCTTATAAGAGTCAATGCCTTGAGACCACAGGTTGGCACGAAGTCCCTCACTTCGTTACTAAGGATAATTTCATTCTTCAGGGCTGGGATGGTCTTTGTGGTGGGATGCAGGTCTGGAGAGCTGTTGTCATCCTATTATATAGATAAGAATAATGTATGTATTGTAGAAATGTCCCCTATCATGTTCCCTATTTTGTTATTTTGTCCACATTATGGTCCCCATCATGTACATTATAACAAAGGTGCACTTTTTTTTAATATACACATTAAGACCATACAAATAATGACACTACAGCTGCAGAGGTGACCGTCTGATAGCCCAGCTCGACTACCCATCTCTACTGAAGACCCTTACAGCTTTTGAAAGTTGGGTGTAGGACATCATCTCTGGTATAGGGTCCCACAGTTGCACCCCATCACCTTGAGCAGGACTCTTATAAGAGACAATGCCTTGAGACCACAGGTTGGCACGAAGTCCCTCACTTCGTCACTAAGGATGATTTCATTCTTCAGGGCTGGAGTGGTCTTTGTGGTGGGATGCAGGTTTGGAGAGCTGTTGTCATCCTATTATATAGATAAGAATAATGTATGTATTGTAGAAATGTCCCCTATCATGTTCCCTATTTTGTTTTTTTTGTCCACATTATGGTCCCCATCTTGTACATTATAACAAAGGTGCACTTTTTTTTAATATACACATTGGGACCATACGAATAATGACACTACAGCTACAGAGGTGACCGTCTGATAGCCCAGCTCGACTACCCATCTCTACTGAAGACCCTTACAGCTTTTTGAAAGTTGGGTGGAGGACATCATCTCTGGTATAGGGTCCCACAGTTGCACCCCATCACCTTGAGCAGGACTCTTATAAGAGTCAATGCCTTGAGACCACAGGTTGGCACGAAGTCCCTCACTTGGTTACTAAGGATAATTTCATTCTTCAGGGCTGGGATGGTCTTTGTGGTGGGATGCAGGTCTGGAGAGCTGTTGTCATCCTATTATATAGATAAGAATAATGTATGTATTGTAGAAATGTCCCCTATCATGTTCCCTATTTTGTTTTTTTTGTCCACATTATGGTCCCCATCTTGTACATTATAACAAAGGTGCACTTTTTTTTAATATACACATTGGGACCATACGAATAATGACACTACAGCTACAGAGGTGACCGTCCGATAGCCCAGCTCGACTACCCATCTCTATTGAAGACCCTTACAGCTTTTGAAAGTTGGGTGTAGGACATCATCTCTGGTATAGGGTCCCACAGTTGAACCCCATCACCTTGAGCAGGACTCTTATAAGAGACAATGCCTTGAGACCACAGGTTGGCACGAAGTCCCTCACTTCGTCACTAAGGATGATTTCATTCTTCAGGGCTGGAGTGGTCTTTGTGGTGGGATGCAGGTCTGGAGAGCTGTTGTCATCCTATTATATAGATAAGAATAATGTATGTATTGTAGAAATGTCCCCTATCATGTTCCCTATTTTGTTTTTTTTGTCCACATTATGGTCCCCATCTTGTACATTATAACAAAGGTGCACTTTTTTTTAATATACACATTGGGACCATACGAATAATGACACTACAGCTACAGAGGTGACCGTCTGATAGCCCAGCTCGACTACCCATCTCTACTGAAGACCCTTACAGCTTTTTGAAAGTTAAGTGGAGGACATCATCTCTGGTATAGGGTCCCACATTTGCACCCCATCACCTTTAGCAGGACTCTTATAAGAGACAATGCCCTGAGACCACAGGTTGGCACGAAGTCCCTCACTTCGTCACTAAGGATGATTTCATTCTTCAGTGCTGGAGTGGTCTTTGTGGTGGGATGCAGGTCTGGAGAGCTGTTGTCATCCTATTATATAGATAACAATAATGTATGTATTGTAGAAATGTCCCCTATCATGTTCCCTATTTTGTTTTTTTTGTCCACATTATGGTCCCCATCTTGTACATTATAACAAAGGTGCACTTTTTTTTAATATACACATTGGGACCATACGAATAATGACACTACAGCTACAGAGGTGACCGTCTGATAGCCCAGCTCGACTACCCATCTATACTGAAGACCCTTACAGCTTTTTGAAAGTTGGGTGGAGGACATCATCTCTGGTATAGGGTCCCACAGTTGCACCCCATCACCTTGAGCAGGACTCTTATAAGAGTCAATGCCTTGAGACCACAGGTTGGCACGAAGTCCCTCACTTCGTTACTAAGGATAATTTCATTCTTCAGGGCTGGGATGGTCTTTGTGGTGGGATGCAGGTCTGGAGAGCTGTTGTCATCCTATTATATAGATAAGAATAATGTATGTATTGTAGAAATGTCCCCTATCATGTTCCCTATTTTGTTTTTTTTGTCCACATTATGGTCCCCATCTTGTACATTATAACAAAGGTGCACTTTTTTTTAATATACACATTGGGACCATACGAATAATGACACTACAGCTACAGAGGTGACCGTCCGATAGCCCAGCTCGACTACCCATCTCTACTGAAGACCCTTACAGCTTTTGAAAGTTGGGTGTAGGACATCATCTCTGGTATAGGGTCCCACAGTTGCACCCCATTACCTTGAGCAGGACTCTTATAAGAGACAATGCCTTGAGACCACAGGTTGGCACGGAGTCCCTCACTTCGTCACTAAGGATGATTTCATTCTTCAGTGCTGGAGTGGTCTTTGTGGTGGGATGCAGGTCTGGAGAGCTGTTGTCATCCTATTATATAGATAAGAATAATGTATGTATTGTAGAAATGTCCCCTATCATGTTCCCTATTTTGTTTTTTTTGTCCACATTATGGTCCCCATCTTGTACATTATAACAAAGGTGCACTTTTTTTTAATATACACATTGGGACCATACGAATAATGACACTACAGCTACAGAGGTGACCGTCTGATAGCCCAGCTCGACTACCCATCTCTACTGAAGACCCTTACAGCTTTTTGAAAGTTGGGTGGAGGACATCATCTCTGGTATAGGGTCCCACAGTTGCACCCCATCACCTTGAGCAGGACTCTTATAAGAGTCAATGCCTTGAGACCACAGGTTGGCACGAAGTCCCTCACTTCGTTACTAAGGATAATTTCATTCTTCAGGGCTGGGATGGTCTTTGTGGTGGGATGCAGGTCTGGAGAGCTGTTGTCATCCTATTATATAGATAAGAATAATGTATGTATTGTAGAAATGTCCCCTATCATGTTCCCTATTTTGTTTTTTTTGTCCACATTATGGTCCCCATCTTGTACATTATAACAAAGGTGCACTTTTTTTTAATATACACATTGGGACCATACGAATAATGACACTACAGCTACAGAGGTGACCGTCTGATAGCCCAGCTCGACTACCCATCTCTACTGAAGACCCTTACAGCTTTTTGAAAGTTGGGTGGAGGACATCATCTCTGGTATAGGGTCCCACAGTTGCACCCCATCACCTTGAGCAGGACTCTTATAAGAGACAATGCCTTGAGACCACAGGTTGGCACGAAGTCTCTCACTTCGTCACTAAGGACGATTTCATTCTTCAGGGCTGGAGTGGTCTTTGTGGTGGGATGCAGGTCTGGAGAGCTGTTGTCATCCTATTATATAGATAAGAATAATGTATGTATTGTAGAAATGTCCCCTATCATGTTCCCTATTTTGTTTTTTTTGTCTACATTATGGTCCCCATCTTGTACATTATAACAAAGGTGCACTTTTTTTTAATATACACATTGGGACCATACGAATAATGACACTACAGCTACAGAGGTGACCGTCTGATAGCCCAGCTCGACTACCCATCTCTACTGAAGACCCTTACAGCTTTTTGAAAGTTGGGTGGAGGACATCATCTCTGGTATAGGGTCCCACAGTTGCACCCCATCACCTTGAGCAGGACTCTTATAAGAGTCAATGCCTTGAGACCACAGGTTGGCACGAAGTCCCTCACTTCGTTACTAAGGATAATTTCATTCTTCAGGGCTGGGATGGTCTTTGTGGTGGGATGCAGGTCTGGAGAGCTGTTGTCATCCTATTATATAGATAAGAATAATGTATGTATTGTAGAAATGTCCCCTATCATGTTCCCTATTTTGTTATTTTGTCCACATTATGGTCCCCATCATGTACATTATAACAAAGGTGCACTTTTTTTTAATATACACATTAAGACCATACAAATAATGACACTACAGCTGCAGAGGTGACCGTCTGATAGCCCAGCTCGACTACCCATCTCTACTGAAGACCCTTACAGCTTTTGAAAGTTGGGTGTAGGACATCATCTCTGGTATAGGGTCCCACAGTTGCACCCCATCACCTTGAGCAGGACTCTTATAAGAGACAATGCCTTGAGACCACAGGTTGGCACGAAGTCTCTCACTTCGTTACTAAGGATAATTTCATTCTTCAGGGCTGGGATGGTCTTTGTGGTGGGATGCAGGTCTGGAGAGCTGTTGTCATCCTATTATATAGATAAGAATAATGTATGTATTGTAGAAATGTCCCCTATCATGTTCCCTATTTTGTTTTTTTTGTCCACATTATGGTCCCCATCTTGTACATTATAACAAAGGTGCACTTTTTTTTAATATACACATTGGGACCATACGAATAATGACACTACAGCTACAGAGGTGACCGTCTGATAGCCCAGCTCGACTACCCATCTCTACTGAAGACCCTTACAGCTTTTTGAAAGTTGGGTGGAGGACATCATCTCTGGTATAGGGTCCCACAGTTGCACCCCATCACCTTGAGCAGGACTCTTATAAGAGTCAATGCCTTGAGACCACAGGTTGGCACGAAGTCCCTCACTTCGTTACTAAGGATAATTTCATTCTTCAGGGCTGGGATGGTCTTTGTGGTGGGATGCAGGTCTGGAGAGCTGTTGTCATCCTATTATATAGATAAGAATAATGTATGTATTGTAGAAATGTCCCCTATCATGTTCCCTATTTTGTTTTTTTTGTCCACATTATGGTCCCCATCTTGTACATTATAACAAAGGTGCACTTTTTTTTAATATACACATTGGGACCATACGAATAATGACACTACAGCTACAGAGGTGACCGTCTGATAGCCCAGCTCGACTACCCATCTCTACTGAAGACCCTTACAGCTTTTTGAAAGTTGGGTGGAGGACATCATCTCTGGTATAGGGTCCCACAGTTGCACCCCATCACCTTGAGCAGGACTCTTATAAGAGACAATGCCTTGAGACCACAGGTTGGCACGAAGTCTCTCACTTCGTCACTAAGGACGATTTCATTCTTCAGGGCTGGAGTGGTCTTTGTGGTGGGATGCAGGTCTGGAGAGCTGTTGTCATCCTATTATATAGATAAGAATAATGTATGTATTGTAGAAATGTCCCCTATCATGTTCCCTATTTTGTTTTTTTTGTCTACATTATGGTCCCCATCTTGTACATTATAACAAAGGTGCACTTTTTTTTTAATATACACATTGGGACCATACGAATAATGACACTACAGCTACAGAGGTGACCGTCTGATAGCCCAGCTCGACTACCCATCTCTACTGAAGACCCTTACAGCTTTTTGAAAGTTGGGTGGAGGACATCATCTCTGGTATAGGGTCCCACAGTTGCACCCCATCACCTTGAGCAGGACTCTTATAAGAGTCAATGCCTTGAGACCACAGGTTGGCACGAAGTCCCTCACTTCGTTACTAAGGATAATTTCATTCTTCAGGGCTGGGATGGTCTTTGTGGTGGGATGCAGGTCTGGAGAGCTGTTGTCATCCTATTATATAGATAAGAATAATGTATGTATTGTAGAAATGTCCCCTATCATGTTCCCTATTTTGTTATTTTGTCCACATTATGGTCCCCATCATGTACATTATAACAAAGGTGCACTTTTTTTTAATATACACATTAAGACCATACAAATAATGACACTACAGCTGCAGAGGTGACCGTCTGATAGCCCAGCTCGACTACCCATCTCTACTGAAGACCCTTACAGCTTTTGAAAGTTGGGTGTAGGACATCATCTCTGGTATAGGGTCCCACAGTTGCACCCCATCACCTTGAGCAGGACTCTTATAAGAGACAATGCCTTGAGACCACAGGTTGGCACGAAGTCTCTCACTTCGTTACTAAGGATAATTTCATTCTTCAGGGCTGGGATGGTCTTTGTGGTGGGATGCAGGTCTGGAGAGCTGTTGTCATCCTATTATATAGATAAGAATAATGTATGTATTGTAGAAATGTCCCCTATCATGTTCCCTATTTTGTTTTTTTTGTCCACATTATGGTCCCCATCTTGTACATTATAACAAAGGTGCACTTTTTTTTAATATACACATTGGGACCATACGAATAATGACACTACAGCTACAGAGGTGACCGTCTGATAGCCCAGCTCGACTACCCATCTCTACTGAAGACCCTTACAGCTTTTTGAAAGTTGGGTGGAGGACATCATCTCTGGTATAGGGTCCCACAGTTGCACCCCATCACCTTGAGCAGGACTCTTATAAGAGTCAATGCCTTGAGACCACAGGTTGGCACGAAGTCCCTCACTTCTTTACTAAGGATAATTTCATTCTTCAGGGCTGGGATGGTCTTTGTGGTGGGATGCAGGCCTGGAGAGCTGTTGTCATCCTATTATATAGATAAGAATAATGTATGTATTGTAGAAATGTCCCCTATCATGTTCCCTATTTTGTTATTTTGTCCACATTATGGTCCCCATCATGTACATTATAACAAAGGTGCACTTTTTTTTAATATACACATTAAGACCATACAAATAATGACACTACAGCTGCAGAGGTGACCGTCTGATAGCCCAGCTCGACTACCCATCTCTACTGAAGACCCTTACAGCTTTTGAAAGTTGGGTGTAGGACATCATCTCTGGTATAGGGTCCCACAGTTGCACCCCATCACCTTGAGCAGGACTCTTATAAGAGACAATGCCTTGAGACCACAGGTTGGCACGAAGTCTCTCACTTCGTCACTAAGGAAGATTTCATTCTTCAGGGCTGGAGTGGTCTTTGTGGTGGGATGCAGGTCTGGAGAGCTGTTGTCATCCTATTATATAGATAAGAATAATGTATGTATTGTAGAAATGTCCCCTATCATGTTCCCTATTTTGTTTTTTTTGTCCACATTATTGTCCCCATCTTGTACATTATAACAAAGGTGCACCTTTTTTTAATATACACATTGGGACCATACGAATAATGACACTACAGCTACAGAGGTGACCGTCTGATAGCCCAGCTCGACTACCCATCTCTACTGAAGACCCTTACAGCTTTTTGAAAGTTAGGTGGAGGACATCATCTCTGGTATAGGGTCCCACAGTTGCACCCCATCACCTTGAGCAGGACTCTTATAAGAGTCAATGCCTTGAGACCACAGGTTGGCACGAAGTCCCTCACTTCGTTACTAAGGATAATTTCATTCTTCAGGGCTGGGATGGTCTTTGTGGTGGGATGCAGGTCTGGAGAGCTGTTGTCATCCTATTATATAGATAAGAATAATGTATGTATTGTAGAAATGTCCCCTATCATGTTCCCTATTTTGTTTTTTTTGTCCACATTATGGTCCCCATCTTGTACATTATAACAAAGGTGCACTTTTTTTTAATATACACATTGGGACCATACGAATAATGACACTACAGCTACAGAGGTGACCGTCTGATAGCCCAGCTCGACTACCCATCTCTACTGAAGACCCTTACAGCTTTTTGAAAGTTGGGTGGAGGACATCATCTCTGGTATAGGGTCCCACAGTTGCACCCCATCACCTTGAGCAGGACTCTTATAAGAGTCAATGCCTTGAGACCACAGGTTGGCACGAAGTCCCTCACTTCGTTACTAAGGATAATTTAATTCTTCAGGGCTGGGATGGTCTTTGTGGTGGGATGCAGGTCTGGAGAGCTGTTGTCATCCTATTATATAGATAAGAATAATGTATGTATTGTAGAAATGTCCCCTATCATGTTCCCTATTTTGTTTTTTTTGTCCACATTATGGTCCCCATCATGTACATTATAACAAAGGTGCACTTTTTTTTAATATACACATTAAGACCATACAAATAATGACACTACAGCTGCAGAGGTGACCGTCTGATAGCCCAGCTCGACTACCCATCTCTACTGAAGACCCTTACAGCTTTTGAAAGTTGGGTGGAGGACATCATCTCTGGTATAGGGTCCCACAGTTGCACCCCATCACCTTGAGCAGGACTCTTATAAGAGTCAATGCCTTGAGACCACAGGTTGGCACGAAGTCCCTCACTTCGTTACTAAGGATAATTTCATTCTTCAGGGCTGGGATGGTCTTTGTGGTGGGATGCAGGTCTGGAGAGCTGTTGTCATCCTATTATATAGATAAGAATAATGTATGTATTGTAGAAATGTCCCCTATCATGTTCCCTATTTTGTTTTTTTTGTCCACATTATGGTCCCCATCATGTACATTATAACAAAGGTGCACTTTTTTTTAATATACACATTAAGACCATACAAATAATGACACTACAGCTGCAGAGGTGACCGTCTGATAGCCCAGCTCGACTACCCATCTCTACTGAAGACCCTTACAGCTTTTGAAAGTTGGGTGTAGGACATCATCTCTGGTATAGGGTCCCACAGTTGCACCCCATCACCTTGAGCAGGACTCTTATAAGAGACAATGCCTTGAGACCGCAGGTTGGCACGAAGTCTCTCACTTCGTCACTAAGGATGATTTCATTCTTCAGGGCTGGAGTTGTCTTTGTGGTGGGATGCAGGTCTGGAGAGCTGTTGTCATCCTATTATATAGATAAGAATAATGTATGTATTGTAGAAATGTCCCCTATCATGTTCCCTATTTTGTTTTTTTTGTCCACATTATGGTCCCCATCTTGTACATTATAACAAAGGTGCACTTTTTTTTAATATACACATTGGGACCATACGAATAATGACACTACAGCTACAGAGGTGACCGTCTGATAGCCCAGCTCGACTACCCATCTCTACTGAAGACCCTTACAGCTTTTTGAAAGTTGGGTGGAGGACATCATCTCTGGTATAGGGTCCCACAGTTGCACCCCATCACCTTGAGCAGGACTCTTATAAGAGACAATGACTTGAGACCACAGGTTGGCACGAAGTCCCTCACTTCGTCACTAAGGATGATTTCATTCTTCAGGGCTGGAGTGGTCTTTGTGGTGGGATGCAGGTCTGGAGAGCTGTTGTCATCCTATTATATAAATAAGAATAATGTATGTATTGTAGAAATGTCCCCTATCATGTTCCCTATTTTGTTTTTTTTGTCCACATTATGGTCCCCATCTTGTACATTATAACAAAGGTGCACTTTTTTTTAATATACACATTGGGACCATACGAATAATGACACTACAGCTACAGAGGTGACCGTCTGATAGCCCAGCTCGACTACCCATCTCTACTGAAGACCCTTACAGCTTTTTGAAAGTTAGGTGGAGGACATCATCTCTGGTATAGGGTCCCACAGTTGCACCCCATCACCTTGAGCAGGACTCTTATAAGAGACAATGCCTTGAGACCACAGGTTGGCACAAAGTCCCTCACTTCGTCACTAAGGATGATTTCATTCTTCAGGGCTGGAGTGGTCTTTGTGGTGGGATGCAGGTCTGGAGAGCTGTTGTCATCCTATTATATAGATAAGAATAATGTATGTATTGTAGAAATGTCCCCTATCATGTTCCCTATTTTGTTTTTTTTGTCCACATTATGGTCCCCATCTTGTACATTATAACAAAGGTGCACTTTTTTTTAATATACACATTGGGACCATACGAATAATGACACTACAGCTACAGAACTGACCGTCTGATAGCCCAGCTCGACTACCCATCTCTACTGAAGACCCTTACAGCTTTTTGAAAGTTGGGTGGAGGACATCATCTCTGGTATAGGGTCCCACAGTTGCACCCCATCACCTTGAGCAGGACTCTTATAAGAGTCAATGCCTTGAGACCACAGGTTGGCACGAAGTCCCTCACTTCGTTACTAAGGATAATTTCATTCTTCAGGGCTGGGATGGTCTTTGTGGTGGGATGCAGGTCTGGAGAGCTGTTGTCATCCTATTATATAGATAAGAATAATGTATGTATTGTAGAAATGTCCCCTATCATGTTCCCTATTTTGTTATTTTGTCCACATTATGGTCCCCATCTTGTACATTATAACAAAGGTGCACTTTTTTTTAATATACACATTAAGACCATACGAATAATGACACTACAGCTACAGAGGTGACCGTCTGATAGCCCAGCTCGACTACCCATCTCTACTGAAGACCCTTACAGCTTTTGAAAGTTGGGTGTAGGACATCATCTCTGGTATAGGGTCCCACAGTTGCACCCCATCACCTTGAGCAGGACTCTTATAAGAGACAATGCCTTGAGACCACAGGTTGGCACGAAGTCTCTCACTTCGTCACTAAGGATGATTTCATTCTTCAGTGCTGGAGTGGTCTTTGTGGTGGGATGCAGGTCTGGAGAGCTGTTGTCATCCTATTATATAGATAAGAATAATGTATGTATTGTAGAAATGTCCCCTATCATGTTCCCTATTTTGTTTTTTTGTCCACATTATGGTCCCCATCTTGTACATTATAACAAAGGTGCACTTTTTTTTAATATACACATTGGGACCATACGAATAATGACACTACAGCTACAGAGGTGACCGTCTGATAGCCCAGCTCGACTACCCATCTCTACTGAAGACCCTTACAGCTTTTTGAAAGTTAGGTGGAGGACATCATCTCTGGTATAGGGTCCCACAGTTGCACCCCATCACCTTAAGCAGGACTCTTATAAGAGACAATGCCTTGAGACCACAGGTTGGCACGAAGTCCCTCACTTCGTCACTAAGGATGATTTCATTCTTCAGGGCTGGAGTGGTCTTTGTGGTGGGATGCAGGTCTGGAGAGCTGTTGTCATCCTATTATATAGATAAGAATAATGTATGTATTGTAGAAATGTCCCCTATCATGTTCCCTATTTTGTTTTTTTTTCCACATTATGGTCCCCATCTTGAACATTATAACAAAGGTGCACTTTTTTTTAATGTACATATTGGGACCATACGAATAATGACACTACAGCTACAGAGGTGACCGTCTGATAGCCCAGCTCGACTACCCATCTCTACTGAAGACCCTTACAGCTTTTTGAAAGTTGGGTGGAGGACATCATCTCTGGTATAGGGTCCCACAGTTGCACCCCATCACCTTGAGCAGGACTCTTATAAGAGACAATGCCTTGAGACCACAGGTTGGCACGAAGTCCCTCACTTCGTCACTAAGGATGATTTCATTCTTCAGGGCTGGAGTGGTCTTTGTGGTGGGATGCAGGTCTGGAGAGCTGTTGTCATCCTATTATATAGATAAGAATAATGTATGTATTGTAGAAATGTCCCCTATCATGTTCCCTATTTTGTTATTTTGTCCACATTATGGTCCCCATCTTGTACATTATAACAAAGGTGCACTTTTTTTTAAAATATACACATTAAGACCATACAAATAATGACACTACAGCTACAGAGGTGACCGTCTGATAGCCCAGCTCGACTACCCATCTCTACTGAAGACCCTTACAGCTTTTGAAAGTTGGGTGGAGGACATCATCTCTGGTATAGGGTCCCACAGTTGCACCCCATCACCTTGAGCAGGACTCTTATGAGAGACAATGCCTTGAGACCACAGGTTGGCACGAAGTCTCTCACTTCGTCACTAAGGATGATATCATTCTTCAGGGCTGGAGTGGTCTTTGTGGTGGGATGCAGGTCTGGAGAGCTGTTGTCATCCTATTATATAGATAAGAATAATGTATGTATTGTAGAAATGTCCCCTATCATGTTCCCTATTTTGTTATTTTGTCCACATTATGGTCCCCATCTTGTACATTATAACAAAGGTGCACTTTTTTTTAATATACACATTGGGACCATACGAATAATGACACTACAGCTACAGAGGTGACCGTCTGATGGCCCAGCTCGACTACCCATCTCTACTGAAGACCCTTACAGCTTTTTGAAAGTTGGGTGGAGGACATCATCTCTGGTATAGGGTCCCACAGTTGCACCCCATCACCTTGAGCAGGACTCTTATAAGAGTCAATGCCTTGAGACCACAGGTTGGCACGAAGTCCCTCACTTCGTTACTAAGGATAATTTCATTCTTCAGGGCTGGGATGGTCTTTGTGGTGGGATGCAGGTCTGGAGAGCTGTTGTCATCCTATTATATAGATAAGAATAATGTATGTATTGTAGAAATGTCCCCTATCAAGTTCCCTATTTTGTTATTTTGTCCACATTATGGTCCCCATCTTGTACATTATAACAAATGTGCACTTTTTTTTAATTTACACATTGGGACCATACGAATAATGACACTACAGCTACAGAGGTGACCGTCTGATAGCCCAGCTCGACTACTCATCTCTACTGAAGACCCTTACAGCTTTTGAAAGTTGGGTGGAGGACATCATCTCTGGTATAGGGTCCCACAGTTGCACCCCATCACCTTGAGCAGAACTCTTATAAGAGACAATGCCTTGAGACCACAGGTTGGCACGAAGTCCCTCACTTCGTCACTAAGGATGATTTCATTCTTCAGGGCTGGAGTGGTCTTTGTGGTGGGATGCAGGTCTGGAGAGCTGTTGTCATCCTATTATATAGATAAGAATAATGTATGTATTGTAGAAATGTCCCCTATCATGTTCCCTATTTTGTTTTTTTTGTCCACATTATGGTCCCCATCTTGTACATTATAACAAAGGTGCACTTTTTTTTAATATACACATTGGGAATATACGAATAATGACACTACAGCTACAGAGGTGACCGTCTGATAGCCCAGCTCGACTACCCATCTATACTGAAGACCCTTACAGCTTTTTGAAAGTTGGGTGGAGGACATCATCTCTGGTATAGGGTCCCACAGTTGCACCCCATCACCTTGAGCAGGACTCTTATAAGAGTCAATGCCTTGAGACCAAAGGTTGGCACGAAGTCCCTCACTTCGTTACTAAGGATAATTTCATTCTTCAGGGCTGGGATGGTCTTTGTGGTGGGATGCAGGTCTGGAGAGCTGTTGTCATCCTATTATATAGATAAGAATAATGTATGTATTGTAGAAATGTCCCCTATCATGTTCCCGATTTTGTTATTTTGTCCACATTATGGTCCCCATCTTGTACATTATAACAAATGTGCACTTTTTTTTAATTTACACATTGGGACCATACGAATAATGACACTACAGCTACAGAGGTGACCGTCTGATAGCCCAGCTCAACTACTCATCTCTACTGAAGACCCTTACAGCTTTTGAAAGTTGGGTGGAGGACATCATCTCTGGTATAGGGTCCCACAGTTGCACCCCATCACCTTGAGCAGGACTTTTATAAGAGACAATGCCTTGAGACCACAGGTTGGCACGAAGTCCCTCACTTCGTCACTAAGGATGATTTCATTCTTCAGGGCTGGAGTGGTCCTTGTGGTGGGATGCAGGTCTGGAGAGCTGTTGTCATCCTATTATATAGATAAGAATAATGTATGTATTGTAGAAATGTCCCCTATCATGTTCCCTATTTTGTTTTTTTTGTCCACATTATGGTCCCCATCTTGTACATTATAACAAAGGTGCACTTTTTTTTAATATACACATTGGGACCATACGAATAATGACACTACAGCTACAGAGGTGACCGTCTGATAGCCCAGCTCGACTACCCATCTCTACTTAAGACCCTTACAGCTTTTTGAAAGTTGGGTGGAGGACATCATCTCTGGTATAGGGTCCCACAGTTGCACCCCATCACCTTGAGCAGGACTCTGATAAGAGACAATGCCTTGAGACCACAGGTTGGCACGAAGTCCCTAACTTCGTCACTAAGGATGATTTCATTCTTCAGGGCTGGAGTGGTCTTTGTGGTGGGATGCAGGTCTGGAGAGCTGTTGTCATCCTATAATATAGATAAGAATAATGTATGTATTGTAGAAATGTCCCCTAATATGTTCCCTATTTTGTTATTTTGTCCACATTATGGTCCCCATCTTGTACATTATAACAAAGGTGCACTTTTTTTTAATGTACACATTGGGACCATACGAATAATGACACTACAGCTACAGAGGTGACCGTCTGATAGCCCAGCTCGACTACCCATCTCTACTGAAGACCCTTACAGCTTTTTGAAAGTTGGGTGGAGGACATCATCTCTGGTATAGGGTCCCACAGTTGCACCCCATCACCTTGAGCAGGACTCTTATAAGAGTCAATGCCTTGAGACCAAAGGTTGGCACGAAGTCCCTCACTTCGTTACTAAGGATAATTTCATTCTTCAGGGCTGGGATGGTCTTTGTGGTGGGATGCAGGTCTGGAGAGCTGTTGTCATCCTATTATATAGATAAGAATAATGTATGTATTGTAGAAATGTCCCCTATCATGTTCCCTATTTTGTTATTTTGTCCACATTATGGTCCCCATCTTGTACATTATAACAAATGTGCACTTTTTTTTAATTTACACATTGGGACCATACGAATAATGACACTACAGCTACAGAGGTGACCGTCTGATAGCCCAGCTCAACTACTCATCTCTACTGAAGACCCTTACAGCTTTTGAAAGTTGGGTGGAGGACATCATCTCTGGTATAGGGTCCCACAGTTGCACCCCATCACCTTGAGCAGGACTTTTATAAGAGACAATGCCTTGAGACCACAGGTTGGCACGAAGTCCCTCACTTCGTCACTAAGGATGATTTCATTCTTCAGGGCTGGAGTGGTCCTTGTGGTGGGATGCAGGTCTGGAGAGCTGTTGTCATCCTATTATATAGATAAGAATAATGTATGTATTGTAGAAATGTCCCCTATCATGTTCCCTATTTTGTTTTTTTTTGTCCACATTATGGTCCCCATCTTGTACATTATAACAAAGGTGCACTTTTTTTTAATATACACATTGGGACCATACGAATAATGACACTACAGCTACAGAGGTGACCGTCTGATAGCCCAGCTCGACTACCCATCTCTACTTAAGACCCTTACAGCTTTTTGAAAGTTGGGTGGAGGACATTATCTCTGGTATAGGGTCCCACAGTTGCACCCCATCACCTTGAGCAGGACTCTTATAAGAGACAATGCCTTGAGACCACAGGTTGGCACGAAGTCCCTCACTTCGTCACTAAGGATGATTTCATTCTTCAGGGCTGGAGTGGTCTTTGTGGTGGGATGCAGGTCTGGAGAGCTGTTGTCATCCTATTATATAGATGAGAATAATGTATGTATTGTAGAAATGTCCCCTATCATGTTCCCTATTTTGTTTTTTTTGTCCACATTATGGTCCCCATCTTGTACATTATAACAAAGGTGCACTTTTTTTTAATATACACATTGGGACCATACGAATAATGACACTACAGCTACAGAGGTGACCGTCTGATAGCCCAGCTCGACTACCCATCTCTACTGAAGACCCTTACAGCTTTTTGAAAGTTGGGTGGAGGACATCATCTCTGGTATAGGGTCCCACAGTTGCACCCCATCACCTTGAGCAGGACTCTTATAAGAGTCAATGCCTTGAGACCACAGGTTGGCACGAAGTCCCTCACTTCGTTACTAAGGATGATTTCATTCTTCAGGGCTGGAGTGGTCTTTGTGGTGGGATGCAGGTCTGGAGAGCTGTTGTCATCCTATTATATAGATAAGAATAATGTATGTATTGTAGAAATGTCCCCTATCATGTTCCCTATTTTGTTTTTTTTGTCCACATTATGGTCCCCATCTTGTACATTATAACAAAGGTGCACTTTTTTTTAATATACACATTGGGACCATACGAATAATGACACTACAGCTACAGAGGTGACCGTCTGATAGCCCAGCTCGACTACCCATCTCTACTGTAGAACCTTACAGCTTTTTGAAAGTTAGGTGGAGGACATCATCTCTGGTATAGGGTCCCACAGTTGCACCCCATCACCTTGAGCAGGACTCTTATAAGAGACAATGCCTTGAGACCACAGGTTGGCACGAAGTCCCTCACTTCGTCACTAAGGATGATTTCATTCTTCAGGGCTGGGATGGTCTTTGTGGTGGGATGCAGGTCTGGAGAGCTGTTGTCATCCTATTATATAGATAAGAATAATGTATGTATTGTAGAAATGTCCCCTATCATGTTCCCTATTTTGTTTTTTTTGTCCACATTATGGTCCCCATCTTGTACATTATAACAAATGTGCACTTTTTTTTAATTTACACATTGGGATCATACGAATAATGACACTACAGCTACAGAGGTGACCGTCTGATAGCCCAGCTCGACTACCCATCTCTACTGAAGACCTTTACAGCTTTTTGAAAGTTGGGTGGAGGACATCATCTCTGGTATAGGGTCCCACAGTTGCACCCCATCACCTTGAGCAGGACTCTTATAAGAGACAATGCCTTGAGACCACAGGTTGGCACGAATTCCCTCACTTCGTCACTTAGGATGATTTCATTCTTCAGGGATGGAGTGGTCTTTGTGGTGGGATGCAGGTCTGGAGAGCTGTTGTCATCCTATTATATAGATAAGAATAATGTATGTATTGTAGAAATGTCCCCTATCATGTTCGCTATTTTGTTATTTTGTCCACATTATGGTCCCCATCTTGTACATTATAACAAACGTGTACTTTTTTTAATTTACACATCGGGACCATACGAAAAATGACACTACAGCTACAGAGGTGACCGTCTGATAGCCCAGCTCGACTACCCATCTCTACTGACGACCCTTACAGCTTTTTGAAAGTTGGGTGGAGGACATCATCTCTGGTATAGGGTCCCACATCTGCACCCCAACAGTTTGAGCAGCACTCTTTCCCGGGAGTCTATACTCTGAGATCAAAGGAGGCGCTTAGCCCCCTCACATTGTTACTGAGGATGATTTCATTCTTCAGGGATTAGACAGGAGTGGTCCTTGTGGTGGGTTGCGGGTCTGGAGAGCTGTTGTCATCATATTAGATAGATAAGAATAATGTATGTATTGTAGATATGTCTCCTATCATGTTCCTTATTTTATTATTAGTCCACATTCTGGTCCCCATCTTGAGCATCATAACAAACGTGCACTTTTTTCTTTTAATTTACTCACTTAGTCACTAAGGATGATTTCTAGGGATGATCAAATACCACAAATATCTGACTTTGCGAAAATTCGCAAACAGGTTGCCGCTATTTGACTATTTGCGAATATTTGATATGCAATGTAAGTCTATGGATAACTCGAATAACAATTGTTTGGGCTTCCCATAGACTTACATTGCGCATCGAATATTCACATAGCAGTGACCTATTGGTCGGATATTCGCGAAGTCGGATATTTGTGGTATTCGATCATCCCTAATGATTTCATTCTTCAGGGATGCGATGCTCTGAAAGGTAATAAATACAAAATCTGTCCTAGTCTGGGGCAATAGCGAAGGCTATTTCTGGTCTTCAAACAACAGGCCTAAACAAGTACCATACTACCACCGGCCTAATTCCAGTTCTTCTGTTGGCCAGTTTATGAATTCCACATAAGGGTTCTTATATGATATAACCGTCCTATAGCTCAGTTAGTTGTAGTATAGCCTTGGTCCAGGGTTCTTGAACTGATCGCCTTTTCTTGGGGTCGAGAAGGAATTTTTTCCCTGTAGCACAAATTGGCTGAATGTGTCCAGGTTTTTTGCCTTCTTCTGGATCAATGGCTTTAGGTATAGGTAGAGACTGTATTTAATAAAGAGTTCAAAACTGAATGATTTGTCTTCTCATTTTTTTATAATATGTAATACTTAATTATTTGTATAAATTAGTTATTAATTTTAGGACTAATGGCTTCTGCAATAAATCAAACCGAAATACAAGGGTAGTAATTATGTCTGATCATAGATGGTCATGTAGGTTAGCAGCAAATAGATTGTAAATTGGCCACTTATTATCTACCTGATGGGTTTGGTGTGGATCCTAAATATGGGAACTTCCATTGCTTACACATTTAATTCTTACTAGTAGATAGCCCATGCCAATACCGTGACTGTGGTATAAAATGCATCCAATTGAGGGCAGAGTGCTTGTTCCAGGGCAACAAACGCAATCTATATATAAATATCCATGTTCATGAACATTACTTAGTGGAATTAGAAATTATAGTTGTAATGCAGAGATGTCATGGGAGTACCATGACGGAGAGTGATCTCTTTTTCAAATGTCAGGAGATTGCAGCGCATGGCTGAAGCAATGGTGCCCGGGGCAGTAGCCATGGGGGAGAGTGTAAAGTTCAGCCTCCCGACACACGGGTTTTAAATGAGAGTTCTGGGTCTGTGTGGGCAAGAGTGTAAAGTTCAGCACCCCGAGACACGGGTTTTAAATGAGAGTTCTGGGTCTGTGTGTGCTGATAGTGTTACTTGGAGCAATGCTGTTACACTCTTCATCAGGTCAATAGGACTTCCAGATAAGGACGACAAACAAATTCATAACAACAAAGTAGTCTTTACTTGGCACAACACTTGGTCACATAATACAGCAGGCAGCACACTTCATGGTATCTTCTGTATAACTCAGACACACAATCATTGCAGTTTCCAATGACGGCATATTACTTGTGAACATTCTTTTAGCCAGGAAAGTTAAATAAGCCCTTCATCTCTATGGCCCTGGAGTCCAAGGGTCAATATGTTTCGCTGAGTATCCTGCACCCACAGCCATAGGCAGTGATCCCTTACGAGAACTGTTCTTAGAGCCGCTTCCTGTTCCTTGTCTTCTTAGTGGGGCAGTGTCGTGGGCGGGGAGGACGCCGCCGCGCGCTCGCTAACGCTCGGGTCCGGCGCTGCTGTTGCTCGGTGGCTTGAGCAGTGGGCCCGGATCCGGGGACTCGAGCGGCGCTCCTCGCCCGTGAGTGAAAGGGGGTAGTTTGGTTTGGGGATTTGGTCCGTGATGCCACCCACGGGTTGTGGTGAGGTTGGGCACCACCGCTGCTGGTGGCGGGGTTCCCGGGAGCGATGGTAGGGAGCAGCTGGGATGTTGTTCCCTCCCTCCATGGGTAGGGGTGGTCCCGGGGCCCGGTGAGGTGACGGGGAGGCAGGGTTGGCAAAGTGCAGTGTCGTCTGGACTGCGCAGCGTGGTGCCGGACGGCACGGTTGTACTTACTCAGCCACAAATGTACACAAAGTCTCTGGAAAACCAAACGGCTGGATGGACGGGTCCCGCAGCTGGCTGCTGTGACTTCTCCCGGACGGTTGGTGGTGGCTGCCTTTCCCTGCATCTTTGTGTATGTTCAGTCCTGATGGATTCCCACCGGTAACCCGCTCCCCAGCGTGTATATGTGCCGGAGGAGCCCTTTTGCCCGCAGGCTCGGGACCTTGGAACTCTAGCTGTGGTGGTAGCTGTATTTCCTTTTGCTGGTCGGACGGTTGCCTTCAATCGGGTCTTGGCTGTTAGGAAACCCCTGGGGTTCTGGTCACTGACGGATTTGACTTCTAACGGCGACTCCAAGCCTGGTCGGGGTCCGCAGGCCCTACCTGTGTGTGCTGGCTTCACTTCGCTCCCCGGTTCGGTACCAGCGGGCCACCATCCGTCCCCGGTCTTACAGTTCCGCGTTGATTCGCCTCTCCTGCAGACGGCCACCACCGTCTGCCAACCTTGCGCTTAGTGCCCGGGCCACACACCCGGACACGGTCAGTTTGCTCCTTCTCACTCCTCACTTCCACTTCCCTAACTGAACTCTCTTCCTTTCCCGCCTCTAGGACTGTGAACTCCTCAGTGGGTGGGGGCAACCGCCTGGCTCCACCCCACCTGGTGTGGACATCAGCCCCTGGAGGGAGGCAACAAGGATTTTGCGTCTGGCTGATGTACCTGTCTCAGGGTGGGGGTGTGTGTTGTAGTACCTGTGACGACCTGGCTAGTCCAGGGCGCCACATTCCCCCTTATTTAAATGCAGACCGTCTGCGGGCTGCCCGTCTATCACCGGTTTTATTTTTCTTTTTTTTTTTTAACTGTAAAAAATATAAAAACCATCAACAGTTTAAGCATTTTAAATCTTCCCTTACGGGAGGCAGGTCACTTAAATGTTACAAACCACATATACACACACTTTTAATAATAACGGATGGACAGCTTCCGCTCTCCCACCCAAGCAACCTAGCCCTGATGCTGCCCCTAAGAAGTGGGCAGCACCCCTTGACCCCAGTCCAGATCCAGGCTGCCCGAGCGGGAAAGGGTACGGTGACTCGCACCCGGCTGTCACTTCAGGGGACCCCACGTCCATGGGGGACCCCTGACCCCCGGAGGATCGCCACCGGTTGTGGTAGTGGCGGGCCTGGGCCATCACTTTCCTCCAGGCCCATCCTCCAAATCTGCCTCTCCGGAGGCGGCAACGGAAAACATGCCCCAACTTATTTACAATCCCACCAGTTCGTGGGTGCCCTGCAAGTTCTCAGGCATGTCCATGAAGAGTTCCTCATGCCAACGGTACAAAGGGTCCCTGCGGGGACAACTTGCCGGCAACGGCCGGGTCAATCACGGTGTCAATCAGGTTATTTGCTCGGTTGATTCATTCATTTACTTATTTACACACTCAACGTGTAACACCCCTAAATGGTAGTTTCCCTGTACCTAAGCGGGGGTCGGCCTAGGTTGGGGCGTGTGGACCTTCGGGGCCCAATGTTAGTGGTGACAGGCAGTGGGGCGGAGGAAACAACTGGTTCCCCTTCCCGTCTATTATGTGGGGCAGGCGGAGACGCAGGGGGGCTGGGTATAGGTGCATCCCTGGGCACTGGTTCATTGGCGGCGACTTCCATCTCTTTCTCCTCCACAGGTTGTGGGAACAGTATCACAGGAAGAATCACTGCGCCATTCTGCAAAGGCCAATCTGCCGGAAAATCGCCCATCATGGTGTGGATTACCTCTTTTTCTTTCTCCCCAGCCGGTCTGGGGGCCGGAACTTCAGTTGCCACCCTCAACGGTGGTGGACACCTCTTCAGGTGGTCTCTGGAAACCATGGCCGAAGTCTTCCCCTGGTCACGACTGATCTGGTAGGCCTTCACATTCTCCCACTCAGTGGGTTGTATAACATACGGGGTCTTCTCCTATTGGTCATCCAGCTTATGGGTTCTTCTCTTTCGCTTCAGTACTACATCCCCAGGCTGAAAGGGACCTGCAGGAGCCTTCCTGTTGAGGCACTGTTCTTGCTGTCCCCAACTCCGACACAAGTTCTTTTCTACGTATTCTTGGACCTGTCGGTACTGCGCCCTCCGCCGGGCGACCCAGTCAGCAGTGGAAGGAAGGGCCTCTGGAGCCTCCAAATCCATTTCTAGGTCCACCGGCAACCGGCCTGGTCGGGCTCTCATTAGGTACGTGGGCGTGCACTTTTTGGAGCTGCTAGGAATGTTATTGTCCATGTCTACCAGATCAGACAGCTTTTCCGGCCATAAGTTCCGCTCTTCCAACGGCAGGGTCTTAAGGAGGTCCAAGACCAGATGGTTCATCTTTTCACACATGCCGTTAGTCTGTGCATGGTACTGGGTGGTCCGGATCTTTTTACAGTCGTATAACTGGCAGAATTCCTGAAACACTTCTGCTTCAAAAGCTGGACCCTGGTCGGTCAGCACCCTCTCCGGGTACCCATGTTGTCGACAAAAGTAGGCCTGGAAGGCTCTGGCTGCAGTACGCCCGGTCAGATCTTTAACTGGGACAACCACCATGAATCTCGAATAGTGGTCTACAATGGTCAGAGCATAGGTGTACCCACTTCAGCTAGGGGTGAGCTTCACGTGGTCGAGGGCGACCAGCTCCAGCGGCTGATGCGTAATGATTGGGCACAAAGGGGCCTTTTGGCTGGCCTCATCCCTTCTTCTCAGTGCACAGGGACCACATTCTCGGCACCAGGCCTCCACAGACTCCCGCATCCCACTCCAATAGAATCGCTCCCTCAACAGCATCTCCAGCTTCTTCCACCCAAAGTGCCCGGCACCGTCATGGTATGCCTGCAGAACAGTGGGCACGTTAGTCTGGGGAATCACCAGCTGGCGAACCTTCTCATGGGTCTTCGGGTTGATAAATTCCCGATACAGCTTCCCCTGGTGCAGGTACAGCCGGGCTCGTTCCCTCCACAGTCGTTGGGCCTCGGCGGGGGCAGCAGGGTCTATTCCAGCAGAGCCTTGTTTCACCAGGGACTTGACTAGAGATGAGCGAACCGGTCGCGGTTCGGCTCGAGTTCGGTTCGCCGAACGGAGGTCTCGTTCGAGTTCGGTTCGGCGAACCAGTTCGGCGAACCACTCGAACCCCATAGAAAATAATGGCAGGCAATCACAAACACATAAAAACACCTAGAAAACACCCTCAAAGGTGTCCAAAAGGTGACAAACAACTCACAACACAACACAAACACATGGGAAAGTGACAAGGACATATACTCATGCGAAAACAAAAGAGCTGGACAAGGAAAAAGAGGAGGAGACACAGATATATGAGTATATGCAAGGAAACATCGATGCCATTACTGTGCAACATGAGCCCTGCTCATTTTAGGCTTCCAATCTGGATAAATTGCCTGAGCTTGCCACATACGCCTTGGGGATCTTGTCGTGTCCTGCAGCCAGCGTTCTCTCATAACCTGTCTTCAGTGCTGCTGGGGGTCTGCTGGCAGATAAGCACACGCGTCTGTCCACTGACATTGTGGACATGGCTCTCAGAGGACTTTTCTTCCCCTGGGTCATCCAGGGGAGGCGAAAGGCACACGTATTTTTGAGAGTGCTTCATGCAAAGCATCTTTTTCATTTTGAAAAGGGGGATCAACTGATGCCAGTCAAGTGGGGTGTGTGTGGCCCAATTAGTGGAAACGAGGGAGACTGTGGTTGGAGTCCCCTCGCTGTGTTTCTAAAAGAACCAAGATGAACAAGTCATGGCTCTCAGAGGACTTTTCTTCCCCTGGGTCAGCCAGGGGACACGAAAGGCACACGTATTTTTGAGAGTGCTTCATGCAAAGCATCTTTTTCATTTTGAAAAGGGGGATCAACTGATGACAGTCAAGTGGGGTGTGTGTGGCCCAATTAGTGGAAACGAGGGAGACTGTGGTTGGAGTCCCCTCGCTGTGTTTCTAAAAGAACCAAGATGAACAAGTCATGGCTCTCAGAGGACTTTTCTTCCCCTGGGTCAGCCAGTGGAGGCGAAAGGCACGCGTATTTTTGAGAGTGCTTCATGCAAAGCATCTTTTTCATTTTGAAAAGGGGGATCAACTGATGCCAGTCAAGTGGGGTGTGTGTGGCCCAATTAGTGGCAACGATGGAGACTGTGGTTGGAGTCCCCTCGCTGTGTTTCTAAAAGAACCAAGATGAACAAGTCATGGCTCTCAGAGGACTTTTCTTCCCCTGGGTCAGCCAGGGGACGCGAAAGGCACACGTATTTTTGAGAGTGCTTCATGTAAAGCATCTTTTTCATTTTGAAAAGGGGGATCAACTGATGACAGTCAAGTGGGGTGTGTGTGGCCCAATTAGTGGCAACGAGGGAGACTGTGGTTGGAGTCCCCTCGCTGTTTTTTACATGATTTTCGAAGTGCATGACATGCCTAAGAGGTTTAGTTTCGGCATCTCCAACTTGTTGGCTACAGATAGGCTGCCTTTACACCCTTTTGTCACTGAGGATTTTCAAGACCTTATGCCCATTGCAGTGCCCCAAGAGCCGATGGCCATTTTCACTCCTTTTCCAAGAAAGGGGTGCCCGCGCTAACACAGCAGGTCGCACACAACATCACCGCTTCCTTGAGAAACTCTGTGTGTGAATTGTAAAGCGCTGCGGAATATGTTGGCGCTATAGAAATAAAGATTATTATTAATATTATTATTAGTGTGTGACAGGGTGCATTTCACCACAGATACTTGGAACAGTAAGCATGGACAGGGGAGTTACATGTCACTGACTGGGCACTGGGTAACTATGGTGATAGATGGAGAAGTGTCTGCTGTACAAGTCTTTCCGTCCCCACGAGTTGTGTGTTTCAATCCTTCCTCTGTATGTACAAGGTCCTCCACTGCTTCTGCCTCATCAACCTCGTGTTATTCCTGCACCTCAGCCCAAACCTTGTGTGGTCAGGCTTGCCTTCCTTGTAACTGCGCCCAAGGAATCCCACACACCTCCTTACTATGCTGGCAGCAGAGCTCAAGGCCATCAGGCGGTCAAATGTTTACTTTGAAATGTAGGGGAAATGTGAGACACCGCTGAGGAGTTGTGGACGGTAAGCTCTGTAGAGTGAGACCTAGTTTCATCAATGGTTGTCTCCACTCAACCAGCAGCCACGGAATGCCGGGTGCGACAATGATGCTAAACAGTCTGCGGACCTTCTTCAGGGCAATGTGACACACGTACCTTGTATGGCTCACGTGTTGAATCTGAATCTCCAGCAATTTTTAAATACTATCCCGGCCTACATGTCCTTCTGTCGAGGGCACGGTGTAACGCCTGCCTAGATCAACACACTCAGACAAGCTGTAAAGGATAGGCTAGAGGGAACCCACTCACCAAGCTGGACCCCCAGAACCCTGAAACCCTTTAATCCCTATACAGTGATGATGAATGACACAGGGCCCAAGTTGATCAATACCTGTGGAAAGCAGCAGTTCCAGAGAATAGTAGTCATGCAGGGTCAAAACATTAATTGAGGAAGAGGAACAGAATGGGAGGGACAGGACTTAATCAGAAAACAAGCAGAGGTGAAATGCAAATCGGCCAACGAGGTACCTAAACAGCAAGCAGGAAAAGTAGTCAGGTAAGAAGCACACAAACTCATAAAGCTAAACTGGGGGTAACAGTAACCAGAGGTTCATAGCTATGTCTGGCAGTGGTCTTCAGACAGGAGGGGCCTAAAAAAGGGTGTTGTGTCTTTCCATTGGTTGTAGCTGAATGATGCTACTTCATCTGTGAGATACCCACCACCTGCATTCAGCCTGTGGTTCTGCATCTGTCAAGGTAACGCATCCCAGTGGGTGAGCATAACCTGCGTCCACCTGCGCCGCTGGCGTCGACTCCTCTCCCATCATCAGCACTATGCATGAAAGGAACACGTTGTCACCTTGCGACCGGAGTACAAATTGACGTAGCGGACTACGGTGGTGACTTAACAGCCATGTGCACAATGATGCAAACATGGCAGCGTGCCTTCCTCAGGCCCATGTGACACACGTGACTTGTATGGCTCACGTGTTTAATCTGATTCTCCAGCAATTTTTAAAACAACATCCCGGCCTACATGGCCTTGTACAGCAGGCACGCTCACTATGTGCTCACTTCCATCGTTCGCACCCAGTAGCTCAACAACTTTCATCGCTCCTGAAGTCTTAAGGTCTGGCAGTGAAACGTCAGAAATGCGATGTTCCGACACGCAGGAATTTTAATCTGCACATGTTGCAGCGTCTGTGTCAGCACCGCAGAGCCCAGCTGAAATACGTTATGACGTATACCCTGGGCTAACTTAATCCAGAGGTGGTGCAGATCACGCTGCTGGAGTGGTGTCAGATCAATGACATATGCACCGTTCTACACAGTTTACAAATGTCGACGCAGATGTTTAACACTGGCGATGACATTCTCAGCGTACAATTTTGGTCATCTACATGATGGAACACACTGTAAGTATTATTCGGAGTCAGGTGTTGGTCCAAGAGGAAGGGAGGAAGTACTGGAGGAGTCATATGCGGAAGGGATAACAAGATCTACAAGGTCCAGATGGTCAGCGGCATCTTGGCGGCAGTCATGGTACGGTGGGGGAGAGGGATTATCAAGGGAGCATAGTATCAGCAAACAGTTGAGGAAGGTGCAGGAGCCCAGGAAGAAATGGAGGACGAACTGGCGATGGGCATGGAAGACTCAGCAGATTAGTGAGAGCTTGCTCACATTTTGGTTGTGCGAGGTTGTGGGGAGAGGGCAGAGGAAGGAGGCACGATTCTCACCTCTCCGCCACCAACACACCAAGGACTTGGTCCTCCTGGATGCTCAAGACACATGAGCGCCTTCTTGCTGCACTACCTACAACATGACCCTCGGATTGTACGAATTCCAAGTCATGCTGACTACTGGGTTGCCACACTGTTAGATCCCCGGTACAACACAAAATTTTGCGAAATAACTCCTGACATAGAAAGGGATGCACATATGCAGGAGTATCAGCAGAAGTTGGTACACAATCTTACATCTGCTTTTCCACTAAACACCAGTGGTGCACAGAGGGAATCTCAACGCTTCTTCATCGATAGGAGGAAATGGTCTTACTTGTCCACATCTGAGGGACCGAGGGCTGGCTGCTGTGCTGAGACGGCGTTGAGTACGGTGTCTCTGCAGAGTTGCATTTTTTTCATATACAAACTGAGTTGAAAAAGGACAGATGCTGGTGGAAAGGGGAACAGGTGTGTTGGAAAGGGTAAAAAAGTTTGTGTCCGTGGGTTTGGTGGTTAAGCAACATTAACATTTGCTGAAGAAACAACATCTGGTATGGTGGGACTGGCAGATTTGGATAAGGTGGTATATACTATGTTACCGCTATATCAAAAATATTAAGAAGAAAAGAAAGAGAAAGGTAGATATCCCAATCGCCATTCGGTGTCCACCGTGCTCACAGATGGAAAAGGAGAAGTTGGCAACTGGAAGGTTAGGTGGAGGACAGAGCAGGTTGACTCTCAAACAAATAGTAGCCTGAACCGAGTTAGACGCAACTCGGATCTGGAGACTCGGAGCCCTGTTAGCGTGACAGGGTCCACACGACCACCCAGCCCAGGAATTCCCTGTTAACAACACAGGGGCTATTGGTTACGCAGTCCGTGTGCTTAGGGGACACACCTGTGGACAGCAGGTGCATCAGCAGCAGCAGGCCTGTTTATGCCACTGGGCTGCACTAGCAGGACTGGTAGGACAGGAGCTGTTCTTAAACGTTCTGCGTTACCAATTGTGGTGGCGGCCTGCATCGATGACCTATCCCTGCCTACCTCTGGCCTAAAGCCGCAATGGGTTCAACACATGGAGGTGTGCTCTTTCGGAGCATAATAGAAGACTTGGCACCTTATTTTTGGCTCCAGCCCCTTTTATAACCTGGGTCCGCCCGAAGCCAGGGTGGACCACAATGCACCTCCTGGACACAAAAGCAGAGTGACACGTCATGAGTGGCATAACTAGCGTCCTATTTTGAATGGCCACTTGAATGATGACCTCATGGCTGCCACAACCAAAACACCTCAACAGTCATCGTCTGACCAACAACAATGAGGTGACAAGTCATAGGGGCGGCCCTCTGCAAGCCTGTTGGGAGTGGCCTGGCCAAATTGTCAGGGCACCTGATGCCCTGTGGTCTATATGGGCTCCCCACATCAGGGGCAGGGCCAAAGAGTTCATTACCCGACCTAGCCTCTGATGCAGTAAGTGCCTGAGCATGCTCAGTAGCATGAAATACAGTTTCTGAAAAAAAGACTTTCCGCTTCAGCATGCTGTCTAGGCACAACACAGGACTTAGACCCGGCACGTAGTGCAAGTACCTGTGCAAAGAGGCTTTTCTCAGTCAGTGTGAAGTCCCACGGGTGTTGTGTTGGTGCATTACCTTCAGGGACTCCACGTGGAGGAAGAGTCTGGTCACACTTAGGTTGCTTCTTTATATGTATTTTTGTGACGCCACTCTCGGTATTGCGGTCAGTGGGGACCGCCACTGCAGTGTAAGGGGACACCTGGGCCTGATGTTGGGTGCAGTTAGTTTTAGTGGCCTCCCGAGAGTGAGTCAAGCACCAGGGCCCTGTGTAAGTGTGTTGAGCCGCAGGTCGCAGAATGACTCAGGCACAGTCCAAACGAGCATGCGCTGTAGCCCAAAATTAAGACTTTGCCTCAGGAATGACACAGTCAGGCAGAGCATACTCAGTTGGCGAAACACTGGAGTTAGGCTGCGGCTGGGGTAAATCGGCACACAGGAAGGAGCAACCGCGGAAATACTTCGTTCAATTGTGAGGGGAGTCATTTTGGAGTTTTGTGAGGAGTACCGTAACGCCAGTGAGCAGCATCCTGTGCCAAAGACCAACATTCTTCCGGTGCTGTCTATACTGTTAACCATTATAGGAGCGTAAAGTCTGTATTTATGGCAACTGGACATCACATTACCCGGGTACGGTAGGCTGTGCCCAGACAGTAATGCGTTCACGCAACACTTTGTTTTATTATGAAAACACATATCTGTTCTGGGTAGGACGACTATATAGACAATCATACTTGATGCCTCTGCACTGTCAAATTGTCACGTACAGTTTAAATCATAGAGGGACAGCGACACATGTTTGCATTGAATGTTGCTTTTCAAAATTTACATGACTGTGTTGCAGAGCTGTGTGGTTTGCATTCACACTGTTATCATCTGCCTTATCTGTGAGGCTTCAGCTAACAAGGGTATTCAGGGTGGGTGATGTGTTTTGTCTATGTATAGGTAGATAACTGGGAAGCTCTTGTGATGCGCCACTAGTTAGTTGTCTTCGCACACACACACACACACGCACAAACACACAATTACTGCTGCTACCCAGAGGGCTTAGCAAGCAGTAGGCCACTGATTAGATTGTTCTATTATTTCAATTTAATGCATGGTTCTTATTGTTTGTTTTGGGAAAGTGAAAGAATCATTTGTGAACCCAACTGCAAACAGTGCTTTTCATGTTGCGTGGTTTTGCTGCATACTGTCGATCCCACCAAATACAAGACTTAAAATGAAGCATAAGTCGCAAAGGGAATTTCACTGTGCTACAATGCGGCCTAGCGGGGCTGTGCAACCACCGCCTGCCCCATCAAGTGCATCTGCGTGCTCTTCATCTTCTGTGACTGTGGGGACAGCAGTCACACATGCTTTTTCACGATGAACTTCCACCCCTTTACCCGTAAGCGGGAGTGTGATTGCCAGGTCGTCACTTGTTTTGGAAGTGGAAACAGATGGTATTGTTGAGCTGTCAGACATCGAGAGAACCACCATTGGATGAAGGCAACATTATATCCACGCCTGCACCTTCGTGAAACATTGGCTGGACTACCTGCAGTTAATTATTGTGTTCCACAAATGGAAAGGAGTGTAGAACGCACATGTGTTGTACCTTGCTTGGCAGCAAAGGAACACTAACTTAGTATTCCAGACAATTTTAGGATGGCAGAAAAAGTGTCAGCTCTTTGGGCAAATTAAATATCGTGGCAAAAGTGGGCAGGTGGGTACAGTGGCCGTGTTCTGTGTGTACCAGGACAGTAAAGGAAGCCTCACTTTCTATCCCTCCTAATGGTGAAATGCAGCAAGGAATTCCATGAGTTTGCTATAAAAATAGCGTTGCAAAATGTGCAGGAGGGTGTCATGCAGAGGTGTTAGAAATAGCTTGGCACCATTGGGGCACAAATGGAGTACAACAGCCACTTTTTGGATGCCACTAACTATCAGCATTTTTTGCTATTATTATAGCTTATTAAAAACAGAGCAGGAGGGTGTCATGCAGAGGGGTTAGAAATAGTTTGGCACCATTGGGGCACAAATGGAGTACAACAGCCACTTTTTGAATGCCACTAACTGGCAGCATTTTTTGCTATTATTATAGCTTATTAAAAACAGAGCAGGAGTGTGCAATGCAGTGGTGCTGCAAATAGCTTTGCACCAGTGGGACACTAATGGAAGTCCAACAGCTACTTTTAGGATGCCACTAAGTTTACTCAGTGTTTGCTAGTATAATGGCTTAGTAACAATGAGTTTGAGTGTGCAATGCAGAGGTTCTGCAAATAGATTTGCACTAGTGGGACACTAATGGAAGTCCAACAGCTACTTTTAGGATGCCACTAAGTTTACTCAGTGTTTGCTAGTATAATGGCTTAGTAACAATGAGTTTGAGTGTGCAATGCAGAGGTTCTGCAAATAGATTTGCACTAGTGGGACACTAATGGAAGTCCAACAGCTACTTTTAGGATCCCACTAAGTTTACTCAGTGTTTGCTAGTATAATAGCTTAGTAACAATGAGTTTGAGTGTGCAATGCAGAGGTTCTGCAAATAGATTTGCACTAGTGGGACACTAATGGAAGTCCAACAGCCACTTTTAGGATGCCACTAAGTTTACTCAGTGTTTGCTAGTATAATGGCTTAGTAACAATGAGTTCGAGTGTGCAATGCAGAGGTTCTGCAAATGGATTTGCACTAGTGGGACACTAATGGAAGTCCAACAGCTACTTTTAGGATGCCACTAAGTTTACTCAGTGTTTGCTAGTATAATGGCTTAGTAACAATGAGTTTGAGTGTGCAATGCAGAGGTTCTGCAAATAGATTTGCACTAGTGGGACACTAATGGAAGTCCAACAGCCACTTTTAGAATGCCACTAAGTTTACTCAGTGTTTGCTAGTATAATGGCTTAGTAACAATGAGTTTGAGTGTGCAACGCAGAGGTGCTGCAAATAGATTTGCACTAGTGGGACACTAATGGAAGTCCAACAGCCACTCTTAGGATGCCACTAAGTTTACTCAGTGTTTGCTAGTATAATGGCTTAGTAACAATGAGTTTGAGTGTGCAAAGGGCAGGAGGGTACAGTGGCAGGGTTGTGGGTCTGGGTAGAGGAAAGGAAGCCTCACTTTCTATCCCTCCTAATGGGGAAATGCAGCGAGGAAATCCCTGACCTTAGCTACACAGACGCTGTTATCTTGTGTAGCTGTTAAAATCTGTTTTCATGGACCTGACTGTCACCTATGGCTCTGTGCCTGCTGGTATTAGCCCTTACTAGGGCTAATAGAAACTTCTATCCCTATTCTGTATAGCACTGTGTGTAGAGCGTACACAGCAGTATCGGAGACAGGAGCTACGCCAGCGGTGACTGACACCCAGATGCAGAAGGCAGATAATGGCGTCCAGACGGGCAGATGCCCGTATTTATAATGCAGGGACATGTGACAAGGACATCCTATCACACATGCCGTTGCTTCTCTGGCTAAAAGTCTACTTATCTGTGTGTGTAAAAAAAAAAAAAAAAAAAGCCAGCACCAAATGTGCACTTCAGCACTAAACATTCCAAACTGTATTATAAAAATTTTTGAGATTTTTGGCAAAAAATTGCAATTTCTTGAGCTGCCTCGCCACGTCACGGCAAATCTCATTTGAGGCAGTCCTACACTAAAATATTTTTATAAAATGTGCCATACGGCCTCACATATGAATAGTAGAACTGCTCTCAGCAGCACTCACCTGGTCTATTTCAATCCCGTACCCATGACTGAGTCATGGTTGTGGGCGGGACAGGTCCAAGCAAATGCTGCATGAAGTATATAGCCTGTGGACAAAGCCTGATGACTTAATGTGAACAGTCACCAACCGCCAAAATCTAGACAGATGGAATACATCCCAAATTGGGGTGCATAGCAAGGTGGAGGTCAACCACCGACCAATTCAATGAAGAAAAAACAAAAAGCCAGCACCAAATGTGCACTTCAGCACTAAACATTCCAAACTGTATTATAAAAATTTTTGAGATTTTTGGCAAAAAATTGCAATTTCTTGAGCTGCCTCGCCACGTCACGGCAAATCTCATTTGAGGCAGTCCTACACTAAAATATTTTTATAAAATGTGCCATACGGCCTCACATATGAATAGTAGAACTGCTCTCAGCAGCACTCACCTGGTCTATTTCAATCCCGTACCCATTACTGAGTCATGGTTGTGGGCGGGACAGGTCCAAGCAAATGCTGCATGAAGTATATAGCCTGTGGACAAAGCCTGATGACTTAATGTGAACAGTCACCAACCGCCAAAATCTAGACAGATGGAATACATCCCAAATTGGGGTGCATAGCAAGGTGGAGGTCAACCACCGACCAATTCAATGAAGAAAAAACAAAAAGCCAGCACCAAATGTGCACTTCAGCACTAAACATTCCAAACTGTATTATAAAAATTTTTGAGATTTTTGGCAAAAAATTGCAATTTCTTGAGCTGCCTCGCCACGTCACGGCAAATCTCATTTGAGGCAGTCCTACACTAAAATATTTTTATAAAATGTGCCATACGGCCTCACATATGAATAGTAGAACTGCTCTCAGCAGCACTCACCTGGTCTATTTCAATCCCGTACCCATTACTGAGTCATGGTTGTGGGCGGGACAGGTCCAAGCAAATGCTGCATGAAGTATATAGCCTGTGGACAAAGCCTGATGACTTAATGTGAACAGTCACCAACCGCCAAAATCTAGACAGATGGAATACATCCCAAATTGGGGTGCATAGCAAGGTGGAGGTCAACCACCGACCAATTCAATGAAGAAAAAACAAAAAGCCAGCACCAAATGTGCACTTCAGCACTAAACATTCCAAACTGTATTATAAAAATTTTTGAGATTTTTGGCAAAAAATTGCAATTTCTTGAGCTGCCTCGCCACGTCACGGCAAATCTCATTTGAGGCAGTCCTACACTAAAATATTTTTATAAAATGTGCCATACGGCCTCACATATGAATAGTAGAACTGCTCTCAGCAGCACTCACCTGGTCTATTTCAATCCCGTACCCATGACTGACACCAAGGACGCAGAAGAGATAATGGCGTCCGGACGGGCAGATACTCGTTTTTATAATGCAGGGACATGTGAGATGGACATCCTATCACACATGCCGTTGCTTCTCTGGCTAAAAGTCCAGTTAGCTGTGTGTGTGTCTGGGATTGGCTGACATGCTCGCCCGCCCCACTACACGCGCGCGCTTAGGGAAGGAAGACAAGGAAAAAAAAAAAAAAATGGCGATCGCCATTATCACAGCAGCAGTGATCTGAATGCGCTGTTCCCGCACACTATACGCTGAAATTTCATAATAGTGTGAGTCACAGAGTGACTTACACTATTACAGAGGAAAGCCAGCTAGTAATTAGCTTGGCTTTTTGCTGCTAGAACCGTTCTCGAACGTGACTAGAACTATCGAGCTTTAGTAAAAAGCTCGAGTTCTAGTTCGACCTAGAACAGCCCCCAAAATCACTCGAACCGCGAACTGGAGAACCACGAACCGCGAACCACGATCAACTCTTGTCTTGACCAAGCGGACAGAGGGTGCCTGGTCCTGGGCTTCTTGCCACCCTTGGCTGGGCAGCGGATCTAAGTTCACTTGTTGTTGCTGGACATGCAACTTCTCGGCTGGCGGCCGGTGGAACGCAGGCAACTCGATCTCTTCGAGGTCATCATCGTCCGGTCCCTCTCCTAACAGGTGGGGCATCCGGGAGAGTGCGTCTGCGTTAGCATTTTTACGGCCGGCTCGGTACTTGATGGTGAAGTCATAGTTTGCCAACCTGGCCACCCACCGCTGCTCCAAAGCACCCAGCTTAGCTGTATCCAGATGGGTTAGCGGGTTATTGTCCGTATAAGCAGTGAACTTGGCTGCCGCTAGGTAATGGCGGAATCGCTCGGTGATGGCCCACACCAGTGCTAAGAGCTCAAGCTTGAAAGAGCTGTAGTTCTCAGGGTTCCTTTCCATAGTTCGGCGTTTCCGGCTAGCATAAGCGATCACCTTCTCCCTTCCGTCCTGTAGCTGAGATAAGACTGCTCCCAAGCCTACATTACTGGCATCGGTGTAGAAGATGAACGGGAGACTGTAGTCGGGGTACGCCAGGATTTCTTCCCCGGTCAAGGCCGTCTTCAGCTGGCGGAAGGACTCTTCATGCTTTTCTTCCCACGCCAACGGGGTTCCAGGGGACCTGCCACCCTTGGTCTGTCCCACGAGGAGGTCTTGCATGGGGGCGGCCATCTTCGTGTACCCCTTAATGAAGCGGCGATAGTAGCCCACCAGACCCAGGAACTGTCTCACCTCTCTCACCGTGGTCGGCCTCGGCCAGTCCTGAATGGCAGTGATCTTTTCGGGATCTGGGGCGACGCCTTCGGCGCCCACCACATGTCCGAGGTACTGCACCCTGGGCTTCAATAGATGGCACTTGGAGTGCTTCAATTTCATTCCGTACTTAGCAAGGGACGCGAACACCTCAGCTAGGTGCTCCAGGTGGGCTTCATACGTCTGTGAGTATACAATTACATCGTCCAGATACAGCAAGACGGTCTCAAAATTCAGATGTTCCAGACAGCATTCCATCAGCCGTTGGAAGGTTCCAGGGGCGTTGCACAGCCAGAACGGCATGCTGTTGAATTCACAGAGTCCCATGGGTGTAGCGAAGGCAGTCTTCTCGCGGTCCTCGGTCGTCACGGCCACCTGCTAGTACCCACTGGTGAGGTCCAGGGTTGAGAAGTAGTTAGCGGTTCTCAGTGCGGCCAGTGACTCTTCAATACGGGGCAGAGGATAGGCATCCTTATGCGTTATCTGGTTAATCTTCCGGTAATCCACACACATCCTCATGGTGCCATCCTTCTTCTTTACCAGCACCAGCGGGGCGGCCCAGGGACTGCAGCTATCCCGAATAACCCCCGCCTCCTTCATGTTCCTCAACATGTCTTTGGCGCATTGGTAGTGTGCGGGTGGGATAGGTCTGTATCTCTCTTTAATGGGGGGATGCTCGCCGGTGGGGATGTGGTGTTGGACCCCTTTAATCTGCCCAAAATCTAGTGAATGTTTGCTGAAAACCTGCTCGTACTCCTGTACCACCCGGTATACCCCTTCTTTGTGATGTGTGGGGATAGCATCGGTGTCTACATGTAACTCTTGACACCACTCATCTAACCGCTCAGGGGGTGTGTAGTAACTGGCAGAAGGCGGAAAGGTCGGGAGAACGGCCTCCTGGATAGTGTGGGGATCTAGGGTAAGTAGCTTGGCAAGGGTAGCGTACCGGGGAAGCCTGACCTCCTACTCCCCACAGTTTAACACCCTTACGGGCACTCTCCCCTTCTTAACGTCTACTACCCCTCGGGCGGCCATTACTGTGGGCCAGTGTTCGGAGGGCATGGGCTTTACCATGGCTGAGTAATCACGCCCCTGGGGACCTACCGCTGCCCAGCACCAAATCATCATTTCGCTCCTGGGAGGCACAATCAAAGGGGCCGCATCCATCACTCTCACTCCCTCAATCTCCCCTCCTGTTGAGTTCACTTTCTGCCGATACATCAAGGCCCGGATATCACACTGCACAGCCCTCTGTCGGCCTCCTGCTGCGGTGGCGGCCAGCTGCTGCAGGAGGGTCAGCACCTCACTCATGCAGTGCTCCATCACATTAGTCCCTAGCACTACCTTCGGGTTATGGTCGCTGGGTTCATTCATTATCACAATCATTCCCTGGTGCTGCAGTTCAGCCCATCCCACGGTCATGGCCACTTGCTTGTATCCCCCTTGTGTCAAGGGGAGTCCATTAGCTGCGATCAGTGTCATGCTACCGTCTGGAGGGGCAAGTTCATCATCCCCCCAATACCGCTGATACTGTGTGTATGGTATCGTGGTTACCTGGGATCCAGTGTCCAGGAGTACCATCAGCGGGATGCCATCTACTGCCAGAGGGATGATGGGACGGGCTCATATGTACCGGTCCCGCCAGTCTGGGGGGCCACTGGGTTCTACTCCTGAGGATTGGCCCTTGGCCCCAGGGGTTGCTCGTTTAACGGACACCGTCGGGAGTAGTGGCCGGGCTTGCTGCACCTGTAACAAATTGGAGGTCCATACCATGAGTCATTGGCCCTTCTTCGCTGCATCCAGGGGACGTCCTCCGGGCTGTCAGTGAGCTGCATCCTCCCCGGGGGCTTGGATCTCGTCGGAGGCTGGAGTGCGGCGAGGATCTTGGTGAGGTCTCCATCCATGCGACGGACCTGGGCAGCCAGCTCCTCTATCATTCCGCCAGGGGCTGCAGGGGCCGAGGGAGCTGGGAGAGGAGGGGCTACCAAGATGGGAGCCGTCTCAGCTGGCCATGGGGCCGCTTCAGGGACGTCGGACGCTGGGGGCTGAAGAGCTTTGATGGCCCGTTCTTTCAGCATGGCAAAGTCCACGTTAGGATGTTCTAGGGCCCACAGCCGGAGCTGCTTGCGGTCCCCTGGGGATCCCAGCCCCTGCATGAACTGCTTGACTAACATTTTGTTGCTGTCCGCATCATTAATGGTATCCACCCGCTTCAGCGTACGGAGGGAAGT
Source organism: Anomaloglossus baeobatrachus (assembly GCF_048569485.1). NCBI lineage: Eukaryota > Metazoa > Chordata > Amphibia > Anura > Aromobatidae > Anomaloglossus > Anomaloglossus baeobatrachus. The sequence goes on along the minus strand of NC_134359.1, from coordinate 87,138,033 downwards.
TTGCAGGCGCAAGGCATAGTCTCTAATACTATATGCAGGCCGCTGTCGCCATTGATAAAACTGCATCCGCAGCTTGGCTTCGGTGCGGGTCTTGAAGGCAATCTGAAGCTTTTCAAAGATAGTGGCCACGGTGGACCGGTCCCCCTCGGTCCAGGTCTCCGTCTCCTGCTCAGCCGCGCCGGTTAGCTGCCCCAGCACTACCGCTGCATGTTGCTTATCGGTCAGAGGATACAGTTCAAGGACCAGGTTAAGCTTCTTCCGGAAGACCTGTAAAGCATCATGTTTTCCGTCGTACTGCGGCAGCCAGGTAGCTCCGGGCACATAGGGCAAGGAGAACGGCATCACCTGAGCAATGGCGGGGGCCGCGGCCTCCCCTGCTCGTGCGACCGGAGCATGGGCTGGCCCATTTCCATCCACGGGTGCCGCTGCGGCTGCGACCGCCGTTCCTCCAGCGGCTCCGTCGGGCGCAGACATCTTGTTACCGCCCCCCCTTGTTCTTTTCTCGGCACCTACTCTTCAGAGGCGGGGCTTCGGCTTTCGCGCCTCCACTGCTCGAGAAGACGCTTGAGCAGGAAAATCTTCGCGCCCAAGATGTCAGATTCTGAAATTTTTCGGCCGGACACCATCGGCGGGGCACAAGGCACACTTCTACCAGCCGGCAGAACGGTAAGATCCTGTTCGTGACGCCAAGTTGTCGCGGGCGGGGAGGACGCCGCTGCCGCGCGCTCGCTAACGCTCGGGTCGGCGCTGCTGCTGCTCGGTGGCTCGAGCGGTGGGCCCGGATCCGGGGACTCGAGCGGCGCTCCTCACCCGTGAGTGAAAGGGGGTAGTTTGGTTTGGGGATTTGGTCCGTGACGCCATCCACGGGTTGTGGTGAGGTTGGGCACCACTGCTGCTGGTGACGGGGATCCCGGGAGCGATGGTAGGGAGCAGCTGGGATGTTGTTTCCCCCCTCTATGGGTAGGGGTTGGTGGTCCCGGGGCCCGGTGAGGTGACGGGGAGGCAGGGTTGGCAAGGTGCAGGGTCGCCTGGACTGCGCAGCGCAGTGCCGGACGGCACGGTTGTACTCACTCAGCCACAAATGTACACAAAGTCTCTGGTAAACCAAACGGCTGGATGGACGGGTTCCGCAGCCGGCTGCTGTGACTTCTTACGGACGGTTGGTGGTGGCTGCCTTTCCCTGCATCTTTGTGTATGTTCGGTCCCGATGGATTCCCACCGGTAACCCACTCCCCAGCGTGTATATGTGCCGGAGGAGCCCTTTTGCCCGCAGGCTCTGGCCCTTGGAACTCTAGCTGTGGCGGTAGCTGTATTTCCTTTTGTTAGTCGGACGGTTGCCTTCAATCGGGTCTTGGCTGTTAGGAGACCCCTGGGGTTCCGGTCACTGACGGATTTGACCTCTAATGGCGACTCCAAGCCTGGTCGGGGTCCGCAGGCCCTGTGTGTGCTGGCTTCACTTCGCTCCCCGGTTCGGTACCAGCGGGCCACCATCCGTCCCCGGTCCTGCGGTTACGCGTTGATTCGCCTCTCCTGCAGACGGCCACCACCGTCTGCCAACCTTGCTTTTTGTGCCTGTGCCACACACCCGGACACGGTCAGTTTGCTCCTTCTCACTATTTACTTCCACTTCCCTAACTGAACTCTCTTCCTTTCCCGCCTCCAGGACTGTGAACTCCTCAGTGGGTGGGGCCAACCGCCTGGCTCCACCCCACCTGGTGTGGACATCAGCCCCTCGAGAGAGGCAACAAGGATTTTGTGTCTGGCTGATGTGCCTGTCTCAGGGTGGGGGTGTGTGTTGTAGTACCTGTGACGACCTGGCAAGTCCAGGGCGCCACAGCAGCACCCTCACTTCACCAGTGCGCCCCCACTGGTAAACAATGGACTCACTACATTCTTGGTTTCTTACATTTCTTTGCTCTCTTCCAGCTTGTCTGCTAATGTGACCAGTGTTGCTGCAACAGGTTCCTTTTAACGGTTTCTTGCTGTTTCTGTGCAATGTGTCTCACACCACACCAGCTTCACCAGAACAACTCCTTCCTTCACCAGTACTCTACACACTGACCCCTACACCAGGAGCTTCCTCTCCTCCTGCCTCTAATGCTCCTTTCTCTCCTCCTGACTCTGTGACGCCCTGGGCAAGCCAGGGGTCACAGGTCACAACAACACACGCACCCCACATTCCCTGCAGGTACAACAGCTAACCTAAAATCCTTGTTGCCTTCCTCCAGGGGCTGATGTCCACACCAGGGGGTGGGCCAGGCGGTTGGCTCCGCCCACCAAGGAGTACACAGCCCTGGAGGCGGGAAGAACCAGGCAGATAAGAAAAGGGAGAGGAAGTGAGAGGAAGCAAGATAGAGTTTGGAGGAGAAAGTGGAAGGAGTAAAGTCAAGTGAAGGAAGTGAAGTGTTAGAGGAGCTTGTAGGAGAAGCTGAAGTGAAAAGGAAAGAAACAGTAGTAAAGCCTGAAGTTGGTCCGTGGCTGGGTGCCTGGACAGTGACAGCAAGGTCAGCAGACGGCGGTTATAGTCTGCAGTGGGACTGTCTGGAGGTTGCTGGAAGGACCGCGGACGGGTAGTGGCCTGGCGGTCTGGAGCAGTATACAAAGGACAGTCAGCACCAGGGCAGGGGCCTTTTGGATCCCGGCAAGGCTAGGAGTCGCCATAATTTGCCAAATCTGTCAGTGAAGGGGATGTCTGTCTCCTAACAACTAAGTCCCGATTGAAGGCAACAATCCGACCATTGAGGGGAGACACCGCCACCGCCAAGGCACCAGTTTCCCAGGGCCAGCGCCTGCGGGCAAGAGAGAGGGTCCTCCGGCCCAGATTGAAGCCGGGGAGCGGGTAACCGGTGGGGACCCATCGCTACCAAAGAGACATTTCAGAGGTGCAGGGAAGAGACCGTCACAGCTAACTGCAGGGAACCAATTAGCAACAACCAGGACAGTTAAAGCAGACTTATATAAGGTAAAAGGCAACAACTTCAGGGACATATTGAAACAGCAGAAAAAAAAGTCTTTAAATTTGCCTTATATTACATCATATCCCATGGCCCAAGAACCACCAACACCAAAGTAAGTTGCACATAGAAAAACTTTAATTGGTTGGGTCAAGCATATAAATATTACATGGGATATAAAAATTGTGACAAGTAAGAAGGTTAAATGACACATAAGAGCGAATAAAGAACCCCATGTGGGGCTGCATGGATCAAATTAGGTGCACACAAAAGGGTGTACTCCCAGCAGGGCCAGTGTAAGTGCCTTTTACAAAACGCAGGTTCACCTAATCAAGAACTCTAGGCACATTACAAATAAATGAGCAGGAATATATTCCCAGCAGAGCCAGTGTAAGTGCCTATACAAAAGATAAATTCACAGTCAGTGACAGAATAACACTTTAATAGATGACAATAGGCATGTTACTCACACACATCATCCGGTGAACAGGGATATGTTCCCAGCAAGGTCAGTGTAAATGCCATTGCAATAAACAGGTTCACAGTGAGTGATAGAGTAACACTTAAGTATATGAACATAGGCATACTGCCCAGGCATCTAGTCCAATGGACAGGGATATATTCCCAGCAGGGCCAGTGTACGTGCCTATATCATAAACAGGTTCACAGCAAATGACAGAGTAACACTTTAGTGCATGACAATAGGCACATTACACAAACACATGGTCCAGCGAACAGGGAAGTATTCCCAGCAAGATCAATATAAGTGCCTTTCCAAGTTCACAGTAATGACAGGATAACACTTAGTACATAATCATAGGCACATTACCCAAACACATAGCCCGGTGGATATTCCACCAATTATAGCACTCACATGCAGTCACACAAGGGGAAAAAAAAAGTCCCAATACGTATTTCGTGATGACTTCCTCAGGGGACCATGGACAAAAGGAGGGAAATGGTTGCATTTATACACTAGTGTATATTAGATCATTTGCAGCACCTGTCGCTGCTACAGAGCACTAAGGCACACTGAGCAGGCGTGGGTGGCTACTCCAGCATCACCTGGGCCAGGGAAAACCCCTTTGATGACGTCAATATTACCCAGGGGACACTTCAAGGAGAGCCACACACACTGCACATGTGCAGAGCCGCAAACAGGAAGTAAAGCTGCAAATGCCATGTCTACTCCTGGCAAAAGAAAGGGCAAATCGCATTGGGAATCATACAAAGTGCATAGCACTATAGAGGGATAAGAATACATATAATTACATCATAATTACATCCAGTACTGTATACATAGAGCGTAAGGACATTATTCATGCATATAACAACATATTAAACAGTAAGACGCAGTCCAGTGAACAATCTCATATAGACGATCAGGATATACTGTATTCCTTCCCAACTCATTCTCCAATGCAGGCAGACCACCAGGTTAGTGACACAGAGAAATATTGCACCAAGAGCACAAACGTAGACAACTGTAGAAAAAAGAGGACACAAAGAATCCAGTTAAAAAAATATTTATAAAAACCATTATGTACAAAGCAGATTCAATCACAGGGGATCCGCAACCAAACAAATATTGCCCGTAATGGGGTATATGTCAAACGCAGACGAGACCTACTGGATTATAAATAGGAACTAAAGGTCTGCCTCTCATTCAAACCTCGAGGGGCCACTGTGTCGAGGAGAAATATCCAACGACATTCAACCCGTGCCAACACCTTATGAATATTACCACCCCTCAATCCAAGGTGTACACGGTCAATCCCCCTCACCTTAAAGCTTGAGGGGTCAGACCCGTGATGCACCCTAAAATGGCGGGGGATGGTCTTCAGGGAATCAACATCCTCAGGTTTCGCTTTTTTAGCCGCGATGATGTCCCTAGTATGCTCCCTCGTCCGGACCCGCAATTCACGACTAGTGAGTCCGACATATATTAAGTCGCAAGCGCACGTAGCGTAATAAATTACGCCCGTGCTACTGCAAGAAATATATTGCCGGATCTCGAATGTTTTGGAGCCGTCCGAGGAGGCAAAGGATGTTGCCCTGATGATGTTACCGTGACGGCACGCAATGCATGAGCCACATGGAAATGATCCACAGATAGAACGTCCCATCATAAATGGTGGTTTCTTTTGTGCCACATAGTGGCTGTGGACCAACATATCACGTAGGCTCCGGCCCCGACGTGCCGTCATGAGGGGTCGGTCTGGAAGCATATCTTTCAGCACAGGTTCCGTTTGTAAGACAGACCAGTGCTTAGTTAATATGCCACGAATATGATCCCATTGACGGTTGAATGAGGAGATAAAACGCACCTTCGGTTCAGCAGGCTTCGTCTTATCAGGATTGAAACGTAAAAGAAGTCGGTCTCTCGGAGCTACTTTAGCCTGACTATAGGCCTTTTTAATGGATCTGGAGCTGTACCCTCTCTCCCTGAATCTATCACGCATCTCACTGGCCCTACCCTCAAATGTATCCGTCTCTGAGCAAATCCGTTTCAAACGGATAAATTGCCCAGTAGGGATAGCATTGATGGTCGAATGCGGATGGCCAGAAGATGCGTGTAACAAAGCATTCACAGAGGAGGGTTTCCGATAGATGTCAGTGGTCAGAAGACCCTGATCATTAATGGAAATGCCAATGTCCAAAAAATCGACCCTAGTCGGATCAGCCTGATAAGTGAGGTAGATGTTATAAGAATTGGAGTTCAAGTGGCGCACAAAGCCCTCAAGCTCCGGGGCGGTCCCCCCCCAGATGACAAAGATGTCATCGATGAAGCGGAGCCAGCACTGCACATGGGAGCTGGCCGGCACGCCGTCGCCGAAAACCTCCCTCTCCCAGGGGGTGAGGGGGATTGACCGTGTACACCTTGGATTGAGGGGTGGTAATATTCATAAGGTGTTGGCACGGGTTGAATGTCGTTGGATATTTCTCCTCGACACAGTGGCCCCTCGAGGTTTGAATGAGAGGCAGACCTTTAGTTCCTATTTATAATCCAGTAGGTCTCGTCTGCGTTTGACATATACCCCATTACGGGCAATATTTGTTTGGTTGCGGATCCCCTGTGATTGAATCTGCTTTGTACATAATGGTTTTTATAAATATTTTTTTAACTGGATTCTTTGTGTCCTCTTTTTTCTACAGTTGTCTACGTTTGTGCTCTTGGTGCAATATTTCTCTGTGTCACTAACCTGGTGGTCTGCCTGCATTGGAGAATGAGTTGGGAAGGAATACAGTATATCCTGATCGTCTATATGAGATTGTTCACTGGACTGCGTCTTACTGTTTAATATGTTGTTATATGCATGAATAATGTCCTTACGCTCTATGTATACAGTACTGGATGTAATTATGATGTAATTATATGTATTCTTATCCCTCTATAGTGCTATGCACTTTGTATGATTCCCAATGCGATTTGCCCTTTCTTTTGCCAGGAGTAGACATGGCATTTGCAGCTTTACTTCCTGTTTGCGGCTCTGCACATGTGCAGTGTGTGTGGCTCTCCTTGAAGTGTCCCCTGGGTAATATTGACGTCATCAAAGGGGTTTTCCCTGGCCCAGGTGATGCTGGAGTAGCCACCCACGCCTGCTCAGTGTGCCTTAGTGCTCTGTAGCAGCGACAGGTGCTGCAAATGATCTAATATACACTAGTGTATAAATGCAACCATTTCCCTCCTTTTGTCCATGGTCCCCTGAGGAAGTCATCACGAAATACGTATTGGGACTTTTTTTTTCCCCTTGTGTGACTGCATGTGAGTGCTATAATTGGTGGAATATCCACCGGGCTATGTGTTTGGGTAATGTGCCTATGATTATGTACTAAGTGTTATCCTGTCATTACTGTGAACTTGGAAAGGCACTTACATTGGTTTTGCTGGGAATACTTCCCTGTTCGCTGGACCATGTGTTTGTGTAATGTGCCTATTGTCATGCACTAAAGTGTTACTCTGTCATTTGCTGTGAACCTGTTTATGATATAGGCACGTACACTGGCCCTGCTGGGAATATATCCCTGTCCATTGGACTAGATGCCTGGGCAGTGTGCCTATGTTCATATACTTAAGTGTTACTCTATCACTCACTGTGAACCTGTTTATTGCAATGGCATTTACACTGACCTTGCTGGGAACATATCCCTGTTCACCGGATGATGTGTGTGAGTAACATGCCTATTGTCATCTATTAAAGTGTTATTCTGTCACTGACTGTGAATTTATCTTTTGTATAGGCACTTACACTGGCTCTGCTGGGAATATATTCCTGCTCATTTATTTGTAATGTGCCTAGAGTTCTTGATTAGGTGAACCTGCGTTTTGTAAAAGGCACTTACACTGGCCCTGCTGGGAGTACACCCTTTTGTGTGCACCTAATTTGATCCATGCAGCCCCACATGGGGTTCTTTATTCGCTCTTATGTGTCATTTAACCTTCTTACTTGTCACAATTTTTATATCCCATGTAAGATTTATATGCTTGACCCAACTAATTAACCCTTTCACGACCGGCCGATTTTTCGCTTTCCGTTTTTTTTTTTCGCCATTCTTTTTCTGAGAGACGTAACTTTTTTATTTTTCAGTCAATATGGTCATGTGAGGGCTCATTTTTTGCGGAACGAGCTGTACTTTTAAATGAAACCATCAGTTTTACCATATTGTGTACTAGAAAATGGCAAAAAAATTCCAAATGCTGAAAAATTGCAAAAAAAGTGCGATAGCACTATGGTTTTTGAGATATTTTATTCACTGTGTTCACTATATGGTAAAACTGATGTGTGGGTGTGATGCCTCAGGTCAGTGCGAGTTCGTAGACACCAAACATGTATAGGTTTACTTTTATATAAGGGGTTAAAAAAAAATCGGAAGTTTGTCCAAAAAAAGTGGCGCACGTTTTACGCCATATTCCGTGACCCGTAGCGTTCTCATTTTTCGGGATCTTAGGCTCAATGACGGCTTATTTTTTGCGTCTCGAGCTGACGTTTTTAACGGTACCATTTTTGCGCAGATGCTACGTTTTGATAGCCTCTTATTGCATTTTGCGCAAAAGTTGTGGCGACAAAAAAACGTCGTTTTGGCGTTTGGAATTTTTTTGCCACTACGCCGTTTACTGATCAGATTAATTGATTTTATATTTTGATAGATCGGGCGTTTCTGAACGCGGCGATACCAAATGTGTGTATATTTTTTATTTTTTTAACCCTTTAATTTTCAATGGGGCGAATGGGGGGTGATTTGAACTTTTAGATTTTTTTGTTTTTTTTTAATTTTTTAAAACTTATTTTTTTACTTTTTTTTTTTATTTTACTAGTCCCCCTAGGGGGCTATTGCGATCAGCATTCCGATCGCTCTGCAGTATCTGCTGATCACAGCTGGAAGGCTGTAAACAGCAGATACGCTGTCTTTCTCTTTTGCTGTGCCCCGGGCACAGCGAAAGTGAAACCAATTCATGTGTAGTACAGGAGTCATCACATGACCCTGTACTACCATGACAACTATCGGGAGTCACGTGATCGCGTCACGTGACTTCCGGTTTCGGCGGTAAGTAAAAACTTTACCGCGATTGCGCTTATAATGGCGCTGTCATGTATTGACAGCGCCATATAAGGGGTTAATCGGCACGAGCAGATAACGATTCTGCTCGTGCCTAGCAGGCACACATCTCAGCTGTGAAAATCAGCTGAGATGTGTGCCGATCGCGGCATGCTGCCGCCGGAGGACCGCGGGCAGTAAGATTATGTCATTTAGGACGTAATTTTACGGCCCGCGGTCGTTAAGGGGTTAAAGTTTTTCTATGTGCAACTTACTTTGGTGTTGGTGGTTCTTGGGCCATGGGATATGATGTAATATAAGGCAAATTTAAAGACTTTTTTTTCTGCTGTTTCAATATGTCCCTGAAGTTGTTGCCTTTTACCTTATATAAGTCTGCTTTAACTGTCCTGGTTGTTGCTAATTGTCTCTCTCTGTGTTTTTTCACAGCTCTTTTTCCAGGCAGTATGGACTTTAAAGCCCGTGAATCCACGTGGCAAACTCAATTGAACCAGGTTTTTGACACAGAGGGCGAAGTGGACAATTCAGTGGATTCAAGAAATCATAGGGAGCTTTGCAACCAAGTCAAATCATTGTTCAACCGCAGAATGAGACTCTGGTGGAACAAGGCCTTCATGCAGCGCTATGTTGATCGGGGGTTAATACCTAGAGGGCTTAGGGTACAGGTCTTTCCCTCTTTCAGTGTCACGGATGAGACGTTTAAAAGGGACTGGGAGGAAGCAGCTTCTGCTTGCTCCAGGTCCTTTATGGGGCTTCTTATTAATAACAATGAGGCCTCTCTCCGTGCCATTGATGAGGAGATTTCTGTGTTACAAGACCGGACCACGAAGGAACTCACCCCCGCTGAGTTATCGAATTTCCATGAGACATTGAATAAGGAGTTTGTTAAATGGGAAAAGGAGTTGGTCTCTACCAAAACAAAAAAATATCAACGTGACGTTACTGATTATAAAAACCAGCAGGTGTATCGATGGAAGGGGACAACACGCCGGAGGAGACATTTTGTCGGACTCCCTAACTCCGTATCGGCCTCCTCCATCTCCTCAATGGAGGATGAAAGCTCTACATCTCAGGCTTCATCTAGACCTGTAACGAGAGGTTATTCGGGTAAAAATAGACCCGATAAAACACCCCCAGCCCCTGGAAAATCTACCTTGGGAGCAATTCCAAAGAAGGGCAATTCCAACCAACTGGAGGTGATTAACTTGTCTCAGGTCCAACTGTCTGATGACCAGATTGAGGTCCTAAAATTAGGTTTAACCTTTGTACCTGATTGTAGTTTTGATCTTTTTACAGTCGCTAAGGACCTGAATCTGTTCCTCAGAAAGGTGGTTCTCCATAAAATACACGCTAGAGGATCCAGTCTGAATCCCTGTACCATGGAGAGGGAGGAGGAGGCTGTGCGGATACTTGAAGAATTGGAGGGACAGGCATCTGGTGAGTTGGATAATATTTTTCCTACACGTTTGTACCCGCGCTCCACCACGTTCCCCCCATTTTCGCTGTGCCCTCAGGTCCAAGTCTTCCATGACCTAGTTATGGGTGACTTGAGATCTCTCTCCAAGAGAGTAAAAAATAACAACCTTTCTGTTAAACATCGACGGGCCCTTGAGGAATTAAGGAAAATGGAGGGAGTAATCATTAAACCGGCGGACAAGGGGGGTAACGTGGTGGTCTGGCCATCTGCCATGTATGAGCGGGAGGTATATAAACAACTAAGAAATGCAGACTTTTACCAGATGCTGCCCTCTAATCCAACTAGTGTTTTCCTCACCCAGCTGATGCTCATACTCGAGAATGCTCTTGCCTCAGGTACCATTACTAAAAAGATGTATGATGGTCTCCTTCCAGATATGCCGGTAACACCCACGTTCTACCTCTTGCCTAAAATACATAAAAACCCTCGGGTTCCCCCTGGACGTCCGATTGTCTCTGGCATCGGAGGGCTATGCGATGCAGTATGCAAATTTATCGATTTCTATCTCCAACCTTTGGTTGAGACGCTGCCCTCCCATGTCAGAGACACTTCGGACGTCCTTAGGAGGATTGATGGCTTGACGGTTGAGCGTGGGATTTTGCTGGCGACTCTGGATGTCGAGACCTTATACACGAATATCTGTCACGAGCACGGCCTGCAGGCAGTTGAGTATTTCCTGGGTATGAGCAACTGGGCACCACCATTACAACACCTGATTCTGGAATTATTGGAGTTCGTACTGACGCACAACGCCTTCACCTTCGGTGAGCGGTTCTTCCTCCAGCGGCGCGGCACTGCGATGGGGGCGGCTTGCGCGCCGTCGTACGCAAACCTTTTCCTGGGATACTGGGAGAGGGAGGTTTTCGGCGACGGCGTGCCGGCCAGCTCCCATGTGCAGTGCTGGCTCCGCTTCATCGATGACATCTTTGTCATCTGGGGGGGGACCGCCCCGGAGCTTGAGGGCTTTGTGCGCCACTTGAACTCCAATTCTTATAACATCTACCTCACTTATCAGGCTGATCCGACTAGGGTCGATTTTTTGGACATTGGCATTTCCATTAATGATCAGGGTCTTCTGACCACTGACATCTATCGGAAACCCTCCTCTGTGAATGCTTTGTTACACGCATCTTCTGGCCATCCGCATTCGACCATCAATGCTATCCCTACTGGGCAATTTATCCGTTTGAAACGGATTTGCTCAGAGACGGATACATTTGAGGGTAGGGCCAGTGAGATGCGTGATAGATTCAGGGAGAGAGGGTACAGCTCCAGATCCATTAAAAAGGCCTATAGTCAGGCTAAAGTAGCTCCGAGAGACCGACTTCTTTTACGTTTCAATCCTGATAAGACGAAGCCTGCTGAACCGAAGGTGCGTTTTATCTCCTCATTCAACCGTCAATGGGATCATATTCGTGGCATATTAACTAAGCACTGGTCTGTCTTACAAGCGGAACCTGTGCTGAAAGATATGCTTCCAGACCGACCCCTCATGACGGCACGTCGGGGCCGGAGCCTACGTGATATGTTGGTCCACAGCCACTATGTGGCACAAAAGAAACCACCATTTATGATGGGACGTTCTATCTGTGGATCATTTCCATGTGGCTCATGCATTGCGTGCCGTCACGGTAACATCATCAGGGCAACATCCTTTGCCTCCTCGGACGGCTCCAAAACATTCGAGATCCGGCAATATATTTCTTGCAGTAGCACGGGCGTAATTTATTACGCTACGTGCGCTTGCGACTTAATATATGTCGGACTCACTAGTCGTGAATTGCGGGTCCGGACGAGGGAGCATACTAGGGACATCATCGCGGCTAAAAAAGCGAAACCTGAGGATGTTGATTCCCTGAAGACCATCCCCCGCCATTTTAGGGTGCATCACGGGTCTGACCCCTCAAGCTTTAAGGTGAGGGGGATTGACCGTGTACACCTTGGATTGAGGGGTGGTAATATTCATAAGGTGTTGGCACGGGTTGAATGTCGTTGGATATTTCTCCTCGACACAGTGGCCCCTCGAGGTTTGAATGAGAGGCAGACCTTTAGTTCCTATTTATAATCCAGTAGGTCTCGTCTGCGTTTGACATATACCCCATTACGGGCAATATTTGTTTGGTTGCGGATCCCCTGTGATTGAATCTGCTTTGTACATAATGGTTTTTATAAATATTTTTTTAACTGGATTCTTTGTGTCCTCTTTTTTCTACAGTTGTCTACGTTTGTGCTCTTGGTGCAATATTTCTCTGTGTCACTAACCTGGTGGTCTGCCTGCATTGGAGAATGAGTTGGGAAGGAATACAGTATATCCTGATCGTCTATATGAGATTGTTCATTGGACTGCGTCTTACTGTTTAATATGTTGTTATATGCATGAATAATGTCCTTACGCTCTATGTATACAGTACTGGATGTAATTATGATGTAATTATATGTATTCTTATCCCTCTATAGTGCTATGCACTTTGTATGATTCCCAATGCGATTTGCCCTTTCTTTTGCCAGGAGTAGACATGGCATTTGCAGCTTTACTTCCTGTTTGCGGCTCTGCACATGTGCAGTGTGTGTGGCTCTCCTTGAAGTGTCCCCTGGGTAATATTGACGTCATCAAAGGGGTTTTCCCTGGCCCAGGTGATGCTGGAGTAGCCACCCACGCCTGCTCAGTGTGCCTTAGTGCTCTGTAGCAGCGACAGGTGCTGCAAATGATCTAATATACACTAGTGTATAAATGCAACCATTTCCCTCCTTTTGTCCATGGTCCCCTGAGGAAGTCATCACGAAATACGTATTGGGACTTTTTTTTTCCCCTTGTGTGACTGCATGTGAGTGCTATAATTGGTGGAATATCCACCGGGCTATGTGTTTGGGTAATGTGCCTATGATTATGTACTAAGTGTTATCCTGTCATTACTGTGAACTTGGAAAGGCACTTACATTGGTTTTGCTGGGAATACTTCCCTGTTCGCTGGACCATGTGTTTGTGTAATGTGCCTATTGTCATGCACTAAAGTGTTACTCTGTCATTTGCTGTGAACCTGTTTATGATATAGGCACGTACACTGGCCCTGCTGGGAATATATCCCTGTCCATTGGACTAGATGCCTGGGCAGTATGCCTATGTTCATATACTTAAGTGTTACTCTATCACTCACTGTGAACCTGTTTATTGCAATGGCATTTACACTGACCTTGCTGGGAACATATCCCTGTTCACCGGATGATGTGTGTGAGTAACATGCCTATTGTCATCTATTAAAGTGTTATTCTGTCACTGACTGTGAATTTATCTTTTGTATAGGCACTTACACTGGCTCTGCTGGGAATATATTCCTGCTCATTTATTTGTAATGTGCCTAGAGTTCTTGATTAGGTGAACCTGCGTTTTGTAAAAGGCACTTACACTGGCCCTGCTGGGAGTACACCCTTTAGTGTGCACCTAATTTGATCCATGCAGCCCCACATGGGGTTCTTTATTCGCTCTTATGTGTCATTTAACCTTCTTACTTGTCACAATTTTTATATCCCATGTAATATTTATATGCTTGACCCAACCAATTAAAGTTTTTCTATGTGCAACTTACTTTGGTGTTGGTGGTTCTTGGGCCATGGGATATGATGTAATATAAGGCAAATTTAAAGACTTTTTTTTCTGCTGTTTCAATTTTAACTGCAGGGAACCGCAGCACCGTGAACCGTCCGAGGGACCCGTCCAACCAGCCGTTTGTTTACCGAGAACTGTGTCGTGGTTACTGGCTGAGTGAGTACCTCCGTGCCGTGCGGCACAGCGCTGCCCCTGCGCCCCTGTACCTCCACAGGCCCCATACCTGCCTGTCCACCATTCCAATCCCATCATCGGGCCCCGGGAGCACCACAACCCCTACCCACGGAGGGGCACATCAACAACTGGCTGCTCCACACCATCACTCCCGGGCTCCCCATACAGAGCAGCGGTGGTGTTAACAAATCACCACAACCGTGGGTGGCGTCACGGACAATACACTATCCCAACAACCCAATCCCCTTTTCACTCACGGACGAGGAGCGCCGCTCGAGTCCCCGGGATCCGGCCCATCGCTCGAGCCACCGAGCAGCGGCAGGCCGCAGCAGCCGCGGCAGCCGGACCCGAGCAGTAGGGAAGGCGCGGCGTCCCCTCCTCCGCCCGCGACAACTCTAATGCTCCTTCCTCTCTTCCTGCCTTTAATGCTCCTTTCTCTTCTCCTGACTCTAATGCTCCTTCCTCTCCCTAGCTAGCTAGGTGTTAACCCTCACATCCCTGAACACAGGATCCTGCAGCCCACAGGAAAATATAACATACTAGCTGTAGTACCTGGCGTTGCCTGGGATAGTAACTAAGTGTCTCTCAGTCTCTCTCACTCTATCTCTCTGTCTGTCTATCTGTGTGTCTGTGTGTTTCTATCTCTGTGTGTTTCTGTCTGTGTTTGTCTATGACTCTGTGTGTGTCTGTCTCTGTGTGTGTCTCTGTGTGTGTCTTTGTGTGTGTGTCCCTGTGTGTGTCTCTCTCTCTCTCTGTGCCTCTGTTTCTATGTGTATGTGTGTCTCTGTCTGTGTGTCTCTGTCTGTGTCTCTGTCACTGTGTGTCTCTGTTTGTGTGTGTGTGTCTCTGTGTGTGTCTCTGTGTGTGTCTCTCTGTCTCTGTGTGTGTGTCTCTGTGTGTGTCTCTGTGTGTGTCTCTGTGTCTGTCTGTGTGTCCCTGTGTGTGTCTCTGTCTGTGTGTGTCTCTGTTTGTGTGTGGGTCTCTGTCTCTGTGTGTGTCTCTCTGTCTCTGTATCTCTGTCTCTGTGTCTGTCTGTGTGTCCCTGTGTGTGTCTCTGTGTGTGTCTCTTTCTCTGTGTGTACGTCTCTGTCTCTGTATCTCTGTCTCTGTATGTCTCTTTGTCTGTCTGTGTGTTCCTGTGTGAGAATACCTTCGAGATAAAGGACAGCGCAGGAGCCCCAGTCTTAGGGTCAGCTCAAGAGCCCCGCTTCCATTGCTACATACCCCATGACATCCTGGCAGCATTCCGGTTTCAGTAATGGGGGTGGCGTTGACGTCAGTCACCGCTCTGATATGGAAAGAGGTGGCTGTAATATGACCCACCGCACTGACTGACAGTGACAATGCGGCTGGTGTGGTTTCAGTTGCCACTTTCCATACACAGTCCGGTGACTGAACCCGCACCGGTGCTGTCCCCGTGACTGATATAAGAATGCTGCTGGGAGGATTAAAGCTAATTTCCTCCCGGCAGCGGGGTTTAATGTTCAGGCGCCGGACAGGTTCAGAATACTATTAACCTGCAGATTAACCCCAATGGGAGATATTCAGAGTTTACACTACGTAGGATCATGGCCTGGTCCTTTTTCTCTGGTGGGTGTAGGATAATATACAGTATAATAGTCTTTATATAACTTTATAGAAAGTTTTTTTTCCCATGTTATTTAAGACATTCGAATGTTTAATTTGAATGTCTAAAACTGAAGAAAATCCATATATTAATAAAAGGAGATATCTGCATCATGCTCTAAGTTTGAAAAAGTAAATACAAAGAGCAAAAATAAAAAATCTCTTCTGAACAGACAATAAGAAAGCTGTAATTTCAGATAAACGTTAGGAAATATTTATCTTACACAGCAGAGACGAGCCCGACAATAACTAACATATATCTTTCTGGAGCAGGTGTTACATAAATGCAGATATCTATCGGAAGAATTCCATTCTTATTATCGGAAAGGGGAAATATTTCCTCTTTTAATGACTTTAAAGGGAATATGCCAGTAGCTTGATGCATCATGAATTAGAGACCGGCAATCCTGTACAACCTATACGAAATAACATCCAGACACGATGCCAAGCCGGGGTCAGGCGGCTTGTTTTTATATAGGCAATAGTGATGAGCACCCAGTACCATGCTCGGGTGCTCGGTACTCAGAATGAGCAGTCAGACACTTGGATGGAAGTCAATGGGAAACTCCACCACTTTTCTGGGAGATCTTAGGGAAACATGCTTGAGTCCCCCTTGACTTCCATTATATTCGGGTTCACGAGTCAAGGTTATCAGAGCATCCAACTATTGGTTACAAGTACCGAGCACCCAAGTATGGTAGGGCTCGCTCATCACTAATGGACAGTCCAGTGGAGTGGAGCAGGGAGAAGCCACCAGGGGTCTACCGTGGACTGGTGATTTAAGATGCATCTGACCATGGATAAGGAGGGCGATGGGCCCATACACCGTGTAGCAGCCACTGCCGGGTGCTGCAGTAGCTGCTATTCTTTTTAATAAGATCTGACCTGCAGTACCCAGCAGCGGTCACTAAACAGTGTATGGAGCTGTGGCTTTGTGTTCTGTACACTATTGACATTAACTTTGGGCCACCACAAAAGAATATACAATTGATTGTCTGAAATCCCGGTGTCACACCCCACGATTCTGGGAATAGGTCATTAATATAAAAGTTGTGGACAAACCCTTTAAGAATCATACACCGGGTCACATTTATCTAATTAAATGAGTTACGTAATATTCAATATTTATAAAAAATGTAAATAGGCAGGCCAGTTGCTGCAAGTTATCGCCTGCCTAGGATATGGGATAACTACTAGAGGTCTCAGTACTGAGCCCCTCAAAGATCCCTGATCTCAACACTAGGACCCTCCCAAATCTAGTATTTATCCCTGTGGATTGTTGATACCTTGTAGAATTTAGGAAACTCCTCTAAAGTTCTCCTTACCTGAAACATAAGACAGATTTTTAAATAAGAGTGTGCCAACACAACTTGTCAAAATTATTATATTAAAGGGTTATTTCCATCTTAGACATGTAGGGGCGACATGACAGTCCGGAGGGTAGGGAGTTGATAGGGTTAAACAGTGTTGGTTCGTTTAGCAATGAGGAAAAGAAGGTGATTGGTTAGGGGGTGGCGTGTGGTGGTAGTAAAGGAGAGAGCTTCATGGTGTATATAATAGGAGGTGGGAGTCAATTACCTCCTCTTGCATTTCCTGGATGACAGCTTGGACGGGCTGGGGAATCTCCATGACATCCAGCCTGATGGATCTGGACATCGCAGAACTGCAGCTTTGACGGGCTGGGGAACCTCCATCATGATGTCCTGAGGAATCCTCAGATCTGGTCAGCATGGCGGTGCAGGGCGCCCAGGCAGTGCAGTCCCACACCCAGGCTGCCTGGGTGTCTCCTCGGCACCTCCCCCCCCCCCCCCCTTTGCTGCAGTGCTGGCAGTTTCAGGACTCGCCGGGGTCTTTTGGGGAAGGTGGGGGTGAGGAGGACAACGTGAGAGCCCCCACTCCCGTGGGGACCCTCCGCAGCTGGGTGGGCAGCGGTAGCTTGCAGCGCCTGCTCTGGCTGTCGGGAAGAATCTCCTGCAGGGCCGCGACGGCCGAAAAGGGGGCGTGTCCAGCCCGGGGGCCTACTTCCGGTGTGAGGCCTCAGGCTGGATTTTTTGAGCGATGCGGCCGCTCCTGGCAGGGAGCGCGCCCAGCGGCGGTGGATGGACAACACCCCCCCCCCCCTCCCTCCGCGGGGGGGGCGGAGGACGGCTGCCTACAGGGTCACCTCACCTGTGTGGCTGGATTATCGGGACCGGAGGACTGGGCGCAGCAGGCGGTGGCGAGGAGGAGACAGGAGGCGCCTGCAGGGTCACCTCACCTGTGTGGCTGGATTATCGGGACCGGAAGATTGGGCGCAGTAGGCGGCGGCGAGGAGGAGACAGGAGGCGCCTGCAGGGTCACCTCACCTGTGTGGCTGGATCATCAGGACCAGAGGACTGGGCGCAGCAGGTGGCGACGAGGAGGAGACAGGAGGCCTGCTGTCTATCCTGGAGCAGGCATTGGGACAAGGGTGCAGCTCTCATCAGTAGCGGCTTCCCCCAGGAGGGGAGCGCCCAGCATTGTGGAGGCGACAATTGGCCCAAACAGGGCATGTGGACACGGTGCTCCTGGCGTCAGGGGGCGAACCCGGCGGGCATTCGGTGCCTGCAGCTTGAGGGACTGTCCCGGGATCAGCGACGGACGACTGGCGAAAAGGACGGAGACGGCTGATCTGAGGGCGTCCTCTGGAGGCAGCCTGGCGCGGTAATCAATTTAAGTTTCAGCCTTTTTGTAGTGGTGGGGGGACAGTCGCTGTAGTGGAGTAGTGTCTGGAGATATGGGTAGCAGCTGGGGGGGTTTGGAGCATGTGGTTAGTTTATAGGTCGGTTGGTGCCGTGGTCCCCGGGGGGTGTGGGTTCATGTTCTGGAGGCCAGGGGCAGAGTTACGGACGGGGTGGTCTCATGGCAGCGGGGCCGTGAGGGTGCAGGTGGCGTCAGGTCCGGTGGTTACAGTTGCAGGTTGGGGATGGCGAGGTTCGGCGTTTACCGCAGTTTAGGTCTTGTGAGACTTGGTTAAGGGGGCTGATGATTGCGGCACATGTGAGCGGGTGAGACGGCGCAGTTATTGAAGGTTTGCTGGGGTGTTTCATTATTAATCTTCTGATGCATGGTGGTTCTTATTGGATGAATTATGGTGGGTAAGGTAAAGGGGAGAGGGGTCCCGCGGTACGGTGTGTGCGAGCAGTTTTCAGGGGGTTTTTGTGAGTGATGTGTAGGTGCGGGGCCCCGGTATGGTGCGAGTGTTGCTGTGGATCAGTGAATAAAGGAGAGCGGAAATGTAGGAGAAGGTGAAGTGTTGGTTGCTGTAATGGGCTTGTAGGTTTGCAACCGCATCAATGGTAACATGGGGTTAATTTGTGGCTAGTCAGCATGTTATCCCATTGTGGAGGTTGGTGCTGGGAGGAATGTTGAGTCCAGCGTGACTGAATTGGTGTCAATGTAGGTGCTGGGCAGCTTTGGGCTGCTGTGGGTGAACTCGGTTAATCAGCAATGGTGGGCTGCGGACGGAATAATGGAGTTTTTCGGACAGCCGTGATTACGGGTGGGGACTATGCGAGTTATGGTTTGGACTAGAGGATTAAGTACTTGTGGTGCATAGAGTGTAAGTCGGATAGCTTAGGGCCATCTGGTATTATTGGGTGTTTTGCATGGGTGGACTCCTGGCATCTGTGGGCTGGTGGAGTCTATTTAATATTCATATACAATTTAAAAAAAAAAAGGAATGCTTGGCCCGGTGGTAGGTATGGGCATCTGGGTAAGGGTTTGCTTAGGGAGTCGTGGTGCTCCGGTCTCACGGCACGAAGGTATTTGGTTTGAAGGTGCAGTTGTGCGTTACGGGAAAATAGTGGTACGCCCCTCGGTGGTCGGTTTTGAGCGGATACTATGGTGTGGCCAAGGTTTTAATTTATCTTGGGGTGTAATATGAGAGCTCAAAGGGGGTTGCGTGTCACAAGGTTTTCCTTGAGATCGAAAGGCCCGGACATGGTGTTTGGTAAAGTTGTGTCTCCTGATGCCCATAGTTGCAAATGGAGTCAACCGGGCCAGTGGTGTGGCTGCAATTTTCCGGTGGGCATTGTAGTACATTGAGCTTGTCGTGGTCCAGTTTGCGGAGGCAAGCGGAATATGCATTATGGTTGGAGGTGTTGTTGGGGACCTTGGGATTGAAGGTAATGCTTCAATATCTTCGCCTCAGTAAGGGGTACAGGGCGATGGTTGCGGTTGTTTTGTTTTTTGAGGCCGTGTTAATTTTGGGGTGGAGCATGGTTCCGTTAGGCTGTGTGGGCCTCGTTGAAATTAAGTGGGCCTGATTTCGGATGAAGAAGGTCCATTAGTGTGGTAGTTGAGTATGTGGGAAGATTTTGGGATTTTCTGGGGAAGACAACTCGAGCCTCTGTTGTTGTCAGAGGGTGTGATGGCGGAATAAATCGGTCAGGGGAGGCCGGTAGTGATATTTGGCTCTGGGGAAGCTGCAAGGTCAGCTGTAGGGGAAATTTCAAGGCTATGGATTGCAGTCGTTTTACAGCGGGGTTTCACTTTAGCGGTTTCCTGGGAGAACTAGGTTTGGGGTGCGAAGTGACCCAGTAGCATAAGCAGTGTGAGTGTCATCCTGTTGTTGTATCTCAACCCCAGTGGTGGTTTAATTCAGCTGGAGACAGGAGGAGGACTGACTGTACAGGGTGACTGTACAGTGGTTCTTTGGTCGGTACTGGGGAGGATGATGGTACAGTCGGTACTGCATTTAATTGGTTATAATAAGGCCAGCGGGGCATGGTGTGGATTCCGGTATAGTTTGGGAGCTTGTGGCATGGTGGGCCTGAGTGGCCGTCACAGGGACCCGGTGGCTCCTGCCACCAAGGATCAGGGGAGTGCGGTGCAGTAAGGTGGACTGGGTACGCTGGCTGGTGCATATATTGGATGCTCAGAGTTTAAGTGATAGATGGAAAGGTTTTAATGGTTGGTTTGGCTTGCTAGTTGGGGGAGCAAACGTTGGGTGTGTGGGGGTCCAGGTCACGCAAGGTGTCACGTGGCCTGTTCTGTGGCGGGGGTAGGTCTGGTCCAGAGGCGGTTTAACGGATAATGTTATTTGATTGGAGAGTCACTTGTAGGATATAGTGGCTCCGGTTACAATGATCTTGCAGGCATGGGTCCTGCAAGGTGGGGGGTATTGATCCGTAGGTGATTCATACCTCATCTCCGGCCCGGTGTGTGTTGCGGCAAGGGATCATGTTTTGGTGGTGGAAGGTGGTTTCTGGATCGGGCCTACCCAGGGTTACGTATTGTATTACGTACTGTATTATTATTATTATGGTATTACCTATTGTTAAATGTTGGGGACGCCCGTTGGACGGCGCCCCCTTGTGTTAGTGTGTAAACAATAGGCAATAAAGGGCTGCTGTGGCCATTTTTTACCAAGTCGCAAGCAGTGTCTGTGATATTATTGATACCGGGTAAGGGTAATTGGGAATAATATAGGAATCAACGACCGGAAAATCCCTCCTGGAAATGTCAAGAAAGCCATGGAACCCATAGGGTGTAGGGGCGACATGACAGTCCGGAGGGTAGGGAGTTGATGGGGTTAAACAGTGTTGGTTCGTTTAGCAATGAGGAAAAGAAGGTGATTGGTTAGGGGGTGGCGTGTGGTGGTAGTAAAGGAGAGAGCTTCATGGTGTATATAATAGGAGGTGGGAGTCAATTACCTCCTTTTGCATTTCCTGGATGACAGCTTCCCACCCACCCTCCCTTCTATTGTGTATTGTTATTATTGGTGTGTTTATATGCATGGATAATTATTCAATTTTAAGAGCCATTACAAAAAAAAAAAAATGAGAAAAGAAAGGATTGGAGAAAGTGTCGTGTATAAAATAAAACGAAAAAAAAAACAAAAAACGAAAGAAAAGAGATTTCTTTGTGGATTGTGATGTATATTGTCATTTGGGATTCTTGGAAGTGGGTGAATAAGATGGGGGTAATGTGGGAATATATGTATATGTATATGATGTGTATGATGTATATGTGTATGGTCAGCATAAATAATGGGGATTATGTCCTTTGTCACAGCAGCGGGGGTAGGTCTGGTCCAGAGGAGCTCTAATTGTTACTGGTGTTTGGATGGAGAGCCACTGGGGAAGGTACAGTGGCTCCGGTTACTGGTGACCTGCAGGTACAAGGTTGTCTGCAGGGAGGAGGTATTGCTCCGTTGGTGATCAATGCCTTATATATGGGTCAGGGTTGTTGCCAAGGATTATATATTAAGGAGTTGATGGTTCCCAGGGAGTCACAGGTGGCTATAGTGCCCCAGGTGATAGGTAATTGAAAGTACGGGTGTTTTTGGTTTGGGTAAGGGTATTACTCCTTTGGTGACTTTTACCTCATTTAAATATGGGACCATTGTTATGGTCAGTGATCCATTTTGGTGAAATGGTAATCGCAGGAGGAGTCACTGGTTGGGGTCATGGTTCTGGATCCAAGTGCAGAGCAAGCACGTTGTTCTGCAAGGCATAGGGGTTTTGATCCGTAGGTGATTAATACCTCTTATCTCTGGGCTGGTTGCAGCTCGGGGATGTTGTTGGATTAAAGTCGCTAACGGGCTTTAAGGTTTTTGAGGTCACAGTTACTGTTATGCACATGGGGGATTGATCCGTAGGTGATTGATGCCTCATATCTCTGGGCTGGAGGTTGCAGCCGGGGATAATATTGAGTTGGAGGTAAAGAGGAATGTAAGGTTTTGAGACACTGTTGATACTTGATGCTTCTTGGGGGGGTTTTAATCCGTAGGTGATTAATGCCCCCATCTCTGGGTCAGTGTGTTGCGGCCAGGGATCGTGTTTCTGACGGTTGTGTGATTGAAGGGTCACTTGTAGGATATAGTGGCTTTGGTTACAGGGATCTTGCAGGCATGGGGTCCTGCAAGGTTGGGGTATTGATCCGTAGGTGATTAATGCCTCGTATCTCTGGGTCGGTGTGTTGCGGCCAGGGATTGTGTTCTGGTGGTGGAGTATGGCTTCTGGACCGGACTTATGGCGGGGGTAGGTCTGGTCCAGAGGCGGTTTAACGGATAATGTTATTTGATTGGAGAGTCACTTGTAGGATATAGTGGCTCCGGTTACAAGGATCTTGCAGGCATGGGTCCTGCAAGGTGGGGGGTATTGATCCGTAAGTGATTCATACCTCATCTCCGGCCCGGTGTGTGTTGCGGCCAGGGATCATGTTTTGGTGGTGGAAGGTGGTTTCTGGATCGGGCCTACCCAGGGTTACGTATTGTATTACGTACTGTATTATTATTATTATGGTATTACCTATTGTTAAATGTTGGGGACGCCCGTTGGACGGCGCCCCCTTGTGTTAGTGTGTAAACAATAGGCAATAAAGGGCTGCTGTGGCCATATTTTACCAAGTCGCAAGCAGTGTCCGTGATATTATTGATACCGGGTAAGGGTAATTGGGAATAATATAGGAATCAACGACCGGAAAATCCCTCCTGGAAATGTCATGGGTAGCACCTGTGGGACTTACAAATATGCCAATCTCTAAAATGAAAAAAGCACAACAAGTATTGATGGCCGAACTAAAAGAACTAGGGATGTTTAGTTTGAAAAAGAGAAGGCTGAGAGGAGACTTAATAGCGGTCTACAAATATCTGAAAGGTAGTCATAGTGCAGAGGGAACTACCCTATTCTCATTAGCACAAGGAACAACATGAAGCAATGGGATGAAACTAAAAGGAAGGAGATTCAGATTAGA
Source organism: Anomaloglossus baeobatrachus (assembly GCF_048569485.1). Classification (NCBI taxonomy): domain Eukaryota; kingdom Metazoa; phylum Chordata; class Amphibia; order Anura; family Aromobatidae; genus Anomaloglossus; species Anomaloglossus baeobatrachus. The sequence goes on along the minus strand of NC_134359.1, from coordinate 87,114,923 downwards.
CATTAGGAAAAACATTCTGACAGCGAGGGAAGTCAGAGAGTGGAACAAGCGACCACTAGAGGTAGTGAGGGCAGTCAGAGAGTGGAACAGGCGGCCACCGGAGGTAGTGAGGGCAGTAAGGGAGTGGAACAGGCGGCCCCCGGAGGTACTGAGGGCAGTCAGGGAGTGGAACAGGCGACCCTGGGAGGTGGTGAGCTCTCCATAAATGGAAATCTTAAAGCGGAAACTGGATAAACATATAGCTGGGATGATTTAGGAAAGCCTGCACTCGCAGAGGGTTGGTCCCGATGGCCCTTGAGGTCCCTTCCAACTCTATCATTCTATGATTCCATGATTCTAATAACCCAGACTGTAAAAGTCTGGATCCGCGGGAGAAAACCTAGCACCCATGAACCAATCTGAAGCCCGTAGTTCTCAGAGAACTGTGGGTAACTATCCAGATCCTGCCACTCGGGTAATTCAAATATAAAATAAAAGAAAAAGAAAGAAAATAAGAATATTGCAGGAGCGTTATGCTTACCAGTCTCCGCACAACTGTAACACTACTTCTGGGCTGCTCATTAACCACATGAATATGCACTGCTTCCCCCATCCACCGGCAGTACCGGCATCTGTGATTGGTTACAGGCAGACCGCGCCCCCATCCTGTTTGACAGCGTGCCTGACTGCTTGGAATCATACATGCTGTCTGCATATGTATAGTGCCGAATGGTGCACCCCCTTCCCGATCAGATATTGATGACCTACCTAAACATGGCCTATCGATAAACAAGTAGTGGCCAACTTCTTTAAATTAGAGAACACGTTAGGTTACATATTTGTCAAATTGTCATCATTACATCTCCACACAACAGTAGAAGGTGTGAATAATGCATTTCCTAAGTGATCTGAATGAAGTCATCATGTAGTTGACATAATCATGATGAGAGCAATCTCTGACAGAGGAAAATAAATCACATCTTAATAGCTACTCTCAAGGAGCTGGGAAAGTGACAGTAAAGCGGGCTTTACATGCTGCGACATCGCTAGCCGATGCTAGCGATGTCGAGCGTGATAGCACACGCCCCCATCGTATTGCCGATATGTGTTGATCGCTGCTGTAGCGAACATTATCACTACGGTAGCGTCACACGTACTTACCCGCTCTGCGACGTTGCTGTGACCGGCGAACCGCCTCCTTTCTAAGGGGGCGGTTCGTTCAGCGTCACAGCGTCGTCACTAAGCGGCCGCCCAATCAAAGCGGAGGGGCGGAGATGAGCGGGACAAACATCCCGCCTACCTCTTTCCTTCCTCATTGCTGGCGGCACGCAGGTAAGGAGAGGTTCCTCGTTCCTGCGGTGTCACACGTAGCGATGTGTGCTGCCGCAGAAACGAGGAACAACATCGTTACTGCAGAAGCAACGATAATTGGGAAGAGGGGGGCATGTCACCGATTAGCGATTTTGAACGTTTTTGCAACAATTCAAAATCGCTAATAGGTGTCACACGCAAAGACGACTACGCTAACGTGGCCGGATGTGCGTCACAAATTCCGTAACCCCAATGAGATCGCTTTAGCGATCTCATAGCGTGTAAAGCCACCTTAAAAGACAAAATCTCCAATCCCTGGTATAAATGTACTTGAATGGGACGTGACTCACTTATGCGTGGAGGGCAGTGCAGTAGACTGGGATCACTGGTGGTCATCGAGATGACAGTAGATCAACAGTCCCCAACCTTTCTAAACTTGAGCACCATATTCAGCTCTAATAGATGGGAAACCTCCAATTTACACAATAGTGACACCAAGAGCCCCACAGTCCCAATGAAATGATGGGCAAAGCTTCCCCCAGAAAGCACACAGAAACCTTGTTGCATTGGCAGGATACTTACATCAAAGGGTTCCCACTCTACCCTATGTAATCTTGCATCAAGCACCCTCCCCACATTATTGCACCCAGCTTCATGTCTCCTCTAACTGGCGGTATCGTCCTGTCTCCAGGTTACTATACTTATTCCCTCTCCCCACCATTATTGTATACACACATCCCGATGTGCTCTTCTGTGTGGGGCTATTCACAAAATTCTCCATCAGCTCTTCATAGCTGTTTGCTAAACCTGCCACATAACATGAGCCCACGCGCCACAAGTGGCTCTTGAGCTACAGGTTTGGGACCCGCTGTAGAGTCTGATATTGGAAATAACAAGTCAACATATTCTGCAGTTCAGATTGTTGCCAAAAAGAGCCCCTGTCCCAAAAAGGACTTTGGGTTGTTGCTTTTGGTTGGATCTGTACCTAGAACCCTATGCTATGCCGTCGTTGACTGATATTGACAGTCCGACCAATGGCGCCTAGAACAAAGGCTTTCTTTTATTAACTGAAGAACAGTGCTATAATTCCCAAATACAAAGCTAGGTCTGTATCCTTTGATATCCCAGAGGTCAGATCCTCACTCAGCAGATATTGGTAGCATAATCTGGTGTATACACTATGGTGGAAATATACACATATTTTATTGCATAAGCTCTATATTATCATCTTGTAAAATATTTATCAATGAACTAAATATAATCAGCCTAATGTCATTATAAAACCCAGACTGTGGTGTCTGACAGCTCAAGTGGTCCTAACATAGGTGGTCAAATGTCAGACGACTAGCAGTCAACAAATCAAGACGGCTCAGATCAGCAGAATACTCAACATCAGAAAATCACATTTTTTCATATTTTCCCTTAAAAAAAAAAAAGAGTTTGCGCTAATTTTCTTGTCAAAACGACAGAAATTTCAACAGAACCTAAATAAACCTATGATAAGTCAATGTCACGTATGGACTTGGGGAAGGTCGAGATACTGTCAGGGCCGGGAAGACTGGTAGGCCCAGGAGGTGGATCCACTGGACCTTGCACCCCACCGGAGGGCAGGGTACACGGCAGCCGGAGCGCTGACGTGGCAGGGACAAGTATAAACAGGTCACCAGAGTCACAGAGTTCTTTAGGACAGTAATGTAAACAGGCATAGGTACCAAGGAGCAATGACAAGAAGTCAGCAGGACACGGCACCAGGGGACCTGAGCACCTAGCTCATAAGACTAGCTACAAGACACGTTGATCAGGCCCCACCCACATGGAAAGGCAAGTCTTATATACCCAGCACAGCCCCATGTCATTACCTGCTTCAGGTGTGCTGGGCCTATAAGACCAGGAGAGTGGGCGCGGCCTGGTCCTATACAGAACCATGAGGCTAATACTCAGAGTCAGACTCCTGAGACCAGGAACAGGACTCAGGGGAGCAAGAGCGGGAGCGGCAGCCATGACTGGTGAACACATGGGCTGGATCAGTGGGTAAGGAGTGGTGCTGGGACACGGGGAGCGTGACAGATACACAACAAACAGGGGTTTCACCACAACAAACAAGGGGTACACAGTTGACACTTTAACAATGGTGGGCTCTGGCACTAGGGAGGGAGATGATGGGACACCTCCTGCACTCACATGCAGCTGCAACCTGCACTCCTAGCAAGCCCTATAAAGGTTCTACACCTGTCGCTGAGCAAGATACCTAAAATTCTAAGAAGCCCTGCAATAACCGTGGCTAGTGAGCTGGCAGGTGAGGATCACTAGTCCCAACTCTGCACTAAAACAACATGAAGGGAAGGTAAAACAGACAGGGGAAATAACAAAGGAGAAATCCCAACTTTACTGTTGCAGTCAGACACCAGGACTGCAACCTACACCACTTCACACAACAAGGGTTCCAGCAGCTCCTTCCACCTTGAAACCTAATTTCAGAATGAATCAGAATAACCGGCCCCTCTACTGGGAGATGTGACCATATATAAGGGAAAGGAGTGGTCACCAACTGGAAACACCTGAGGCCAGGAGTCAGAAGCTGCTGGAAAGTAAAACTGACATTAACCCTTTTAGCACCAAAGGAATGGGAATACATTTAATGTGATGGGTCTCAGATCAGACAGCACAGAGAGACTCTGGCCCAGATTCTGTCACAAGTCTCTAGATGCAGAGAGAGGGCGGTGACAGTCAATGTGGTCATCAGTCGCAACTGATCTTTGTCTTATGATGGATCCAGCATAGGGATGTAACTTATGTAATAAATGAAACCACAATGTAGAAATGAACAAATCCTTATCTGTATCTATGTCAAGAGGCCAACATATTTCCATCTTTGAGGCTACTGACTTATCTGAAGGAGACCAGCTTTATATGGAGTCTTACTGGCTATGTTCCATTGGAAAACCATTTGTAAAGAACAGAAAACCACCTAGTGCTACTTTTTGGAGATAGCGCTAAGTAACTGTCCAACCCTTTATCAAACCTTCCAACATGCCCAAGAATATAAGTCAGGACCGACATCTATCTACTACAGATGAACCAATAGGTATATAGCTGTTTGACTTTCATAATGATTAGGTTTTTCTGCCTTATTCTGTAAATAGGCCAGTATTTCCCTAATTAGGGATTATCTGTATTATCAGATCAAAAAATTTTTATGAATTTAAGATATTTGTCCTGACGTTTATTATGTAATACCTTAAGGGTATTCATATTGAAGTTCTCTTATTGAATTGGTTAGATTTGTACAATTTTATATGTAATATGTTTATCAATGCCCATAATGTATCCTGCGTATGATTAAAACATATCCTATATAAATTTTGCCTAGTAGCGATTGATATCGCCTCTTGTATCAGTCCGATCATGTGACCATAGTGAGAGCGTGATGAAGCCACTATTTGGTGCCGCCTAGGAAGACCACATGATCGGAAGGTAATTCTCATAGCTTTGCGCATGCGTTGGGTATTATACGGCAACGGTACCTTTTTGATCGCTATGAGGTTCCGTTGTTAGTCCACGCATGCGCACTCATGAAGCACTTGTTACTACGGACGCTTATATCGGCGTGTGCGCCGTGTCTATGAAGTGACGTAATTATATTGATTGTTGAATCATTGCAGGTGTCTAGGGCCAGGATATTTAAGCTCAGTCTGGAGTTGTACATCCATGGTGCCTGTCTGCTGAAGGCTGTATCTTTACAGTATTATCTGTGCCGGACGCAGGGATTATCTTTTTGGATTCACCATGGATGTCCATCTCTGACTGAGTTTCTATCGATCTTTAATTCAGGGCAAGTATTTATAACATTGTATCTTGCTTATACTTGGCTTTCATTTTATGTTTGTATGTGATTTCTAATACATGGGGCAATCTCTGTTTGATTACCTTTCTACCTTCAGCCTCCTGAAGAACCAAATGTGTTTTGGGAAACGCGTCGAGGCAATAATAACACCGGATTTACCATCTATATCAGCGATTTAATCTTATACAGCATGGAGGACTGATATTAGTCAGCTTAAGCAGACCACCTTCATCATTGGATTATAATATCTGCTAAGGACTCTGTTGCACTTAAATGAATATTGTTGATAATAAGGTGGAATATAACCTTATGGGTATTGTATCAGTTTGGTAATAAGGTGTTTTATATTGATATTGTTATTGGATCTAACTTAGGACTCTCCAATCTGTCTCCGGTAAGAGGGACAGATGGAAAGCATATCCTGGAAATAGTAGATCCAAGAGGTGTACCTTATGTTTATTGCTGGATACAGCACTTCTTTCATTCATTAATAAATTTATAAAATTGGGAATAATCTCTTCCTTGAATATTTGAATATATATTCCCTTGACTAAATGTCACAGTAATTAAACGTTGATTTGGCCTATTCAGTATGGCTGGATTCCTTACAGGTCCTGTCAATACAGCTTTGTGGTTGGAGGACGCCAATCAGGTTTTCTCCACTAGTGATACTACCTCAGGAGGTTCGGAACCCTCTTTGAGAGACTCCTTTAAAGAATTGCTGTATAATTATAAGAGCAATATACGCTCTTGGTGGGAGATTAAGGGGTTGGAAAATTATATAAAACATCAAATTGTTCCCAGGGGGCTTAGAATAAATTTACAACCCTCCCCCAGAGCGTCTTCAGAGCAATTATTATTGCTCTGGAAGAAGGAGTCAACTACATCATCTTTGAGATTCATGACCCTCCTTTTAGAGGAGGAACAGAGATTGTTCACAGAGACCACTAAGACATTGAATAATAACATTGATAATATACTACGCTTTAAGGGAGATCCAGATTTCACTAGAAGGGAGGGTATTTTGCAGACCTCTATTGAAAGATATCAAAATACTCTTAAGGAACGGAAACATTTACAATTCGTTAGAGATTTAGCCGAATTTAAAGAAAATAGAGCTTATCCTAATCTGGCAATTGATAAACCTCAGTCAGAAATATCTTCATCTGACGTAGATACGTCAGACTCAGAAAGACCGAAAACAGATAGTAATCCTATAGAATCAGGGAGTTTTTCATCACATCTATGGCAGGGCCCAAAAAAACACAAGAAAAAACGGGACGTACCTATGGCCCAACAAAAATCTTCTTTTACATCAGCAGGTTCCTCTGGTTCCTCTTCTTTTTTGGAACAAAGAAACATGGGGAATTACTTTTTACGAACTCGGGCACCTCGGGGAAGGGGCAGATATTAAACCTAACGGACCGCAATTTATCTAGGGATGAATATGCGGTTCTATCTAAGGGTCTGAATTATGTCCCTTCATACCCCTTTGATTGCTTTAGATGGGTCAAGGACTTAGAGCTCTTTGGCCGTAAACTCAAATGGAAACTGTTTTTTAAATAACACAATCGAGAACAGTGTAGGACTTTAGGTATTTCTGAGGAAGATTATGATTGTTATCGTACACTGTCAGACCTATTAGGGGAAAATACAAAGAATAGGGGGGATGGACCATTCACTACTTTAAAACGTCCAAGTAGGAAGTTTCCGCCTATTCACACCTGTACGAGTGTAGATATCTTTCTAAAATTGGTGCGGGATGACCTTACTAAGATCTCACAGTCTGGCTCTCCTTATGTGTCTAATCTCTCCAGGGGGGAGAAAATAGCATTGGATGGTCTAGTGAAGGACAACAATCTTATATTTAAAGCATCAGATAAAGGAGGGAACTTGGTTGTTTTGAACCATACCCTATACCTGAAAATGTGTAATGATATTTTAAAGGATCGAAGTACGTATGGTATGTTGACATCTGACCCTACCAAACTCTATACTACGGCTCTCCTTTCCATCTTAAATACAGCCAAACGTAATGGCCTAGTCTCGCAAAGTGAGTATGATTTCCTGGCACCTCTATCACCAGTAGTACCCGTGTTTTATTCTCTTCCGAAGGTCCATAAAGGCCTTCGGCCTCTGAAGGGCAGACCCATTGTGGCGGGCATAGATTCCCTTTCACAAAATGTAGGAATTTACATAGACAGAATTCTACGTCCATTTGTTACTTCCTTGCCCTCCTACGTGCGGGACACACCACATCTTTTACAATTACTTGAGGACATGGAGGTAGGTTCAGACACTATCTTAGCGTCTATAGATGTAGAGGCTTTATATAGTTCTATACCCCATCACTTGGGGATTGCAGCAGTGAACCATTTTTTGAGATCAAGGGCAATTGAGTGTCATAGACACAATGCGCTTATTGAGGAGTTATTATCTTTCACTTTGACTCATAATTATTTTCTTTTCAACACCAAGTACTTCCACCAGCTTAGGGGTACAGCTATGGGGAGCCCGTGTGCCCCCAGTTATGCTAATTTATTCCTAGGCTGGTGGGAGGAAACGGTAGTTTTTGGGATGGAGGATGGTGACTATCATCAATGTATCGGACTATGGGTCCGATACATTGATGATATTCTCATCCTCTGGAATGGTTCTGCTGCAGATTTCCAGGCTTTTGTTGATTCACTAAATTCGAATAATTTGGGTTTACGATTCACATCTACTTGTGACCCTTATATCATAAGTTTTTTGGATCTAACTATCTTTAAGGAGAGTAATGGAAGACTACATACGGCAACGTATCGTAAACCCACGGCCACTAACTCCCTCCTAAGATGGGATAGCCATCATCCCTATCCCCTTAGGAGGGGGATCCCAAAGGGACAGTTCCTGCGGATTCGCAGGAACTGTTCCAGGGATATTGACTTTAGGTCTCAATCTGATGATCTATATGGTAGGTTTCTTGATCGGGGTTACCCTAAACAAGTGTTAGATCAGTCATTGGGATATGTAAAAAGCCTTGATAGACATTCCCTGATGACCCCGAAGTCTAAACAGATGGATTTGGAGGTTGTGCGCATTATTGGCACTTATGATGCGCAATCAGAGAGGGTTTTTAATACAATCAAAAAATATTGGAACGTTTTGAAAGCGGACCCTGCTCTCTCAAAATTCATCTCTGATAGACCAGGAATTACCTATAGACGAGGACGGACTATAGGTGATAGTTTAGTTCATAGTATGTATCGAAGTCCACATTCGGAGGGTACGTGGCTTGAGAGGCGGATTTGTGGGTTTTTTCGATGCGGCAAGTGTAGCATATGTAAGTTCACTGATCAGTGTAAATTTTTCATGAGCTCAGCTAATGGTAAAAAAAATTTTCTGAGGGACTTTGGGAATTGTGGAACATCGGGGGTTATATATAGGGCTACATGCTCTTGTCCCCTGGATTATGTCGGGAAGACCTTTCGTGAAATTCGGAAGAGAATAGGAGAACATTTATCTGACATACGGAATGATAGGGATACCCCAATTGCGAGACACATGAATAGTGTACATAGAGGTGCTTTGGAGGATATTCATTTTGCGATGATAGAATTGGTCCGACCCAACATAAGGGGAGGAAATTTTGATAGGGTCCTCTTACAAAAAGAGGCTGCTTGGATTTTTAGGATGGGGTCAATGACCCCAAAGGGTCTAAATGAACAACTATCCTTTGCGTGCTTCCTCCCTATATAGCTGTTTGACTTTCATAATGATTAGGTTTTTCTGCCTTATTCTGTAAATAGGCCAGTATTTCCCTAATTAGGGATTATCTGTATTATCAGATCAAAAATTTTTTATGAATTTAAGATATTTGTCCTGACGTTTATTATGTAATACCTTAAGGGTATTCATATTGAAGTTCTCTTATTGAATTGGTTAGATTTGTACAATTTTATATGTAATATGTTTATCAATGCCCATAATGTATCCTGCGTATGATTAAAACATATCCTATATAAATTTTGCCTAGTAGCGATTGATATCGCCTCTTGTATCAGTCCGATCATGTGACCATAGTGAGGGCGTGATGAAGCCACTATTTGGTGCCGCCTAGGAAGACCACATGATCGGAAGGTAATTCTCATAGCTTTGCGCATGCGTTGGGTATTATACGGCAACGGTACCTTTTTGATCGCTATGAGGTTCCGTTGTTAGTCCACGCATGCGCACTCATGAAGCACTTGTTACTACGGACGCTTATATCGGCGTGTGCGCCGTGTCTATGAAGTGACGTAATTATATTGATTGTTGAATCATTGCAGGTGTCTAGGGCCAGGATATTTAAGCTCAGTCTGGAGTTGTACATCCATGGTGCCTGTCTGCTGAAGGCTGTATCTTTACAGTATTATCTGTGCCGGACGCAGGGATTATCTTTTTGGATTCACCATGGATGTCCATCTCTGACTGAGTTTCTATCGATCTTTAATTCAGGGCAAGAATTTATAACATTGTATCTTGCTTATACTTGGCTTTCATTTTATGTTTGTATGTGATTTCTAATACATGGGGCAATCTCTGTTTGATTACCTTTCTACCTTCAGCCTCCTGAAGAACCAAATGTGTTTTGGGAAACGCGTCGAGGCAATAATAACACCGGATTTACCATCTATATCAGCGATTTAATCTTATACAGCATGGAGGACTGATATTAGTCAGCTTAAGCAGACCACCTTCATCATTGGATTATAATATCTGCTAAGGACTCTGTTGCACTTAAATGAATATTGCTGATAATAAGGTGGAATATAACCTTATGGGTATTGTATCAGTTTGGAAATAAGGTGTTTTATATTGATATTGTTATTGGATCTAACTTAGGACTCTCCAATCTGTCTCCGGTAAGAGGGACAGATGGAAAGCATATCCTGGAAATAGTAGATCCAAGAGGTGTACCTTATGTTTATTGCTGGATACAGCACTTCTTTCATTCATTAATAAATTTATAAAATTGGGAATAATCTCTTCCTTGAATATCCCCAGCCCGTCAAAGCTGCAGTTCTGCGATGTCCAGATCCATCAGGCTGGATGTCATGATGGAGATTCCCCAGCCCGTCCAAGCTGTCATCCAGGAAATGCAAGAGGAGGTAATTGACTCCCACCTCCTATTATATACACCATGAAGCTCTCTCCTTTACTACCACCACACGCCACCCCCTAACCAATCACCTTCTTTTCCTCATTGCTAAACGAACCAACACTGTTTAACCCCATCAACTCCCTACCCTCCGGGCTGTCATGTCGCCCCTACACCCTATGGGTTCCATGGCTTTCTCATCTGTCAGACATTTGTTTTCTATCTTGCAGATATGCCAAAAATGTCTAAGATGGAAATAACCCTTTAATATAATAATTTTGACAAGTTGTGTTGGCACACTCTTATTTAAAAATCTGTCTTATGTTTCAGGTAAGGAGAACTTTAGAGGAGTTTCCTAAATTCTACAAGGTATCAACAATCCACAGGGATAAATACTAGATTTGGGAGGGTCCTAGTGTTGAGATCAGGGATCTTTGAGGGGCTCAGTACTGAGACCTCTAGTAGTTATCCCATATCCTAGGCAGGCGATAACTTGCAGCAACTGGCCTGCCTATTTACATTTTTTATAAATATTGAATATTACGTAACTCATTTAATTAGATAAATGTGACCCGGTGTATGATTCTTAAAGGGTTTGTCCACAACTTTTATATTAATGACCTATTCCCAGAATCGTGGGGTGTGACACCGGGATTTCAGACAATCAATTGTATATTCTTTTGTGGTGGCCCAAAGTTAATGTCAATAGTGTACAGAACACAAAGCCACAGCTCCATTCACTGTTTAGTGACCGCTGCTGGGTACTGCAGGTCAGATCTTATTAAAAAGAATAGCAGCTACTGCAGCACCCGGCAGTGGCTGCTACACGGTGTATGGGCCCATCGCCCTCCTTATCCATGGTCAGATGCATCTTAAATCACCAGTCCACGGTAGACCCCTGGTGGCTTCTCCCTGCTCCACTCCACTGGACTGTCCATTAGTGATGAGTGAGCCCTACCATACTTGGGTGCTCGGTACTTGTAACCAATAGTTGGATGCTCTGATAACCTTGACTCGTGAACCCGAATATAATGGAAGTCAAGGGGGACTCAAGCATGTTTCCCTAAGATCTCCCAGAAAAGTGGTGGAGTTTCCCATTGACTTCCATCCAAGTGTCTGACTGCTCATTCTGAGTACCGAGCACCCGAGCATGGTACTGGGTGCTCATCACTATTGCCTATATAAAAACAAGCCGCCTGACCCCGGCTTGGCATCGTGTCTGGATGTTATTTCGTATAGGTTGTACAGGATTGCCGGTCTCTAATTCATGATGCATCAATCTACTGGCATATTCCCTTTAAAGTCATTAAAAGAGGAAATATTTCCCCTTTCCGATAATAAGAATTGAATTCTTCCGATAGATATCTGCATTTATGTAACACCTGCTCCAGAAAGATATATGTTAGTTATTGTCGGGCTCGTCTCTGCTGTGTAAGATAAATATTTCCTAACGTTTATCTGAAATTACAGCTTTCTTATTGTCTGTTCAGAAGAGATTTTTTATTTTTGCTCTTTGTATTTACTTTTTCAAACTTAGAGCATGATGCAGATATCTCCTTTTATTAATATATGGATTTTCTTCAGTTTTAGACATTCAAATTAAACATTCGAATGTCTTAAATAACATGGGAAAAAAAACTTTCTATAAAGTTATATAAAGACTATTATACTGTATATTATCCTACACCCACCAGAGAAAAAGGACCAGGCCATGATCCTACGTAGTATAAACTCTGAATATCTCCCATTGGGGTTAATCTGCAGGTTAATAGTATTCTGAACCTGTCCGGCGCCTGAACATTAAACCCCGCTGCCGGGAGGAAATTAGCTTTAATCCTCCCAGCAGCATTCTTATATCAGTCACGGGGACAGCACCGGTGCGGGTTCAGTCACCGGACTGTGTATGGAAAGTGGCAACTGAAACCACACCAGCCGCATTGTCACTGTCAGTCAGTGCGGTGGGTCATATTACAGCCGCCTCTTTCCATATCAGAGCGGTGACTGACGTCAACGCCACCCCCATTACTGAAACCGGAATGCTGCCAGGATGTCATGGGGTATGTAGCAATGGAAGCGGGGCTCTTGAGCTGACCCTAAGACTGGGGCTCCTGCGCTGTCCTTTATCTCGAAGGTATTCTCACACAGGAACACACAGACAGACAAAGAGACATACAGAGACAGAGATACAGAGACAGAGACGTACACACAGAGAAAGAGACACACACAGAGACACACACAGGGACACACAGACAGACACAGAGACAGACACAGAGACACACACAGAGACACACACACAGAGACAGAGAGACACACACAGACACACACAGAGACACACACACACAAACAGAGACACACAGTGACAGAGACACAGACAGAGACACACAGACAGAGACACACATACACATAGAAACAGAGGCACAGAGAGAGAGAGAGAGACACACAGGGACACACACACAAAGACACACACAGAGACACACACAGAGACAGACACACACAGAGTCATAGACAAACAGAGACAGAAACACACAGAGATAGAAACACACAGACACACAGATAGACAGACAGAGAGATAGAGTGAGAGAGACTGAGAGACACTTAGTTACTATCCCAGGCAACGCCAGGTACTACAGCTAGTATGTTATATTTTCCTGTGGGCTGCAGGATCCTGTGTTCAGGGATGTGAGGGTTAACACCTAGCTAGCTAGGGAGAGGAAGGAGTATTAGAGTCAGGAGAAGAGAAAGGAGCATTAAAGGCAGGAAGAGAGGAAGGAGCATTAGAGTTGTTGCGGGCGGGGGAGGGGACGCCGCACCTTCCCTACTGCTCGGGTCCGGCTGCCGCGGCTGCTGCGGCCTGCCGCTGCTCGGTGGCTCGAGCGATGGGCCGGATACCGGGGACTCGAGCGGCGCTCCTCGTCCGTGAGTGAAAAGGGGATTGGGTTGTTGGGATAGTGTATTGTCCGTGACGCCACCCACGGTTGTGGTGATTTGTTAACACCACCGCTGCTCTGTATGGGGAGCCCGGGAGTGATGGTGTGGAGCAGCCAGTTGTTGATGTGCCCCTCCGTGGGTAGGGGTTGTGGTGCTCCCGGGGCCCGATGATGGGATTGGAATGGTGGACAGGCGGGTATGGGGCCTGTGGAGGTACAGGGGCGCAGGGGCAGCGCTGTGCCGCACGGCACGGAGGTACTCACTCAGCCAGTAACCACGACACAGTTCTCGGTAAACAAACGGCTGGCTGGACGGGTCCCTCGGACGGTTCACGGTGCTGCGGTTCCCTGCAGTTAGCTGTGACGGTCTCTTCCCTGCACCTCTGAAATGTCTCTTTGGTAGCGATGGGTCCCCACCGGTTACCCGCTCCCCGGCTTCAATCTGGGCCGGAGGAGCCTCTCTCTTGCCCGCAGGCGCTGGCCCTGGGAAACTGGTGCCTTGGCGGTGGCGGTGTCTCCCCTCAATGGTCGGATTGTTGCCTTCAATCGGGACTTAGTTGTTAGGAGACAGACATCCCCTTCACTGACAGATTTGGCAAATTATGGCGACTCCTAGCCTTGCCGGGATCCAAAAGGCCCCTGCCCTGGTGCTGACTGTCCTTTGTATACTGCTCCAGACCGCCAGGCCACTACCCGTCCGCGGTCCTTCCAGCAACCTCCAGACAGTCCCACTGCAGACTATAACCGCCGTCTGCTGACCTTGCTGTCACTGTCCAGGCACCCAGCCACGGACCAACTTCAGGCTTTACTACTGTTTCTTTCCTTTTCACTTCAGCTTCTCCTACAAGCTCCTCTAACACTTCACTTCCTTCACTTGACTTTACTCCTTCCACTTTCTCCTCCAAACTCTATCTTGCTTCCTCTCACTTCCTCTCCCTTTTCTTATCTGCCTGGTTCTTCCCGCCTCCAGGGCTGTGTACTCCTCGGTGGGCGGAGCCAACCGCCTGGCCCACCCCCTGGTGTGGACATCAGCCCCTGGAGGAAGGCAACAAGGATTTTAGGTTAGCTGTTGTACCTGCAGGGAATGTGGGGTGCGTGTGTTGTTGTGACCTGTGACCCCTGGCTTGCCCAGGGCGTCACAGAGTCAGGAGGAGAGAAAGGAGCATTAGAGGCAGGAGGAGAGGAAGCTCCTGGTGTAGGGGTCAGTGTGTAGAGTACTGGTGAAGGAAGGAGTTGTTCTGGTGAAGTTGGTGTGGTGTGAGACACATTGCACAGAAACAGCAAGAAACCGTTAAAAGGAACCTGTTGCAGCAACACTGGTCACATTAGCAGACAAGCTGGAAGAGAGCAAAGAAATGTAAGAAACCAAGAATGTAGTGAGTCCATTGTATACCAGTGGGGGCGCACTGGTGAAGTGAGGGTGCTGCTGTGGCGCCCTGGACTTGCCAGGTCGTCACAGGTACTAAAACACACACCCCCACCCTGACACAGGCACATCAGCCAGACACAAAATCCTTGTTGCCTCTCTCGAGGGGCTGATGTCCACACCAGGTGGGGTGGAGCCAGGCGGTTGGCCCCACCCACTGAGGAGTTCACAGTCCTGGAGGCGGGAAAGGAAGAGAGTTCAGTTAGGGAAGTGGAAGTAAATAGTGAGAAGGAGCAAACTGACCGTGTCCGGGTGTGTGGCACAGGCACAAAAAGCAAGGTTGGCAGACGGTGGTGGCCGTCTGCAGGAGAGGCGAATCAACGCGTAACCGCAGGACCGGGGACGGATGGTGGCCCGCCGGTACCGAACCGGGGAGCGAAGTGAAGCCAGCACACACAGGCAGGGCCTGCGGACCCCGACCAGGCTTGGAGTCGCCATTAGAGGTCAAATCCGTCAGTGACCGGAACCCCAGGGGTTTCCTAACAGCCAAGACCCGATTGAAGGCAACCGTCCGACTAACAAAAGGAAATACAGCTACCGCCACAGCTAGAGTTCCAAGGGCCAGAGCCTGCGGGCAAAAGGGCTCCTCCGGCACATATACACGCTGGGGAGTGGGTTACCGGTGGGAATCCATCGGGACCGAACATACACAAAGATGCAGGGAAAGGCAGCCACCACCAACCGTCCGGAAGAAGTCACAGCAGCCGGCTGCGGAACCCGTCCATCCAGCCGTTTGGTTTACCAGAGACTTTGTGTACATTTGTGGCTGAGTGAGTACAACCGTGCCGTCCGGCACTGCGCTGCGCAGTCCAGGCGACCCTGCACCTTGCCAACCCTGCCTCCCCGTCACCTCACCGGGCCCCGGGACCACCAACCCCTACCCATAGAGGGGGGAAACAACATCCCAGCTGCTCCCTACCATCGCTCCCGGGATCCCCGTCACCAGCAGCGGTGGTGCCCAACCTCACCACAACCCGTGGATGGCGTCACGGACCAAATCCCCAAACCAAACTACCCCCTTTCACTCACGGGTGAGGAGCGCCGCTCGAGTCCCCGGATCCGGGCCCACCGCTCGAGCCACCGAGCAGCAGCAGCGCCGGACCCGAGCGTTAGCGAGCGCACGGCAGCGGCGTCCTCCCCGCCCGCGACAACTTGGCGTCACGAACAGGATCTTACCGTTCTGCCGGCTGGTAGAAGTGTGCCTTGTGCCCCGCCGATGGTGTCCGGCCGAAAAATTTCAGAATCTGACATCTTGGGCGCGAAGATTTTCCTGCTCAAGCGTCTTCTCGAGCAGTGGAGGCGCGAAAGCCGAAGCCCCGCCTCTGAAGAGTAGGTGCCGAGAAAAGAACAAGGGGGGGCGGTAACAAGATGTCTGCGCCCGACGGAGCCGCTGGAGGAACGGCGGTCGCAGCCGCAGCGGCACCCGTGGATGGAAATGGGCCAGCCCATGCTCCGGTCGCACGAGCAGGGGAGGCCGTGGCCCCCGCCATTGCTCAGGTGATGCCGTTCTCCTTGCCCTATGTGCCCGGAGCTACCTGGCTGCCGCAGTACGACGGAAAACCTGATGCTTTACAGGTCTTCCGGAAGAAGCTTAACCTGGTCCTTGAACTGTATCCTCTGACCGATAAGCAACATGCAGCGGTAGTGCTGGGGCAGCTAACCGGCGCGGCTGAGCAGGAGACGGAGACCTGGACCGAGGGGGACCGGTCCACCGTGGCCACTATCTTTGAAAGGCTTCAGATTGCCTTCAAGACCCGCACCGAAGCCAAGCTGCGGATGCAGTTTTATCAATGGCGACAGCGGCCTGCATATAGTATTAGAGACTATGCCTTGCGCCTGCAAACTTCCCTCCGTACGCTGAAGCGGGTGGATACCATTAATGATGCGGACAGCAACAAAATGTTAGTCAAGCAGTTCATGCAGGGGCTGGGATCCCCAGGGGACCGCAAGCAGCTCCGGCTGTGGGCCCTAGAACATCCTAACGTGGACTTTGCCATGCTGAAAGAACGGGCCATCAAAGCTCTTCAGCCCCCAGCGTCCGACGTCCCTGAAGCGGCCCCATGGCCAGCTGAGACGGCTCCCATCTTGGTAGCCCCTCCTCTCCCAGCTCCCTCGGCCCCTGCAGCCCCTGGCGGAATGATGGAGGAGCTGGCTGCCCAGGTCCGTCGCATGGATGGAGACCTCACCAAGATCCTCGCCGCACTCCAGCCTCCGACGAGATCCAAGCCCCCGGGGAGGATGCAGCTCACTGACAGCCCGGAGGACGTCCCCTGGATGCAGCGAAGAAGGGCCAATGACTCATGGTATGGACCTCCAATTTGTTACAGGTGCAGCAAGCCCGGCCACTACTCCCGACGGTGTCCGTTAAACGAGCAACCCCTGGGGCCAAGGGCCAATCCTCAGGAGTAGATCCCAGTGGCCCCCCAGACTGGCGGGACCGGTACATATGAGCCCGTCCCATCATCCCTCTGGCAGTAGATGGCATCCCGCTGATGGTACTCCTGGACACTGGATCCCAGGTAACCACGATACCATACACACAGTATCAGCGGTATTGGGGGGATGATGAACTTGCCCCTCCGGACGGTAGCATGACACTGATCGCAGCTAATGGACTCCCCTTGACACAAGGGGGATACAAGCAAGTGGCCATGACCGTGGGATGGGCTGAACTGCAGCACCAGGGAATGATTGTGATAATGAATGAACCCAGCGACCATAACCCGAAGGTAGTGCTAGGGACTAATGTGATGGAGCACTGCATGAGTGAGGTGCTGACCCTCCTGCAGCAGCTGGCCGCCACCGCAGCAGGAGGCCGACAGAGGGCTGTGCAGTGTGATATCCGGGCCTTGATGTATCGGCAGAAAGTGAACTCAACAGGAGGGGAGATTGAGGGAGTGAGAGTGATGGATGCGGCCCCTTTGATTGTGCCTCCCAGGAGCGAAATGATGATTTGGTGCTGGGCAGCGGTAGGTCCCCAGGGGCGTGATTACTCAGCCATGGTAAAGCCCATGCCCTCCGAACACTGGCCCACAGTAATGGCCGCCCGAGGGGTAGTAGACGTTAAGAAGGGGAGAGTGCCCGTAAGGGTGTTAAACTGTGGGGAGGAGGAGGTCAGGCTTCCCCGGTACGCTACCCTTGCCAAGCTACTTACCCTAGATCCCCACACTATCCAGGAGGCCGTTCTCCCGACCTTTCCGCCTTCTGCCAGTTACTACACACCCCCTGAGCGGTTAGATGAGTGGTGTCAAGAGTTACATGTAGACACCGATGCTATCCCCACACATCACAAAGAAGGGGTATACCGGGTGGTACAGGAGTACGAGCAGGTTTTCAGCAAACATTCACTAGATTTTGGGCGGATTAAAGGGGTCCAACACCACATCCCCACCGGCGAGCATCCCCCCATTAAAGAGAGATACAGACCTATCCCACCCGCACACTACCAATGCGCCAAAGACATGTTGAGGAACATGAAGGAGGCGGGGGTTATTCGGGATAGCTGCAGTCCCTGGGCCGCCCCGCTGGTGCTGGTAAAGAAGAAGGATGGCACCATGAGGATGTGTGTGGATTACCGGAAGATTAACCAGATAACGCATAAGGATGCCTATCCTCTGCCCCGTATTGAAGAGTCACTGGCCGCACTGAGAACCGCTAACTACTTCTCAACCCTGGACCTCACCAGTGGGTACTAGCAGGTGGCCGTGACGACCGAGGACCGCGAGAAGACTGCCTTCGCTACACCCATGGGACTCTGTGAATTCAACAGCATGCCGTTCTGGCTGTGCAACGCCCCTGGAACCTTCCAACGGCTGATGGAATGCTGTCTGGAACATCTGAATTTTGAGACCGTCTTGCTGTACCTGGACGATGTAATTGTATACTCACAGACGTATGAAGCCCACCTGGAGCACCTAGCTGAGGTGTTCGCGTCCCTTGCCAAGTACGGAATGAAATTGAAGCACTCCAAGTGCCATCTATTGAAGCCCAGGGTGCAGTACCTCGGACATGTGGTGGGCGCCGAAGGCGTCGCCCCAGATCCCGAAAAGATCACTGCCATTCAGGACTGGCCGAGGCCGACCACGGTGAGAGAGGTGAGACAGTTCCTGGGTCTGGTGGGCTACTATCGCCGCTTCATTAAGGGGTACACGAAGATGGCCGCCCCCATGCAAGACCTCCTCGTGGGACAGACCAAGGGTGGCAGGTCCCCTGGAACCCCGTTGGCGTGGGAAGAAAAGCATGAAGAGTCCTTCCGCCAGCTGAAGACGGCCTTGACCGGGGAAGAAATCCTGGCGTACCCCGACTACAGTCTCCCGTTCATCTTCTACACCGATGCCAGTAATGTAGGCTTGGGAGCAGTCTTATCCCAGCTACAGGACGGAAGGGAGAAGGTGATCGCTTATGCTAGCCGGAAACGCCGAACTATGGAAAGGAACCCTGAGAACTACAGCTCTTTCAAGCTTGAGCTCTTAGCACTGGTGTGGGCCATCACCGAGCGATTCCGCCATTACCTAGCGGCAGCCAAGTTCACTGCTTATACGGACAAAAACCCGCTAACCCATCTGGATACAGCTAAGCTGGGTGCATTGGAGCAGCGGTGGGTGGCCAGGTTGGCAAACTATGACTTCACCATCAAGTACCGAGCCGGCCGTAAAAATGCTAACGCAGACGCACTCTCCCGGATGCCCCACCTGTTAGGAGAGGGACCGGACGATGATGACCTCGAAGAGATCGAGTTGCCTGCGTTCCACCGGCCGCCAGCCGAGAAGTTGCATGTCCAGCAACAACAAGTGAACTTAGATCCGCTGCACAGCCAAGGGTGGCAAGAAGCCCAGGACCAGGCACCCTCTGTCCGCTTGGTCAAGACTAGAGTTGATCGTGGTTCGCGGTTCGTGGTTCTCCAGTTCGCGGTTCGAGTGATTTTGGGGGCTGTTCTAGGTCGAACTAGAACTCGAGCTTTTTACTAAAGCTCGATAGTTCTAGTCACGTTCGAGAACGGTTCTAGCAGCAAAAAGCCAAGCTAATTACTAGCTGGCTTTCCTCTGTAATAGTGTAAGTCACTCTGTGACTCACACTATTATGAAATTTCAGCGTATAGTGTGCGGGAACAGCGCATTCAGATCACTGCTGCTGTGATAATGGCGATCGCCATTTTTTTTTTTTTCCTTGTCTTCCTTCCCTAAGCGCGCGCGTGTAGTGGGGCGGGCGAGCATGTCAGCCAATCCCAGACACACACACAGCTAAGTGGACTTTTAGCCAGAGAAGCAACGGCATGTGTGATAGGATGTCCATCTCACATGTCCCTGCATTATAAAAACGAGTATCTTCCCGTCCGGACGCCATTATCTCTTCTGCGTCCTTGGTGTCAGTCATGGGTACGGGATTGAAATAGACCAGGTGAGTGCTGCTGAGAGCAGTTCTACTATTCATATGTGAGGCCGTATGGCACATTTTATAAAAATATTTTAGTGTAGGACTGCCTCAAATGAGATTTGCCGTGACGTGGCGAGGCAGCTCAAGAAATTGCAATTTTTTGCCAAAAATCTCAAAAATTTTTAGAATACAGTTTGGAATGTTTAGTGCTGAAGTGCACATTTGGTGCTGGCTTTTTGTTTTTTCTTCATTGAATTGGTCGGTGGTTGACCTCCACCTTGCTATGCACCCCAATTTGGGATGTATTCCATCTGTCTAGATTTTGGCGGTTGGTGACTGTTCACATTAAGTCATCAGGCTTTGTCCACAGGCTATATACTTCATGCAGCATTTGCTTGGACCTGTCCCGCCCACAACCATGACTCAGTAATGGGTACGGGATTGAAATAGACCAGGTGAGTGCTGCTGAGAGCAGTTCTACTATTCATATGTGAGGCCGTATGGCACATTTTATAAAAAATATTTTAGTGTAGGACTGCCTCAAATGAGATTTGCCGTGACGTGGCGAGGCAGCTGAAGAAATTGCAATTTTTTGCCAAAAATCTCAAAAATTTTTTATAATACAGTTTGGAATGTTTAGTGCTGAAGTGCACATTTGGTGCTGGCTTTTTGTTTTTTCTTCATTGAATTGGTCGGTGGTTGACCTCCACCTTGCTATGCACCCCAATTTGGGATGTATTCCATCTGTCTAGATTTTGGCGGTTGGTGACTGTTCACATTAAGTCATCAGGCTTTGTCCACAGGCTATATACTTCATGCAGCATTTGCTTGGACCTGTCCCGCCCACAACCATGACTCAGTCATGGGTACGGGATTGAAATAGACCAGGTGAGTGCTGCTGAGAGCAGTTCTACTATTCATATGTGAGGCCGTATGGCACATTTTATAAAAATATTTTAGTGTAGGACTGCCTCAAATGAGATTTGCCGTGACGTGGCGAGGCAGCTCAAGAAATTGCAATTTTTTGCCAAAAATCTCAAAAATTTTTATAATACAGTTTGGAATGTTTAGTGCTGAAGTGCACATTTGGTGCTGGCTTTTTTTTTTTTTTTTTTTTTTACACACAGATAAGTAGACTTTTAGCCAGAGAAGCAACGGCATGTGTGATAGGATGTCCTTGTCACATGTCCCTGCATTATAAATACGGGCATCTGCCCGTCTGGACGCCATTATCTGCCTTCTGCATCTGGGTGTCAGTCACCGCTGGCGTAGCTCCTGTCTCCGATACTGCTGTGTACGCTCTACACACAGTGCTATACAGAATAGGGATAGAAGTTTCTATTAGCCCTTGTAAGGGCTAATACCAGCAGGCACAGAGCCATAGGTGACAGTCAGGTCCATGAAAACAGATTTTAACAGCTACACAAGATAACAGCGTCTGTGTAGCTAAGGTCAGGGATTTCCTCGCTGCATTTCCCCATTAGGAGGGATAGAAAGTGAGGCTTCCTTTCCTCTACCCAGACCCACAACCCTGCCACTGTACCCTCCTGCCCTTTGCACACTCAAACTCATTGTTACTAAGCCATTATACTAGCAAACACTGAGTAAACTTAGTGGCATCCTAAGAGTGGCTGTTGGACTTCCATTAGTGTCCCACTAGTGCAAATCTATTTGCAGCACCTCTGCGTTGCACACTCAAACTCATTGTTACTAAGCCATTATACTAGCAAACACTGAGTAAACTTAGTGGCATCCTAAAAGTAGCTGTTGGACTTCCATTAGTGTCCCACTAGTGCAAATCCATTTGCAGAACCTCTGCATTGCACACTCGAACTCATTGTTACTAAGCCATTATACTAGCAAACACTGAGTAAACTTAGTGGCATCCTAAAAGTGGCTGTTGGACTTCCATTAGTGTCCCACTAGTGCAAATCTATTTGCAGAACCTCTGCATTGCACACTCAAACTCATTGTTACTAAGCCATTATACTAGCAAACACTGAGTAAACTTAGTGGGATCCTAAAAGTAGCTGTTGGACTTCCATTAGTGTCCCACTAGTGCATATCTATTTGCAGAACCTCTGCATTGCACACTCAAACTCATTGTTACTAAGCCATTATACTAGCAAACACTGAGTAAACTTAGTGGCATCCTAAAAGTAGCTGTTGGACTTCCATTAGTGTCCCACTAGTGCAAATCTATTTGCAGAACCTCTGCATTGCACACTCAAACTCATTGTTACTAAGCCATTATACTAGCAAACACTGAGTAAACTTAGTGGCATCCTAAAAGTAGCTGTTGGACTTCCATTAGTGTCCCACTGGTGCAAAGCTATTTGCAGCACCTCTGCATTGCACACTCCTGCTCTGTTTTTAATAAGCTATAATAATAGCAAAAAATGCTGCCAGTTAGTGGCATTCAAAAAGTGGCTGTTGTACTCCATTTGTGCCCCAATGGTGCCAAACTCTTTCTAACCCCTCTGCATGACACCCTCCTGCTCTGTTTTTAATAAGCTATAATAATAGCAAAAAATGCTGATAGTTGGTGGCATCCAAAAAGTGGCTGTTGTACTCCATTTGTGCCCCACTGGTGCCAAGCTATTTCTAGTACCTCTGCATGACACCCTCCTGCTCTGTTTTTAATAAGCTATAATAATAGCAAAAAATGCTGATAGTTAGTGGCATCCAAAAAGTGGCTGTTGTACTCCATTTGTGCCCCAATGGTGCCAAGCTATTTCTAACACCTCTGCATGACACCCTCCTGCACATTTTGCAACGCTATTTTTATAGCAAACTCATGGAATTCCTTGCTGCATTTCACCATTAGGAGGGATAGAAAGTGAGGCTTCCTTTACTGTCCTGGTACACACAGAACACGGCCACTGTACCCACCTGCCCACTTTTGCCACGATATTTAATTTGCCCAAAGAGCTGACACTTTTTCTGCCATCCTAAAATTGTCTGGAATACTAAGTTAGTGTTCCTTTGCTGCCAAGCAAGGTACAACACATGTGCGTTCTACACTCCTTTCCATTTGTGGAACACAATAATTAACTGCAGGTAGTCCAGCCAATGTTTCACGAAGGTGCAGGCGTGGATATAATGTTGCCTTCATCCAATGGTGGTTCTCTCGATGTCTGACAGCTCAACAATACCATCTGTTTCCACTTCCAAAACAAGTGACGACCTGGCAATCACACTCCCGCTTACGGGTAAAGGGGTGGAAGTTCATCGTGAAAAAGCATGTGTGATTGCTGTCCCCACAGTCACAGAAGATGAAGAGCACGCAGATGCACTTGATGGGGCAGGCGGTGGTTGCACAGCCCCGCTAGGCCGCATTGTAGCACAGTGAAATTCCCTTTGCGACTTATGCTTCATTTTAAGTCTTGTATTTGGTGGGATCGACAGTATGCAGCAAAACCACGCAACATGAAAAGCACTGTTTGCAGTTGGGTTCACAAATGATTCTTTCACTTTCCCAAAACAAACAATAAGAACCATGCATTAAATTGAAATAATAGAACAATCTAATCAGTGGCCTACTGCTTGCTAAGCCCTCTGGGTAGCAGCAGTAATTGTGTGTTTGTGCGTGTGTGTGTGTGTGTGCGAAGACAACTAACTAGTGGCGCATCACAAGAGCTTCCCAGTTATCTACCTATACATAGACAAAACACATCACCCACCCTGAATACCCTTGTTAGCTGAAGCCTCACAGATAAGGCAGATGATAACAGTGTGAATGCAAACCACACAGCTCTGCAACACAGTCATGTAAATTTTGAAAAGCAACATTCAATGCAAACATGTGTCGCTGTCCCTCTATGATTTAAACTGTACGTGACAATTTGACAGTGCAGAGGCAGCAAGTATGATTGTCTATATAGTCGTCCTACCCAGAACAGATATGTGTTTTCATAATAAAACAAAGTGTTGCGTGAACGCATTACTGTCTGGGCACAGCCTACCGTACCCGGGTAATGTGATGTCCAGTTGCCATAAATACAGACTTTACGCTCCTATAATGGTTAACAGTATAGACAGCACCGGAAGAATGTTGGTCTGTGGCACAGGATGCTGCTCACTGGCGTTACGGTACTCCTCACAAAACTCCAAAATGACTCCCCTCACAATTGAACGAAGTATTTACGCGGTTGCTCCTTCCTGTGTGCCGATTTACCCCAGCCGCAGCCTAACTCCAGTGTTTCGCCAACTGAGTATGCTCTGCCTGACTGTGTCATTCCTGAGGCAAAGTCTTAATTTTGGGCTACAGCGCATGCTCGTTTGGACTGTGCCTGAGTCATTCTGCGACCTGCGGCTCAACACACTTACACAGGGCCCTGGTGCTTGACTCACTCTCGGGAGGCCACTAAAACTAACTGCACCCAACATCAGGCCCAGGTGTCCCCTTACACTGCAGTGGCGGTCCCCACTGACCGCAATACCGAGAGTGGCGTCACAAAAATACATATAAAGAAGCAACCTAAGTGTGACCAGACTCTTCCTCCACGTGGAGTCCCTGAAGGTAATGCACCAACACAACACCCGTGGGACTTCACACTGACTGAGAAAAGCCTCTTTGCACAGGTACTTGCACTACGTGCCGGGTCTAAGTCCTGTGTTGTGCCTAGACAGCATGCTGAAGCGGAAAGTCTTTTTTTCAGAAACTGTATTTCATGCTACTGAGCATGCTCAGGCACTTACTGCATCAGAGGCTAGGTCGGGTAATGAACTCTTTGGCCCTGCCCCTGATGTGGGGAGCCCATATAGACCACAGGGCATCAGGTGCCCTGACAATTTGGCCAGGCCACTCCCAACAGGCTTGCAGAGGGCCGCCCCTATGACTTGTCACCTCATTGTTGTTGGTCAGACGATGACTGTTGAGGTGTTTTGGTTGTGGCAGCCATGAGGTCATCATTCAAGTGGCCATTCAAAATAGGACGCTAGTTATGCCACTCATGACGTGTCACTCTGCTTTTGTGTCCAGGAGGTGCATTGTGGTCCACCCTGGCTTCGGGCGGACCCAGGTTATAAAAGGGGCTGGAGCCAAGAATAAGGTGCCAAGTCTTCTATTATGCTCCGAAAGAGCACACCTCCATGTGTTGAACCCATTGCGGCTTTAGGCCAGAGGTAGGCAGGGATAGGTCATCGATGCAGGCCGCCACCACAATTGGTAACGCAGAACGTTTAAGAACAGCTCCTGTCCTACCAGTCCTGCTAGTGCAGCCCAGTGGCATAAACAGGCCTGCTGCTCCTGATGCACCTGCTGTCCACAGGTGTGTCCCCTAAGCACACGGACTGCGTAACCAATGGCCCCTGTGTTGTTAACAGGGAATTCCTGGGCTGGGTGGTCGTGTGGACCCTGTCACGCTAACAGGGCTCCAAGTCTCCAGATC
The DNA here is from genome assembly GCF_048569485.1 of Anomaloglossus baeobatrachus. Classification (NCBI taxonomy): domain Eukaryota; kingdom Metazoa; phylum Chordata; class Amphibia; order Anura; family Aromobatidae; genus Anomaloglossus; species Anomaloglossus baeobatrachus. Next base: position 87,089,548 of record NC_134359.1, on the reverse strand, counting down.
CGAGTTGCGTCTAACTCGGTTCAGGCTACTATTTGTTTGAGAGTCAACCTGCTCTGTATCCTCCACCTAACCTTCCAGTTGCCAACCTCTCCTTTTCCATCTGTGAGCACGGTGGACACCGAATGGCGATTGGGATATCTACCTTTCTCTTTCTTTTCTTCTTAATATTTTTGATATAGCGGTAACATAGTATATACCACCTTATCCAAATCTGCCAGTCCCACCATACCAGATGTTGTTTCTTCAGCAAATGTTAATGTTGCTTAACCACCAAACCCACGGACACAAACTTTTTTACCCTTTCCAACACACCTGTTCCCCTTTCCACCAGCATCTGTCCTTTTTCAACTCAGTTTGTATATGAAAAAAATGCAACTCTGCAGAGACACTCAACGCCGTCTCAGCACAGCAGCCAGCCCTCGGTCCCTCAGATGTGGACAAGTAAGACCATTTCCTCCTATCGATGAAGAAGCGTTGAGATTCCCTCTGTGCACCACTGGTGTTTAGTGGAAAAGCAGATGTAAGATTGTGTACCAACTTCTGCTGATACTCCTGCATATGTGCATCCCTTTCTATGTCAGGAGTTATTTCGCAAAATTTTGTGTTGTACCGGGGATCTAACAGTGTGGCAACCCAGTAGTCAGCATGACTTGGAATTCGTACAATCCGAGGGTCATGTTGTAGGTAGTGCAGCAAGAAGGCGCTCATGTGTCTTGAGCATCCAGGAGGACCAAGTCCTTGGTGTGTTGGTGGCGGAGAGGTGAGAATCGTGCCTCCTTCCTCTGCCCTCTCCCCACAACCTCGCACAACCAAAATGTGAGCAAGCTCTCACTAATCTGCTGAGTCTTCCATGCCCATCGCCAGTTCGTCCTCCATTTCTTCCTGGGCTCCTGCACCTTCCTCAACTGTTTGCTGATACTATGCTCCCTTGATAATCCCTCTCCCCCACCGTACCATGACTGCCGCCAAGATGCCGCTGACCATCTGGACCTTGTAGATCTTGTTATCCCTTCCGCATATGACTCCTCCAGTACTTCCTCCCTTCCTCTTGGACCAACACCTGACTCCGAATAATACTTACAGTGTGTTCCATCATGTAGATGACCAAAATTGTACGCTGAGAATGTCATCGCCAGTGTTAAACATCTGCGTCGACATTTGTAAACTGTGTAGAACGGTGCATATGTCATTGATCTGACACCACTCCAGCAGCGTGATCTGCACCACCTCTGGATCAAGTTAGCCCAGGGTATACGTCATAACGTATTTCAGCTGGGCTCTGCGGTGCTGACACAGACGCTGCAACATGTGCAGATTAAAATTCCTGCGTGTCGGAACATCGCATTTCTGACGTTTCACCGCCAGACCTTAAGACTTCAGGAGCGATGAAAGTTGTTGAGCTACTGGGTGCGAACGATGGAAGTGAGCACATAGTGAGCGTGCCTGCTGTACAAGGCCATGTAGGCCGGGATATTGTTTTAAAAATTGCTGGAGAATCAGATTAAACACGTGAGCCATACAAGTCACGTGTGTCACATGGGCCTGAGGAAGGCACGCTGCCATGTTTGCATCATTGTGCACATGGCTGTTAAGTCACCACCGTAGTCCGCTACGTCAATTTGTACTCCGGTCGCAAGGTGACAACGTGTTCCTTTCATGCATAGTGCTGATGATGGGAGAGGAGTCGACGCCAGCGGCCCAGGGGGACGCAGGTTATGCTCACCCACTGGGATGCGTTACCTTGACAGATGCAGAACCACAGGCTGAATGCAGGTGGTGGGTATCTCACAGATGAAGTAGCATCATTCAGCTACAACCAATGGAAAGACACAACACCCTTTTTTAGGCCCCTCCTGTCTGAAGACCACTGCCAGACATAGCTATGAACCTCTGGTTACTGTTACCCCCAGTTTAGCTTTATGAGTTTGTGTGCTTCTTACCTGACTACTTTTCCTGCTTGCTGTTTAGGTACCTCGTTGGCCGATTTGCATTTCACCTCTGCTTGTTTTCTGATTAAGTCCTGTCCCTCCCATTCTGTTCCTCTTCCTCAATTAATGTTTTGACCCTGCATGACTACTATTCTCTGGAACTGCTGCTTTCCACAGGTATTGATCAACTTGGGCCCTGTGTCATTCAACATCACTGTATAGGGATTAAAGGGTTTCAGGGTTCTGGGGGTCCAGCTTGGTGAGTGGGTTCCCTCTAGCCTATCCTTTACAGCTTGTCTGAGTGTGTTGATCTAGGCAGGCGTTACACCGTGCCCTCGACAGAAGGACATGTAGGCCGGGATAGTATTTAAAAATTGCTGGAGATTCAGATTCAACACGTGAGCCATACAAGGTACGTGTGTCACATTGCCCTGAAGAAGGTCCGCAGACTGTTTAGCATCATTGTCGCACCCGGCATTCCCTGGCTGCTGGTTGAGTGGAGACAACCATTGATGAAACTCGGTCTCACTCTACAGAGCTTACCGTCCACAACTCCTCAGCGGTGTCTCACATTTCCCCTACATTTCAAAGTAAACATTTGACCGCCTGATGGCCTTGAGCTCTGCTGCCAGCATAGTAAGGAGGTGTGTGGGATTCCTTGGGCGCAGTTACAAGGAAGGCAAGCCTGACCACACAAGGTTTGGGCTGAGGTGCAGGAATAACACGAGGTTGATGAGGCAGAAGCAGTGGAGGAACTTGTACATACAGAGGAAGGATTGAAACACACAACTCGTGGGGACGGAAAGACTTGTACAGCAGACACTTCTCCATCTATCACCATAGTTACCCAGTGCCCAGTCAGTGACATGTAACTCCCCTGTTCATGCTTACTGTTCCAAGTATCTGTGGTGAAATGCACCCTGTCACACACTAATAATAATATTAATAATAATCTTTATTTCTATAGCGCCAACATATTCCGCAGCGCTTTACAATTCACACACAGAGTTTCTCAAGGAAGCGGTGATGTTGTGTGCGACCTGCTGTGTTAGCGCGGGCACCCCTTTCTTGGAAAAGGAGTGAAAATGGCCATCGGCTCTTGGGGCACTGCAATGGGCATAAGGTCTTGAAAATCCTCAGTGACAAAAGGGTGTAAAGGCAGCCTATCTGTAGCCAACAAGTTGGAGATGCCGAAACTAAACCTCTTAGGCATGTCATGCACTTCGAAAATCATGTAAAAAACAGCGAGGGGACTCCAACCACAGTCTCCCTCGTTGCCACTAATTGGGCCACACACACCCCACTTGACTGTCATCAGTTGATCCCCCTTTTCAAAATGAAAAAGATGCTTTACATGAAGCACTCTCAAAAATACGTGTGCCTTTCGCGTCCCCTGGCTGACCCAGGGGAAGAAAAGTCCTCTGAGAGCCATGACTTGTTCATCTTGGTTCTTTTAGAAACACAGCGAGGGGACTCCAACCACAGTCTCCATCGTTGCCACTAATTGGGCCACACACACCCCACTTGACTGGCATCAGTTGATCCCCCTTTTCAAAATGAAAAAGATGCTTTGCATGAAGCACTCTCAAAAATACGCGTGCCTTTCGCCTCCACTGGCTGACCCAGGGGAAGAAAAGTCCTCTGAGAGCCATGACTTGTTCATCTTGGTTCTTTTAGAAACACAGCGAGGGGACTCCAACCACAGTCTCCCTCGTTTCCACTAATTGGGCCACACACACCCCACTTGACTGTCATCAGTTGATCCCCCTTTTCAAAATGAAAAAGATGCTTTGCATGAAGCACTCTCAAAAATACGTGTGCCTTTCGTGTCCCCTGGCTGACCCAGGGGAAGAAAAGTCCTCTGAAAGCCATGACTTGTTCATCTTGGTTCTTTTAGAAACACAGCAAGGGGACTCCAACCACAGTCTCCCTCGTTTCCACTAATTGGGCCACACACACCCCACTTGACTGGCATCAGTTGATCCCCCTTTTCAAAATGAAAAAGATGCTTTGCATGAAGCACTCTCAAAAATACGTGTGCCTTTCGCCTCCCCTGGATGACCCAGGGGAAGAAAAGTCCTCTGAGAGCCATGTCCACAATGTCAGTGGACAGACGCGTGTGCTTATCTGCCAGCAGACCCCCAGCAGCACTGAAGACAGGTTATGAGAGAACGCTGGCTGCAGGACACGACAAGATCCCCAAGGCGTATGTGGCAAGCTCAGGCAATTTATCCAGATTGGAAGCCTAAAATGAGCAGGGCTCATGTTGCACAGTAATGGCATCGATGTTTCCTTGCATATACTCATATATCTGTGTCTCCTCCTCTTTTTCCTTGTCCAGCTCTTTTGTTTTCGCATGAGTATATGTCCTTGTAACTTTCCCATGTGTTTGTGTTGTGTTGTGAGTTGTTTGTCACCTTTTGGACACCTTTGAGGGTGTTTTCTAGGTGTTTTTATGTGTTTGTGATTGCCTGCCATTGTTTTCTATGGGGTTCGAGTGGTTCGCCGAACTGGTTCGCCGAACCGAACTCGAACGAGACCTCCGTTCGGCGAACCGAACTCGAACCGAACCGCGACCGGTTCGCTCATCTCTAGTCAAGTCCCTGGTGAAACAAGGCTCTGCTGGAATAGACCCTGCTGCCCCCGCCGAGGCCCAACGACTGTGGAGGGAACGAGCCCGGCTGTACCTGCACCAGGGGAAGCTGTATCGGGAATTTATCAACCCGAAGACCCATGAGAAGGTTCGCCAGCTGGTGATTCCCCAGACTAACGTGCCCACTGTTCTGCAGGCATACCATGACGGTGCCGGGCACTTTGGGTGGAAGAAGCTGGAGATGCTGTTGAGGGAGCGATTCTATTGGAGTGGGATGCGGGAGTCTGTGGAGGCCTGGTGCCGAGAATGTGGTCCCTGTGCACTGAGAAGAAGGGATGAGGCCAGCCAAAAGGCCCCTTTGCGCCCAATCATTACGCATCAGCCGCTGGAGCTGGTCGCCCTCGACCACGTGAAGCTCACCCCTAGCTGAAGTGGGTACACCTATGCTCTGACCATTGTAGACCACTATTCGAGATTCATGGTGGTTGTCCCAGTTAAAGATCTGACCGGGCGTACTGCAGCCAGAGCCTTCCAGGCCTACTTTTGTCGACAACATGGGTACCCGGAGAGGGTGCTGACCGACCAGGGTCCAGCTTTTGAAGCAGAAGTGTTTCAGGAATTCTGCCAGTTATACGGCTGTAAAAAGATCCGGACCACCCAGTACCATGCACAGACTAACGGCATGTGTGAAAAGATGAACCATCTGGTCTTGGACCTCCTTAAGACCCTGCCGTTGGAAGAGCGGAACTTATGGCCGGAAAAGCTGTCCGATCTGGTAGACATGGACAATAACATTCCTAGCAGCTCCAAAAAGTGCACGCCCACGTACCTAATGAGAGCCCGACCAGGCCGGTTGCCGGTGGACCTAGAAATGGATTTGGAGGCTCCAGAGGCCCTTCCTTCCACTGCTGACTGGGACGCCCGGTGGAGGGCGCAGTACCGACAGGTCCAAGAATACGTAGAAAAGAACTTGTGTCGGAGTCGGGGACAGCAAGAACAGTGCCTCAACAGGAAGGCTCCTGCAGGTCCCTTTCAGCCTGGGGATGTAGTACTGAAGCGAAAGAGAAGAACCCATAAGCTGGATGACCAATAGGAGAAGACCCCGTATGTTATACAACCCACTGAGTGGGAGAATGTGAAGGCCTACCAGATCAGTCGTGACCAGGGGAAGACTTCGGCCATGGTTTCCAGAGACCACCTGAAGAGGTGTCCACCACCGTTGAGGGTGGCAACTGAAGTTCCGGCCCCCAGACCGGCTGGGGAGAAAGAAAAAGAGGTAATCCACACCATGATGGGCGATTTTCCGGCAGATTGGCCTTTGCAGAATGGCGCAGTGATTCTTCCTGTGATACTGTTCCCACAACCTGTGGAGGAGAAAGAGATGGAAGTCGCCGCCAATGAACCAGTGCCCAGGGATGCACCTATACCCAGCCCCCCTACGTCTCCGCCTGCCCCACATAATAGACGGGAAGGGGAACCAGTTGTTTCCTCCGCCCCACTGCCTGTCACCACTAACATTGGGCCCCGAAGGTCCACACGCCCCAACCTAGGCCGACCCCCGCTTAGGTACAGGGAAACTACCATTTAGGGGTGTTACACGTTGAGTGTGTAAATAAGTAAATGAATGAATCAACCGAGCAAATAACCTGATTGACACCGTGATTGACCCGGCCGTTGCCGGCAAGTTGTCCCCGCATGGACCCTTTGTACCGTTGGCATGAGGAACTCTTCATGGACATGCCTGAGAACTTGCAGGGCACCCACGAACTGGTGGGATTGTAAATAAGTTGGGGCATGTTTTCCGTTGCCGCCTCCGGAGAGGCAGATTTGGAGGATGGGCCTGGAGGAAAGTGATGGCCCAGGCCCGCCACTACCACAACCGGTGGCGATCCTCCGGGGGTCAGGGGTCCCCCATGGACGTGGGGTCCCCTGAAGTGACAGCCGGGTGCGAGTCACCGTACCCGTTCCCGCTCGAGCAGCCTGGATCTGGACTGGGGTCAAGGGGTGCTGCCCACTTCTTAGGGGCAGCATCAGGGCTAGGTTGCTTGGGTGGGAGAGCGGAAGCTGTCCGTCCGTTATTATTAAAAGTGTGTGTATATGTGGTTTGTAACATTTAAGTGACCTGCCTCCCGTAAGGGAAGATTTAAAATGCTTAAACTGTTGATGGTTTTTATATTTTTTACAGTTAAAAAAAAAAAAGAAAAATAAAACCGGTGATGGACGGGCAGCCCGCAGACGGTCTGCATTTAAATAAGGGGGAATGTGGCGCCCTGGACTAGCCAGGTCGTCACAGGTACTACAACACACACCCCCACCCTGAGACAGGCACATCAGCCAGACGCAAAATCCTTGTTGCCTCCCTCCAGGGGCTGATGTCCACACCAGGTGGGGTGGAGCCAGGCGGTTGCCCCCACCCACTGAGGAGTTCACAGTCCTAGAGGCGGGAAAGGAAGAGAGTTCAGTTAGGGAAGTGGAAGTGAGGAGTGAGAAGGAGCAAACTGACCGTGTCCGGGTGTGTGGCCCGGGCACTAAGCGCAAGGTTGGCAGACGGTGGTGGCCGTCTGCAGGAGAGGCGAATCAACGCGGAACCGTAAGACCGGGGACGGATGGTGGCCCGCTGGTACCGAACCGGGGAGCGAAGTGAAGCCAGCACACACAGGTAGGGCCTGCGGACCCCGACCAGGCTTGGAGTCGCCGTTAGAAGTCAAATCCGTCAGTGACCAGAACCCCAGGGGTTTCCTAACAGCCAAGACCCGATTGAAGGCAACCGTCCGACCAGCAAAAGGAAATACAGCTACCACCACAGCTAGAGTTCCAAGGTCCCGAGCCTGCGGGCAAAAGGGCTCCTCCGGCACATATACACGCTGGGGAGCGGGTTACCGGTGGGAATCCATCAGGACTGAACATACACAAAGATGCAGGGAAAGGCAGCCACCACCAACCGTCCGGGAGAAGTCACAGCAGCCAGCTGCGGGACCCGTCCATCCAGCCGTTTGGTTTTCCAGAGACTTTGTGTACATTTGTGGCTGAGTAAGTACAACCATGCCGTCCGGCACCACGCTGCGCAGTCCAGACGACACTGCACTTTGCCAACCCTGCCTCCCCGTCACCTCACCGGGCCCCGGGACCACCCCTACCCATGGAGGGAGGGAACAACATCCCAGCTGCTCCCTACCATCGCTCCCGGGAACTCCGCCACCAGCAGCGGTGGTGCCCAACCTCACCACAACCCGTGGGTGGCATCACGGACCAAATCCCCAAACCAAACTACCCCCTTTCACTCATGGGCGAGGAGCGCCGCTCGAGTCCCCGGATCCGGGCCCACTGCTCAAGCCACCGAGCAACAGCAGCGCCGGACCCGAGCGTTAGCGAGCGCGCGGCGGCGTCCTCCCCGCCCACGACACTGCCCCACTAAGAAGACAAGGAACAGGAAGCGGCTCTAAGAACAGTTCTCGTAAGGGATCACTGCCTATGGCTGTGGGTGCAGGATACTCAGCGAAACATATTGACCCTTGGACTCCAGGGCCATAGAGATGAAGGGCTTATTTAACTTTCCTGGCTAAAAGAATGTTCACAAGTAATATGCCGTCATTGGAAACTGCAATGATTGTGTGTCTGAGTTATACAGAAGATACCATGAAGTGTGCTGCCTGCTGTATTATGTGACCAAGTGTTGTGCCAAGTAAAGACTACTTTGTTGTTATGAATTTGTTTGTCGTCCTTATCTGGAAGTCCTATTGACCTGATGAAGAGTGTAACAGCATTGCTCCAAGTAACACTATCAGCACACACAGACCCAGAACTCTCATTTAAAACCCGTGTCTCGGGGTGCTGAACTTTACACTCTTGCCCACACAGACCCAGAACTCTCATTTAAAACCCGTGTGTCGGGAGGCTGAACTTTACACTCTCCCCCATGGCTACTGCCCCGGGCACCATTGCTTCAGCCATGCGCTGCAATCTCCTGACATTTGAAAAAGAGATCACTCTCCGTCATGGTACTCCCATGACATCTCTGCATTACAACTATAATTTCTAATTCCACTAAGTAATGTTCATGAACATGGATATTTATATATAGATTGCGTTTGTTGCCCTGGAACAAGCACTCTGCCCTCAATTGGATGCATTTTATACCACAGTCACGGTATTGGCATGGGCTATCTACTAGTAAGAATTAAATGTGTAAGCAATGGAAGTTCCCATATTTAGGATCCACACCAAACCCATCAGGTAGATAATAAGTGGCCAATTTACTATCTATTTGCTGCTAACCTACATGACCATCTATGATCAGACATAATTACTACCCTTGTATTTCGGTTTGATTTATTGCAGAAGCCATTAGTCCTAAAATTAATAACTAATTTATACAAATAATTAAGTATTACATATTATAAAAAAATGAGAAGACAAATCATTCAGTTTTGAACTCTTTATTAAATACAGTCTCTACCTATACCTAAAGCCATTGATCCAGAAGAAGGCAAAAAACCTGGACACATTCAGCCAATTTGTGCCACAGGGAAATTCCTTCTCGACCCCAAGAAAAGGCGATCAGTTCAAGAACCCTGGACCAAGGCTATACTACAGCTAACTGAGCTATAGGACGGTTATATCATATAAGAACCCTTATGTGGAATTCATAAACTGGCCAACAGAAGAACTGGAATTAGGCCGGTGGTAGTATGGTACTTGTTTAGGCCTGTTGTTTGAAGACCAGAAATAGCCTTCGCTATTGCCCCAGACTAGGACAGATTTTGTATTTTATTACCTTTCAGAGCATCGCATCCCTGAAGAATGAAATCATTAGGGATGATCGAATACCACAAATATCCGACTTCGCGAATATCCGACCAATAGGTCACTGCTATGTGAATATTCGATGCGCAATGTAAGTCTATGGGAAGCCCAAACAATTGTTATTCGGCTTATCCATAGACTTACATTGCATATCAAATATTCGCAAATAGTCAAATAGCGGCAACCTGTTTGCGAATTTTCGCAAAGTCAGATATTTGTGGTATTTGATCATCCCTAGAAATCATCCTTAGTGACTAAGTGAGTAAATTAAACGAAAAAAGTGCACGTTTGTTATGATGCTCAAGATGGGGACCAGAATGTGGACTAATAATAAAATAAGGAACATGATAGGAGACATATCTACAATACATACATTATTCTTATCTATCTAATATGATGACAACAGCTCTCCAGACCCGCAACCCACCACAAGGACCACTCCTGTCTAATCCCTGAAGAATGAAATCATCCTCAGTAACAATGTGAGGGGGCTAAGCGCCTCCTTTGATCTCAGAGTATAGACTCCCGGGAAAGAGTGCTGCTCAAACTGTTGGGGTGCAGATGTGGGACCCTATACCAGAGATGATGTCCTCCACCCAACTTTCAAAAAGCTGTAAGGGTCGTCAGTAGAGATGGGTAGTCGAGCTGGGCTAACAGACGGTCACCTCTGTAGCTGTAGTGTCATTTTTCGTATGGTCCCGATGTGTAAATTAAAAAAAGTACACGTTTGTTATAATGTACAAGATGGGGACCATAATGTGGACAAAATAACAAAATAGCGAACATGATAGGGGACATTTCTACAATACATACATTATTCTTATCTATATAATAGGATGACAACAGCTCTCCAGACCTGCATCCCACCACAAAGACCACTCCATCCCTGAAGAATGAAATCATCCTAAGTGACGAAGTGAGGGAATTCGTGCCAACCTGTGGTCTCAAGGCATTGTCTCTTATAAGAGTCCTGCTCAAGGTGATGGGGTGCAACTGTGGGACCCTATACCAGAGATGATGTCCTCCACCCAACTTTCAAAAAGCTGTAAAGGTCTTCAGTAGAGATGGGTAGTCGAGCTGGGCTATCAGACGGTCACCTCTGTAGCTGTAGTGTCATTATTCGTATGGTCCCAATGTGTAAATTAAAAAAAAGTGCACATTTGTTATAATGTACAAGATGGGGACCATAATGTGGACAAAAAAAACAAAATAGGGAACATGATAGGGGACATTTCTACAATACATACATTATTCTTATCTATATAATAGGATGACAACAGCTCTCCAGACCTGCATCCCACCACAAAGACCACTCCAGCCCTGAAGAATGAAATCATCCTTAGTGACGAAGTGAGGGACTTCGTGCCAACCTGTGGTCTCAAGGCATTGTCTCTTATAAGAGTCCTGCTCAAGGTGATGGGGTGCAACTGTGGGACCCTATACCAGAGATGATGTCCTCCACCTAACTTTCAAAAAGCTGTAAGGGTCTACAGTAGAGATGGGTAGTCGAGCTGGGCTATCAGACGGTCACCTCTGTAGCTGTAGTGTCATTATTCGTATGGTCCCAATGTGTATATTAAAAAAAAGTGCACCTTTGTTATAATGTACAAGATGGGGACCATAATGTGGACAAAAAAAACAAAATAGGGAACATGATAGGGGACATTTCTACAATACATACATGATTCTTATCTATATAATAGGATGACAACAGCTCTCCAGACCTGCATCCCACCACAAAGACCACTCCAGCCCTGAAGAATGAAATCATCCTTATTGACGAAGTGAGGGACTTCGTGCCAACCTGTGGTCTCAAGGCATTGTCTCTTATAAAAGTCCTGCTCAAGGTGATGGGGTGCAACTGTGGGACCCTATACCAGAGATGATGTCCTCCACCCAACTTTCAAAAGCTGTAAGGGTCTTCAGTAGAGATGAGTAGTTGAGCTGGGCTATCAGACGGTCACCTCTGTAGCTGTAGTGTCATTGATCGTATGGTCCCAATGTGTAAATTAAAAAAAAGTGCACATTTGTTATAATGTACAAGATGGGGACCATAATGTGGACAAAATAAAAAAATAGGGAACATGATAGGGGACATTTCTACAATACATACATTATTCTTATCTATATAATAGGATGACAACAGCTCTCCAGACCTGCATCCCACCACAAAGACCATCCCAGCCCTGAAGAATGAAATTATCCTTAGTAACGAAGTGAGAGACTTCGTGCCAACCTTTGGTCTCAAGGCATTGACTCTTATAAGAGTCCTGCTCAAGGTGATGGGGTGCAACTGTGGGACCCTATACCAGAGATGATGTCCTCCACCCAACTTTCAAAAAGCTGTAAGGGTCTTCAGTAGAGATGGGTAGTCGAGCTGGGCTATCAGACGGTCACCTCTGTAGCTGTAGTGTCATTATTCGTATGGTCCCAATGTGTACATTAAAAAAAAGTGCACCTTTGTTATAATGTACAAGATGGGGACCATAATGTGGACAAAATAACAAAATAGGGAACATGATAGGGGACATTTCTACAATACATACATTATTCTTATCTATATTATAGGATGACAACAGCTCTCCAGACCTGCATCCCACCACAAAGACCACTCCAGCCCTTAAGAATGAAATCATCCTTAGTGACGAAGTGAGGGACTTCGTGCCAACCTGTGGTCTCAAGGCAATGTCTCTTATCAGAGTCCTGCTCAAGGTGATGGGGTGCAACTGTGGGACCCTATACCAGAGATGATGTCCTCCACCCAACTTTCAAAAAGCTGTAAGGGTCTTCAGTAGAGATGGGTAGTCGAGCTGGGCTATCAGACGGTCACCTCTGTAGCTGTAGTGTCATTATTCGTATGGTCCCAATGTGTACATTAAAAAAAAGTGCACCTTTGTTATAATGTACAAGATGGGGACCATAATGTGGACAAAAAAAACAAAATAGGGAACATGATAGGGGACATTTCTACAATACATACATTATTCTTATCTATATAATAGGATGACAACAGCTCTCCAGACCTGCATCCCACCACAAGGACCACTCCAGCCCTGAAGAATGAAATCATCCTTAGTGAAGAAGTGAGGGACTTCGTGCCAACCTGTGGTCTCAAGGCATTGTCTCTTATAAAAGTCCTGCTCAAGGTGATGGGGTGCAACTGTGGGACCCTATACCAGAGATGATGTCCTCCACCCAACTTTCAAAAGCTGTAAGGGTCTTCAGTAGAGATGAGTAGTTGAGCTGGGCTATCAGACGGTCACCTCTGTAGCTGTAGTGTCATTATTCGTATGGTCCCAATGTGTAAATTAAAAGTGCACATTTGTTATAATGTACAAGATGGGGACCATAATGTGGACAAAATAACAAAATAGGGAACTTGATAGGGGACATTTCTACAATACATACATTATTCTTATCTATATAATAGGATGACAACAGCTCTCCAGACCTGCATCCCACCACAAAGACCATCCCAGCCCTGAAGAATGAAATTGTCCTTAGTAACGAAGTGAGGGACTTCGTGCCAACCTGTGGTCTCAAGGCATTGACTCTTATAAGAGTCCTGCTCAAGGTGATGGGGTGCAACTGTGGGACCCTATACCAGAGATGATGTCCTCCACCCAACTTTCAAAAAGCTGTAAGGGTCTTCAGTAGAGATGGGTAGTCGAGCTGGGCTATCAGACGGTCACCTCTGTAGCTGTAGTGTCATTATTCGTATGGTCCCAATGTGTATATTAAAAAAAAGTGCACCTTTGTTATAATGTACAAGATGGGGACCATAATGTGGACAAAAAAAACAAAATAGGGAACATGATAGGGGACATTTCTACAATACATACATTATTCTTATCTATATAATAGGATGACAACAGCTCTCCAGACCTGCATCCCACCACAAACACCACTCCAGCCCTGAAGAATGAAATCATCCTTAGTGACGAAGTGAGGGACTTCGTGCCAACCTGTGGTCTCAAGGCATTGTCTCTTATAAGAGTCCTGCTTAAGGTGATGGGGTGCAACTGTGGGACCCTATACCAGAGATGATGTCCTCCACCTAACTTTCAAAAAGCTGTAAGGGTCTTCAGTAGAGATGGGTAGTCGAGCTGGGCTATCAGACGGTCACCTCTGTAGCTGTAGTGTCATTATTCGTATGGTCCCAATGTGTATATTAAAAAAAAGTGCACCTTTGTTATAATGTACAAGATGGGGACCATAATGTGGACAAAATAGGGAACATAATAGGGGACATTTCTACAATACATACATTATTCTTATCTATATAATAGGATGACAACAGCTCTCCAGACCTGCATCCCACCACAAAGACCACTCCAGCCCTGAAGAATGAAATCATCCTTAGTGACGAAGTGAGGGACTTCGTGCCAACCTGTGGTCTCAAGGCATTGTCTCTTATAAGAGTCCTGCTCAAGGTGATGGGGTGCAACTGTGGGACCCTATACCAGAGATGATGTCCTCCACCCAACTTTCAAAAAGCTGTAAGGGTCTTCAGTAGAGATGGGTAGTCGAGCTGGGCTATCAGACGGTCACCTCTGTAGCTGTAGTGTCATTATTCGTATGGTCCCAATGTGTATATTAAAAAAAAAGTGCACCTTTGTTATAATGTACAAGATGGGGACCATAATGTGGACAAAAAAAACAAAATAGGGAACATGATAGGGGACATTTCTACAATACATACATTATTCTTATTTATATAATAGGATGACAACAGCTCTCCAGACCTGCATCCCACCACAAAGACCACTCCAGCCCTGAAGAATGAAATCATCCTTAGTGACGAAGTGAGGGACTTCGTGCCAACCTGTGGTCTCAAGGCATTGTCTCTTATAAAAGTCCTGCTTAAGGTGATGGGGTGCAACTGTGGGACCCTATACCAGAGATGATGTCCTCCACCTAACTTTCAAAAAGCTGTAAGGGTCTTCAGTAGAGATGGGTAGTCGAGCTGGGCTATCAGACGGTCACCTCTGTAGCTGTAGTGTCATTATTCGTATGGTCCCAATGTGTATATTAAAAAAAAGTGCACCTTTGTTATAATGTACAAGATGGGGACCATAATGTGGACAAAAAAAACAAAATAGGGAACATGATAGGGGACATTTCTACAATACATACATTATTCTTATCTATATAATAGGATGACAACAGCTCTCCAGACCTGCATCCCACCACAAAGACCACTCCAGCCCTGAAGAATGAAATCATCCTTAGTGACGAAGTGAGAGACTTCGTGCCAACCTGTGGTCTCAAGGCATTGTCTCTTATAAGAGTCCTGCTCAAGGTGATGGGGTGCAACTGTGGGACCCTATACCAGAGATGATGTCCTACACCCAACTTTCAAAAGCTGTAAGGGTCTTCAGTAGAGATGGGTAGTCGAGCTGGGCTATCAGACGGTCACCTCTGCAGCTGTAGTGTCATTATTTGTATGGTCTTAATGTGTATATTAAAAAAAAGTGCACCTTTGTTATAATGTACATGATGTAGACCATAATGTGGACAAAATAACAAAATAGGGAACATGATAGGGGACATTTCTACAATACATACATTATTCTTATCTATATAATAGGATGACAACAGCTCTCCAGACCTGCATCCCACCACAAAGACCATCCCAGCCCTGAAGAATGAAATTATCCTTAGTAAGGAAGTGAGGGACTTCGTGCCAACCTGTGGTCTCAAGGCATTGACTCTTATAAGAGTCCTGCTCAAGGTGATGGGGTGCAACTGTGGGACCCTATACCAGAGATGATGTCCTCCACCCAACTTTCAAAAAGCTGTAAGGGTCTTCAGTAGAGATGGGTAGTCGAGCTGGGCTATCAGACGGTCACCTCTGTAGCTGAAGTGTCATTATTCGTATGGTCCCATTGTGTATATTAAAAAAAGGTGCACCTTTGTTATAATGTACAAGATGGGGACCATAAAGTGGACAAAAAAAACAAAATAGGGAACATGATAGGGACATTTCTACAATACATACATTATTCTTATCTATATAATAGGATGACAACAGCTCTCCAGACCTGCATCCCACCACAAAGACCAATCCAGCCCTGAAGAATGAAATCATCCTTAGTGACGAAGTGAGAGACTTCGTGCCAACCTGTGGTCTCAAGGCATTGTCTCTTATAAGAGTCCTGCTCAAGGTGATGGGGTGCAACTGTGGGACCCTATACCAGAGATGATGTCCTACACCCAACTTTCAAAAGCTGTAAGGGTCTTCAGTAGAGATGGGTAGTCGAGCTGGGCTATCAGACGGTCACCTCTGTAGCTGAAGTGTCATTATTCGTATGGTCCCAATGTGTATATTAAAAAAAAGTGCACCTTTGTTATAATGTACAAGATGGGGACCATAATGTGGACAAAAAAAACAAAATAGGGAACATGATAGGGGACATTTCTACAATACATACATTATTCTTATTTATATAATAGGATGACAACAGCTCTCCAGACCTGCATCCCACCAAAAAGACCATCCCAGCCCTGAAGAATGAAATTATCCTTAGTAACGAAGTGAGGGACTTCGTGCCAACCTGTGGTCTCAAGGCATTGACTCTTATAAGAGTCCTGCTCAAGGTGATGGGGTGCAACTGTGGGACCCTATACCAGAGATGATGTCCTCCACCCAACTTTCAAAAAGCTGTAAGGGTCTTCAGTAGAGATGGGTAGTCGAGCTGGGCTATCAGACGGTCACCTCTGTAGCTGTAGTGTCATTATTCGTATGGTCTTAATGTGTATATTAAAAAAAAGTGCACCTTTGTTATAATGTACAAGATGGGGACCATAATGTGGACAAAATAACAAAATAGGGAACATGATAGGGGACATTTCTACAATACATACATTATTCTTATCTATATAATAGGATGACAACAGCTCTCCAGACCTGCATCCCACCACAAAGACCATCCCAGCCCTGAAGAATGAAATTATCCTTAGTAACGAAGTGAGGGACTTCGTGCCAACCTGTGGTCTCAAGGCATTGACTCTTATAAGAGTCCTGCTCAAGGTGATGGGGTGCAACTGTGGGACCCTATACCAGAGATGATGTCCTCCACCCAACTTTGAAAAAGCTGTAAGGGTCTTCAGTAGAGATGGGTAGTCGAGCTGGGCTATCAGACGGTCACCTCTGTAGCTGTAGTGTCATTATTCGTATGGTCCCAATGTGTATATTAAAAAAAAGTGCACCTTTGTTATAATGTACAAGATGGGGACCATAATGTGGACAAAAAAAACAAAATAGGGAACATGATAGGGGACATTTCTACAATACATACATTATTCTTATCTATATAATAGAATGACAACAGCTCTCCAGACCTGCATCCCACCACAAAGACCACTCCAGCCCTGAAGAATGAAATCATCCTTAGTGACGAAGTGAGGGACTTCGTGCCAACCTGTGGTCTCAAGGCATTGACTCTTATAAGAGTCCTGCTCAAGGTGATGGGGTGCAACTGTGGGACCCTATACCAGAGATGATGTATTCCACCCAACTTTCAAAAAGCTGTAAGGGTCTTCAGTAGAGATGGGTAGTCGAGCTGGGCTATCAGACGGTCACCTCTGTAGCTGTAGTGTCATTATTCGTATGGTCCCAATGTGTATATTAAAAAAAAGTGCACCTTTGTTATAATGTACAAGATGGGGACCATAATGTGGACAAAAAAAACAAAATAGGGAACATGATAGGGGACATTTCTACAATGCATACATTATTCTTATCTATATAATAGGATGACAACAGCTCTCCAGACCTGCATCCCACCACAAAGACCACTCCAGCCCTGAAGAATGAAATCATCCTTAGTGACGAAGTGAGGGACTTCGTGCCAACCTGTGGTCTCAAGGCATTGTCTCTTATAAGAGTCCTGCTCAAGGTGATGGGGTGCAACTGTGGGACCCTATACCAGAGATGATGTCCTCCACCCAACTTTCAAAAAGATGTAAGGGTCTTCAGTAGAGATGGGTAGTCGAGCTGGGCTATCAGACGGTCACCTCTGTAGCTGTAGTGTCATTATTCGTATGGTCCCAATGTGTATATTAAAAAAAAGTGCACCTTTGTTATAATGTACAAGATGGGGACCATAATGTGGACAAAAAAAACAAAATAGGGAACATGATAGGGGACATTTCTACAATACATACATTATTCTTATCTATATAATAGGATGACAACAGCTCTCCAGACCTGCATCCCACCACAAAGACCACTCCAGCCCTGAAGAATGAAATCATCCTTAGTGACGAAGTGAGGGACTTCGTGCCAACCTGTGGTCTCAAGGCATTGTCTCTTATAAGAGTCCTGCTCAAGGTGATGGGGTGCAACTGTGGGACCCTATACCAGAGATGATGTCCTCCACCCAACTTTCAAAAAGCTGTAAGGGTCTTCAGTAGAGATGGGTAGTCGAGCTGGGCTATCAGACGGTCACCTCTGTAGCTGTAGTGTCATTATTCGTATGGTCCCAATGTGTATATTAAAAAAAAGTGCACCTTTGTTATAATGTACAAGATGGGGACCATAATGTGGACAAAAAAAACAAAATAGGGAACATGATAGGGGACATTTCTACAATACATACATTATTCTTATTTATATAATAGGATGACAACAGCTCTCCAGACCTGCATCCCACCACAAAGACCATCCCAGCCCTGAAGAATGAAATTATCCTTAGTAACGAAGTGAGGGACTTCGTGCCAACCTGTGGTCTCAAGGCATTGACTCTTATAAGAGTCCTGCTCAAGGTGATGGGGTGCAACTGTGGGACCCTATACCAGAGATGATGTCCTCCACCCAACTTTCAAAAAGCTGTAAGGGTCTTCAGTAGAGATGGGTAGTCGAGCTGGGCTATCAGTCGGTCACCTCTGTAGCTGTAGTGTCATTATTCGTATGGTCCCAATGTGTATATTAAAAAAAGTGCACCTTTGTTATAATGTACAAGATGGGGACCATAATGTGGACAAAAAAAACAAAATAGGGAACATGATAGGGGACATTTCTACAATACATACATTATTCTTATCTATATAATAGGATGACAACAGCTCTCCAGACCTGCATCCCACCACAAAGACAATCCCAGCCCTGAAGAATTAAATTATCCTTAGTAACGAAGTGAGGGACTTCGTGCCAACCTGTGGTCTCAAGGCATTGACTCTTATAAGAGTCCTGCTCAAGGTGATGGGGTGCAACTGTGGGACCCTATACCAGAGATGATGTCCTCCACCTAACTTTCAAAAAGCTGTAAGGGTCTTCAGTAGAGATGGGTAGTTGAGCTGGGCTATCAGACGGTCACCTCTGTAGCTGTAGTGTCATTATTCGTATGGTCCCAATGTGTATATTAAAAAAAGGTGCACCTTTGTTATAATGTACAAGATGGGGACCATAATGTGGACAAAAAAAACAAAATAGGGAACATGATAGGGGACATTTCTACAATACATACATTATTCTTATCTATATAATAGGATGACAACAGCTCTCCAGACCTGCATCCCACCACAAAGACCATCCCAGCCCTGAAGAATGAAATCATCCTTAGTGACGAAGTGAGAGACTTCGTGCCAACCTGTGGTCTCAAGGCATTGACTTTTATAAGAGTCCTGCTCAAGGTGATGGGGTGCAACTGTGGGACCCTATACCAGAGATGATGTCCTCCACCCAACTTTCAAAAAGCTGTAAGGGTCTTCAGTAGAGATGGGTAGTCGAGCTGGGCTATCAGACGGTCACCTCTGTAGCTGTAGTGTCATTATTCGTATGGTCCCAATGTGTATATTAAAAAAAAGTGCACCTTTGTTATAATGTACAAGATGGGGACCATAATGTGGACAAAAAAAACAAAATAGGGAACATGATAGGGGACATTTCTACAATACATACATTATTCTTATCTATATAATAGGATGACAACAGCTCTCCAGACCTGCATCCCACCACAAAGACCATCCCAGCCCTGAAGAATGAAATTATCCTTAGTAACGAAGTGAGGGACTTCGTGCCAACCTGTGGTCTCAAGGCATAGACTCTTATAAGAGTCCTGCTCAAGGTGATGGGGTGCAACTGTGGGACCCTATACCAGAGATGATGTCCTCCACCCAACTTTCAAAAAGCTGTAAGGGTCTTCAGTAGAGATGGGTAGTCGAGCTGGGCTATCAGACGGTCACCTCTGTAGCTGAAGTGTCATTATTCGTATGGTCCCAATGTGTATATTAAAAAAAAGTGCACCTTTGTTATAATGTACAAGATGGGGACCATAATGTGGACAAAAAAAACAAAATAGGGAACATGATAGGGGACATTTCTACAATACATACATTATTCTTATTTATATAATAGGATGACAACAGCTCTCCAGACCTGCATCCCACCACAAAGACCATCCCAGCCCTGAAGAATGAAATTATCCTTAGTAACGAAGTGAGGGACTTCGTGCCAACCTGTGGTCTCAAGGCATTGACTCTTATAAGAGTCCTGCTCAAGGTGATGGGGTGCAACTGTGGGACCCTATACCAGAGATGATGTCCTCCACCCAACTTTCAAAAAGCTGTAAGGGTCTTCAGTAGAGATGGGTAGTCGAGCTGGGCTATCAGACGGTCACCTCTGTAGCTGTAGTGTCATTATTCGTATGGTCCCAATGTGTATATTAAAAAAAAGTGCACCTTTGTTATAATGTACAAGATGGGGACCATAATGTGGACAAAAAAAACAAAATAGGGAACATGATAGGGGACATTTCTACAATACATACATTATTCTTCTCTATATAATAGGATGACAACAGCTCTCCAGACCTGCATCCCACCACAAAGACCATCCCAGCCCTGAAGAATGAAATTATCCTTAGTAACGAAGTGAGGGACTTCGTGCCAACCTGTGGTCTCAAGGCATTGACTCTTATAAGAGTCCTGCTCAAGGTGATGGGGTGCAACTGTGGGACCCTATACCAGAGATGATGTCCTCCACCTAACTTTCAAAAAGCTGTAAGGGTCTTCAGTAGAGATGGGTAGTCGAGCTGGGCTATCAGACGGTCACCTCTGTAGCTGTAGTGTCATTATTCGTATGGTCCCAATGTGTATATTAAAAAAAGGTGCACCTTTGTTATAATGTACAAGATGGGGACCATAATGTGGACAAAAAAAACAAAATAGGGAACATGATAGGGGACATTTCTACAATACATACATTATTCTTATCTATATAATAGGATGACAACATCTCTCCAGACCTGCATCCCACCACAAAGACCACTCCAGCCCTGAAGAATGAAATCATCCTTAGTGACGAAGTGAGAGACTTCGTGCCAACGTGTGGTCTCAAGGCATTGTCTCTTATAAGAGTCCTGCTCAAGGTGATGGGGTGCAACTGTGGGACCCTATACCAGAGATGATGTCCTACACCCAACTTTCAAAAGCTGTAAGGGTCTTCAGTAGAGATGGGTAGTCGAGCTGGGCTATCAGACGGTCACCTCTGCAGCTGTAGTGTCATTATTTGTATGGTCTTAATGTGTATATTAAAAAAAAGTGCACCTTTGTTATAATGTACATGATGGGGACCATAATGTGGACAAAATAACAAAATAGGGAACATGATAGGGGACATTTCTACAATACATACATTATTCTTATTTATATAATAGGATGACAACAGCTCTCCAGACCTGCATCCCACCACAAAGACCATCCCAGCCCTGAAGAATGAAATTATCCTTAGTAACGAAGTGAGGGACTTCGTGCCAACCTGTGGTCTCAAGGCATTGACTCTTATAAGAGTCCTGCTCAAGGTGATGGGGTGCAACTGTGGGACCCTATACCAGAGATGATGTCCTACACCCAACTTTCAAAAAGCTGTAAGGGTCTTCAGTAGAGATGGGTAGTCGAGCTGGGCTATCAGACGGTCACCTCTGTAGCTGTAGTGTCATTATTCGTATGGTCCCAATGTGTATATTAAAAAAAAGTGCACCTTTGTTATAATGTACAAGATGGGGACCATAATGTGGACAAAAAAAACAAAATAGGGAACATGATAGGGGACATTTCTACAATACATACATTATTCTTCTCTATATAATAGGATGACAACAGCTCTCCAGACCTGCATCCCACCACAAAGACCATCCCAGCCCTGAAGAATGAAATTATCCTTAGTGACGAAGTGAGAGACTTCGTGCCAACCTGTGGTCTCAAGGCATTGTCTCTTATAAGAGTCCTGCTCAAGGTGATGGGGTGCAACTGTGGGACCCTATACCAGAGATGATGTCCTACACCCAACTTTCGAAAGCTGTAAGGGTCTTCAGTAGAGATGGGTAGTCGAGCTGGGCTATCAGACGGTCACCTCTGTAGCTGTAGTGTCATTATTTGTATGGTCTTAATGTGTATATTAAAAAAAAGTGCACCTTTGTTATAATGTACATGATGGGGACCATAATGTGGACAAAATAACAAAATAGGGAACATGATAGGGGACATTTCTACAATACATACATTATTCTTATCTATATAATAGGATGACAACAGCTCTCCAGACCTGCATCCCACCACAAAGACCATCCCAGCCCTGAAGAATGAAATTGTCCTTAGTAACGAAGTGAGGGACTTCGTGCCAACCTGTGGTCTCAAGGCATTGACTCTTATAAGAGTCCTGCTCAAGGTGATGGGGTGCAACTGTGGGACCCTATACCAGAGATGATGTCCTACACCCAACTTTCAAAAAGCTGTAAGGGTCTTCAGTAGAGATGGGTAGTCGAGCTGGGCTATCAGACGGTCACCTCTGTAGCTGTAGTGTCATTATTCGTATGGTCCCAATGTGTATATTAAAAAAAAGTGCACCTTTGTTATAATGTACAAGATGGGGACCATAATGTGGACAAAAAAAACAAAATAGGGAACATGATAGGGGACATTTCTACAATACATACATTATTCTTATCTATATAATAGGATGACAACAGCTCTCCAGACCTGCATCCCACCACAAAGACCACTCCAGCCCTGAAGAATGAAATTATCCTTAGTAACGAAGTGAGGGACTTCGTGCCAACCTGTGGTCTCAAGGCATTGACTCTTATAAGAGTCCTGCTCAAGGTGATGGGGTGCAACTGTGGGACCCTATACCAGAGATGATGTCCTCCACCCAACTTTCAAAAAGCTGTAAGGGTCTTCAGTAGAGATGGGTAGTCGAGCTGGGCTATCAGACGGTCACCTCTGTAGCTGAAGTGTCACTATTCGTATGTTATTATAGTTATTATAACCATGAAACTTCCAAAAGACAAGGAAAACGAAAAGTCTGTGTATAACTTTGACATGGAAAAATGATTTTACATATGTTAGTGGTTGTTTCAGTTTTCAATCTTCATTCCTTCATTCACTTTAGTCCCTCTACAGTTTGCCTGATCAAAGTTTTAGATATTTTAGTGGGAGTGACTCTCCCTGTAATGCAGGCTGGATGTGAGCTCAGAGTTTCTCTCCCTGTAATACAGGCTGGAATTGAGCTCTGTGTGTAGATAGGATGCTGCTGTTTTCATTTCATATATCAGCACATATTCTAACCTGTGCTTATTTATATTTCATGTGCTTTCCTTTTTATCTATAGGTTGTCGGCTCTGCGTCAAACTTTAGATACTTTCTCCCCTCTCCTTTGCAGGGCTGAGTACAACCGCTCCTCCTGCTACTTCTAACTCAGAGCGAAGGGAAAGGATAACAGCCAACTATCAGGAGCTCATTTGACTGATTTGAAATATTTTTGCAAAAGCACTGAGCGACATAAAGATCTTATAGGCTTTGCATCAGGAAAATGATCGAATTTTATATTTTAATGAATACTTTTAGGAAATAAATGAACAATATTTTTTTTTAGACAAACTGCATTTAAAGGGAAGCTCTGGTGAACAAAAACAATACTTTTCCATTTTAATTATTTTTTTAAAAAATATCCTTTAGAATTTCAAATAATTTTAATTCGTTTTTAAAAATATCCTTCAGAATTTTCTAACCTTGCTGTTCGCTAATCTGCCCAAATCTATCAGCAAAGAGAAAATATTCCCAGGAATGTAAGTACCACAAGATAAAGTGAAATAGTAATAAAGAAGGGCTTGATCTACATCTTAGGCCTCTGTCACACGTACGTTAAAATCACGCATGTGCCGCGAGACACGTATTTCCCCTGCGTGTTGCGTGTGGTAAGTACGTGTCTCCGGTACATGCGGCCCACATGTGTTCTCTGTGTGCTATCCGCGATAACACACGGAGAACTGGTAATTTGAATACTCACGTGGTCCTTGCTGCTGTCCCGGGTACTGATCTTCGGCTCCAGCCCCGCCCACTCCCCGCTGATGCTGCTTCCGGCCGAGCGGAGGGGCGGAGATTAGCGCCCATTACAGCACGCCCACCTCGTTAACACGCTCATAATGAGCGGCGGCCGGCAGCAACTGTTTGCAGCGGAAGATTCTGCAGGGCTGGTGGAGGTGAGTATGTGTTTTTTTATTTTAAAATAATGACACATTTTTCTCCGGCGCGTGTCAAATGGGACCGCATCCACACTACATCCGTGTGGTACGGGTGTGGGCTGTGTGACACCCGTGCTGCCGGAGAGAAACGGACATGTCGGCATGAGGAACCCACGGACACACGTAAGTACGGAATGGGCACACGATCCAAAATACTTACATGTGTCCAAACCATTAGGAATCCATAGGTCCACGTGTGTACGTGTCTCCGGTATGTGAGAAAACTGCAAAACACGTACCAGAGGCACGTACATGTGACAGAGGCCTTAGAGGAAAAGCTGATTTTTACATGGGATTGGAATATCTGAACTGAAACGTCTACCCATGAAAGACGAGTATAATTCACTTTAATCCTTCCGTTAAGACATTAACTCGTTTAATCTTGGGACAACTGATTCTTTAACACTCTACATTTTTTTCATAGTATGTTATTTTTATTTCTTTTTGATATGTGACACCCTGGGCAAGCCAGGGGTCACAGGACACAACAACACCCGCACCCCACACCTCAGGTAGTGACACCAAAGCTAACCTACAAATCCTTGTTGCCTTCCTCCAGAGACTGATGATGCACACCAGGGGGTGGGCCAGGCGGTTGGCTCCGCCCACCGAGGAGATCACAGCTCTGGAGGCGGGAAAACCAGGCAGATAAGGAAAGGGAGAGGAAGTGTGAGGAGCTAAGTGAAGGAGTAAACAGCGAAGTGAAAGTAGAAGGAAGGAAAGTGGTAAGGGAGGAAAGCGAGAGTGGTGACAAGAAGGAAGACAAGCCTGAAGGGTCCAGCTTTGTGTAGGGCCAGATCAGCAAGGTCAGCGACGGCGGTGACCGTCTGGAGTGGGACCATTCGGAAGTTCCTGGAAGGACCCCGTTGGCTGTGTGCCCGGTGGTCTGGAGCAGTGTTCCGAAGGACAGTCAGCACCAGGACAGGGGCCTTTCGGACCCCGGCAGGGCTAGGAGTCGTCAGATCTGCTAAATCCGTTAGTGAAGGGGACGTAGATCCCCCAACAACCAAGTCCCGATTGAAGGCAACAGCTCAACCGTTACCGAGGAGACACCGCCACCGCCAAGGCACCAGTTTCCTCAGGGCCAGCGCCTGCGGGCAAAGTGTGGAGCTCCTCCGGCCCAGATTGTAGTCGGGGAGCGGGTAACCGGTGGGAATCCACCGCTACCAATGGACTTAACATAGGTGCAGGGAAGAGTGACCATCACCGCCAACTACCGGGGAGAGCAAGTGCAGCCGTCTGTGGGACCGTCCTACCAGCCGTTTGGTTTACCGTACAAACTGTGTCCGTGTCTCAGGCTGAGTGAGTACCACCGTGCCGCAAGGCACCGCGCTGCCCCCCCGCGCCCCTGCGCCCATCTGGCCCTGCAGTCCCCATCTCATCACCGGGCCCCGGGAGCACCAACCCCTGCCCACGGAGGGGCAATCCAACAACTAGCTGCTCCCCCACCATCACTCCCGGGCTCCCCGCATCGAGCAGCGGTGGTGAAATCACCACAACCGTGGGTGGCGTCACGAACTGTAACAATCCCCATCACCCCCAACAACATCCCCTTTCACTCACGGGCGAGGAGTGCCGCTCGAGATAGCCCCCGGGATCCGGCTCACCGCTCGAGCCACCACTGAGCAGCAGCCGCCGGACCCGAGCAGAAGGGGTGAGCGTAGTGTGCTGACACCCTCCTCCCCGCCCGCGACAACTTGGCGTCACGAACAGGATCCTACCGCTCTGCCGTTTGGTAGAGGTGCGCCTTGTGTCCGCCGGAGGTGTCCGGCTGAAAATTTCCAGAAGCCGCCATATTGGGCGCGAAAAGTTCCCGCTCGAGCGTCTTCTCGAGCAGTAGAGGCGCGAAGGCCAAAACTCCGCCCCAAAAGAGGAGTGGCCGGAAAGAGCTAAGGGGGACGGAAGCAAGATGTCTGCGCCCGACGAAGCCGCTGGAGGAGCGGCGGTCGCAGCTGCAGTGGCACCCGCAGATGGGAATGGGCCTGCCCAGGTCCCGGCCGCAGTGGCGGGAGGTGCCGCGGTCCCCGCGCTCACTCAGGTCATGCCGTTCTCCTTGCCCTATGCGCCCGGAGCTGCCTGGCTACCGCAGTATGACGGGAAACCGGATGCCTTGCAGGCCTTCCGGAAGAAGCTTGGCCCGTTGCTGGAGCTGTACCCCCTGAATGATAAGCAACGTGCAGCGATAGTGCTGGGCCAGCTAACCGGTGCGGCTGAGCAGGAGGCGGAGACCTGGGCCGAGGGGGATCAGCTCTCTGTAGCCACCATCTTTAAGAAGCTACAGACTGCCTTTGAGACCCGGACTGAAGCTGAGCTGAGGATGCAGTTTTACCAGTGCCGACAACGGGCTACGGATAGCATTCGGGACTATGCTTTACGGTTGCAAACCGCCCTCCGCACGCTAAAGCGGGTGAATCCTATTAATGAGGCGGATAGCAATAAGATGTTAACAGAGCAATTTGCGCAGGGGATGAGGTCCCCTGAGGATCGTAAACAACTCCGGCTGTGGGCCCTGGAACACCCTGATGTGGACTTTGCCGTATTAAAGGAGAGGGCCATTAAAGCATTACAGCCCCCGGCCCCAGAAGCCCTGGAGCCAACCCCGTGGCCCATTGAGACTGCTCCTGTGGTGGTGACTCTTGCTCTACCAACCTCTTCCACATCCACCGCCTCAAGCAGCACTATGGAGGAGCTGGCAGCCCAGGTCCGTCGCATGGACGGAGACCTCGCCAAGATCCTTGCTGCACTCCAACCGTTGACCAAATCTCAGCCTTCAGCACCGATACAGCTTGCTGACAGCCCTGAAGATGTCCCCTGGATGCAGCGGAGAAGTGCTAACCAACCGCGGAGCAGGCCTCCAATCTGCTACAAGTGCCGTAAGCCTGGGCATTACTTTCGAGAGTGCCCGTTAAACGAGCAACCCCTGGGGCCCCGGGCCAATCCTCAGGAGTAGAACCCCATGGCCCCTTGGACTGGCGAGATCGATATGTCGGGGCTCGACCCATCATCCCCGTGGTTGTGGACGGCATACCGGTGATGGCTCTCTTGGACACTGGATCCCAGGTAACCACCATACCAAATACATTGTACCAGCGGTATTGGGGAGCAGACGAGCTGGCTCCTCCAGACACTAGTATAACGCTGATTGCTGCCAATGGACTCCCACTAACCCAAGTGGGGTACAAACAGGTGGCCATGACAGTGGGGCAAGCTGAACTGCAACACCAGGGTATGATTGTGATCATGAATGAGCCCAGTGATCATAACCCGAAGATAGTGCTGGGAACCAATGTGATGGAGCACTGTATGGGTGATGTGTTGGCCCTACTGCAACAGCTGGCCGCCACGGCGGCGGGGAGCCGACAGAGAGCTGTGCAGCGTGAGATCCGAGCCTTGATGTACCGCCAGCATGTAAATTCAACCGGAGGAGAGATTGGTGGAGTGAGAGTGATGGATGTGGCCCCGTTGCTCGTGCCCCCTAGAAGTGAGATGATGATTTGGTGTAGGGCAGCAGTAGGCCCTCAGGGGCGTGACTACCCTGCCATGATGGAGCCCATACCCTCCGAGCATTGGCCCACTGTGGTGGCCGCCCGAGGGGTGGTAGATGTAAAAAAGGGGAGGGTGCCCGTGAGGGTGCTGAATTGCGGGGAGGAAGAAGTCAGGCTGCCCCGGTACGCTACCATTGCCAAACTGCTCACACTAGATCCTCACACCATCCACGAAACCAGCTCCTCGGTCCCTTCACCTACTACCAGCACTGCCCCGTCACCGGGGGAGGTAAAAGAGTGGCACCAACAGCTACATGTGGGCACTGATGACACCCCTACACATCACAAAGCGGGAGTATACAGGGTGGTGCAGGAGTATGAACAGGTTTTTAGTAAACACCCACTAGACTTCGGGCAGATCAAAGGGGTCCAACACCACATCCCCACTGGCGAACACCCCCCTATCAAAGAGAGGTACCGGCCTATTCCCCCTGCACATTACCAGTGTGCCAAGGATATGTTGAGAAATATGAAGGAGGCAGGGGTTATTCGGGATAGCTGTAGTCCCTGGGCCGCTCCGTTGGTACTGGTCAAGAAGAAGGATGGTACCATGCGGATGTGTGTGGACTACCGGAAGATTAACCAGATAACCCATAAAGATGCCTACCCGCTGCCCCGTATTGAAGAGTCGTTGGCCGCGCTGCGGACTGCAAATTACTTCTCCACCCTGGACCTCACCAGTGGATACTGGCAGGTGGCCGTGGCCCCGGAAGACCGGGAGAAAACCGCCTTCACCACTCCGATGGGGCTCTGTGAATTTAATAGTATGCCGTTCGGGCTGTGCAATGCCCCAGGAACCTTCCAACGGCTGATGGAGTGCTGTCTGGGGCACCTAAACTTCGAGACCGTCCTATTGTATTTGGATGATGTGATTGTTTACTCCCAGACGTACGAAGCCCATCTGGAGCACCTGGCCGAGGTGTTCGTGTCCCTTGCCAAATATGGGATGAAGTTGAAGCCCTCCAAGTGTCACCTGCTGAAACCCCGGGTGCAGTACCTGGGGCATGTGGTGAGTGCAGAAGGTGTTGCCCCCGACCCTGAGAAGATCACTGCCATCCAGGACTGGCCAAGGCCAACCACCGTAAGGGAGGTCCGGCAGTTTTTGGGTCTGGTGGGGTACTACCGGCGCTTTATCAAGGGGTACACGAAGATGGCTGCCTCCATGCAAGACCTCCTCGTGGGACAGACCAAAGGTGGAAGGCCAGCCCCACTGGTGTGGGAGGACAGGCATGAGGAATCCTTCCGTCAGCTGAAGGCGGCTTTGACCGGAGAGGAGGTCCTGGCGTATCCGGACTACGGCTGCCCATTCATCCTCCACACTGATGCCAGTAATGTGGGCTTGGGAGCAGTCCGGTCCCAGGTCCAGGAAGGCAAGGAAAAAGTGATTGCCTACGCTAGTCGAAAACTCCGGCCGACCGAAAGGAACCCCGAGAACTACAGCTCTTTCAAGCTCGAGCTCCTGGCACTGGTGTGGGCTATCATCGAGCGGTTCCGCCACTACCTGGCCGCTGCAAAGTTCACCGCTTTTACGGATAACAATCCGTTGACTCACCTGGATACAGCCAAACTGGGTGCGCTAGAACAACGGTGGGTAGCCAGACTAGCCAACTACGACTTTACCATCAAGTATAGGGCTGGTCGTGTCAACATCAATGCTGATGCTCTCTCTCGAATGCCCCACTCGTCGGAAGGTGGGTGCGAAGATGATGACCTCGAGGAGATCGAGTTGCCTGCATTCCACCGGCCCTCGGTTGAGAAGATCCATGTCCATCAACAACGGGTGAACCTGGACCCGCTACCCAGCCAGAAGTGGCAAGAAGCTCAAAATCAGGCGCCTGCTGTCCGCCTAGTCAAGACCCTAGTGGAGCAAGGCGCTGCTGGGATGGACCCTACCGCTCCAGCGGAAGCCCAACGCTTGTGGAAAGAACGGGCCCGGTTGTACCTGCATCAGGGGAGGCTGTACCGGGAGCTGATCAACCCGAAGACCCATGAGAAGACCCGCCAGCTGGTCATTCCCCAAGCTGATGTACCCACCGTTCTGCAGGCGTACCATGATAGTGCCGGCCACTTCGGATGGAAAAAGCTGGAGATGCTGTTGAGGGAGCGGTTCTATTGGAGTGGAATGCGGGAATCGGTGGAGGCCTGGTGTCGGGAATGTGGTCCTTGTACGCTGAGAAGGAAGGATGAAGCCAGCCAGAAAGCCCCCCTCCATCCCATCGTGACACACCAACCGTTGGAGCTGGTCGCCTTGGACCATGTAAAGCTCACCCCCAGCCGAAGTGGGTACACCTACGCTCTGACCATAGTAGACCATTATTCCCGGTTCGTGGTGGTTGTCCCGGTCAAGGACTTAACCGGCCGTACCGCTGCGAGAGCGTTCCAGGCTTACTTCTGTCGGCCCCATGGATACCCTGAGAAGGTGCTCACCGACCAAGGCCCAGCCTTCGAGGCGGAGGTATTCCGCGAGTTCTGTCAGCTGTATGGTTGCAAGAAGATCCGGACCACCCCTTACCATGCCCAGACCAACGGTATGTGTGAGAAGATGAACCATCTGGTTCTGGGTCTCCTCAAAACGTTGCCATTGGAGGAGCGGAATCTGTGGCCGGAGAAGCTGCCCGACTTGGTTGATATGTACAATAATATCCCGTCCAGCTCAACGAAGTGCACCCCAGCGTATCTGATGAGGGCTCGGCCTGGCCGGCTGCCAGTGGACCTGGAAATAGGTCTGGAAGCCCCAGAGACACTCCCTACAACGGCTGACTGGGACGCCCGGCGGAGGGTGCAGTACCGACAGATTCAAGAGTATGTGGAGAAGAACCTGAGTCGGAGTCGAGAGCAGCAAGAGCGGCACTTCAATCAGAAAGCAGCTGCCGTCCCTTTCCAGCCTGGAGATGTGGTGTTGAAGCGGAAGAGAAAAACCCACAAGCTGGATGATCAATGGGAACAAGCCCCTTACATCATCCAACCCACAGGATGGGAAGATGGAAAGGCTTACCAGATCAGTCGTGACCAAGGGGGCACTTTGGCCACGGTTTCCCGGGACCATCTGAAAAGGTGCCCACCAGCCTTGAGAACCATGACGGAGGTGCCAACTCTTCCACCAGCGGAAAAGGCAAAAGAGGTGATTCACACTGTGATGGGTGACTTCCCAGCAGACTGGCCTATGCAGAACGGCGCGGTGATTCTTCCAGTGATACTGTTCCCACAACCCGTGGATGAAGAAGTGGTGGAAGCGGTCAACCGTGAGCCAGAACCGGTGCCAGTGCCCAGGGATGAACCTATGCCCAGCTCCCCTATGCCTCCGCCTGCCCCACACGATAGCCGGGAGGTGGAACCAATTGTTTCCTCTGCCCCACTGCCTAGTCCCACTGAGACCGGTCCCCGGAGGTCCACCCGTCCCAACCTAGGTAGACCCCCACTTAGGTACAGGGAAACCGTCCTTTAGAAAGGGGATCAGGAAGGCAGATATGTAAGTGTTGTGTTTGTTTGAAAAGTTGAAAAGTTTTGAAAATGAAAATGATGATTGAACCGTGTACTTAACCTGATTGTCTGCAGCTTGATTGAACCGGCCGGAGCCGGCACCGTTGTCCCCGTGGGGACTGTTTAAAGTTGCATGGAGGACTTTCCATGGACAAGCCCGTGAACTCTGCAGGGCAACCACAAACGTTAGTGGCTTGTAAATATGTTGGTTACCGTTACCGTTTTCCGCAATGCCGCCTCCGGAGAGGCAGGTTGGAGGGAGGGCCCTCAGCAGAGCAGGCTGAGGCCCAGCCACCAAAGGAACCGGTGGCTACCCTCTGGAGGGAAGGACAGATCCCGCTCGGGTAATGTGTGCTGGACTGTGGGTCAAGGGGTGCTGCCTGGGTTTTAGGGGCAGCATCAGGGCCAGGTTGCTTGGGTGGGAGAGAGCGGAAACCGTGACCGTAAACCGTTGTAACGTTGAAAGTAAATGTGCCTCCCGTCTTGGGAAGAGTTATTGAAAATGTATATATGTTAATTCAAATGTTATCTTTTTCAGAAAATAAAACCGGTGTAGGACGGCAGCCCGCGGACGGTCTGCATTTTGCTAAGGGGGAATGTGACGCCCTGGGCAAGCCAGGGGTCACAGGACACAACAACACCCGCACCCCACACCTCAGGTAGTGACACCAAAGCTAACCTACAAATCCTTGTTGCCTTCCTCCAGAGACTGATGATGCACACCAGGGGGTGGGCCAGGCGGTTGGCTCCGCCCACCGAGGAGATCACAGCTCTGGAGGCGGGAAAACCAGGCAGATAAGGAAAGGGAGAGGAAGTGTGAGGAGCTAAGTGAAGGAGTAAACAGCGAAGTGAAAGTAGAAGGAAGGAAAGTGGTAAGGGAGGAAAGCGAGAGTGGTGACAAGAAGGAAGACAAGCCTGAAGGGTCCAGCTTTGTGTAGGGCCAGATCAGCAAGGTCAGCGACGGCGGTGACCGTCTGGAGTGGGACCGTTCGGAAGTTCCTGGAAGGACCCCGTTGGCTGTGTGCCCGGTGGTCTGGAGCAGTGTTCCGAAGGACAGTCAGCACCAGGACAGGGGCCTTTCGGACCCCGGCAGGGCTAGGAGTCGTCAGATCTGCTAAATCCGTTAGTGAAGGGGACGTAGATCCCCCAACAACCAAGTCCCGATTGAAGGCAACAGCTCAACCGTTACCGAGGAGACACCGCCACCGCCAAGGCACCAGTTTCCTCAGGGCCAGCGCCTGCGGGCAAAGTGTGGAGCTCCTCCGGCCCAGATTGTAGTCGGGGAGCGGGTAACCGGTGGGAATCCACCGCTACCAATGGACTTAACATAGGTGCAGGGAAGAGTGACCATCACCGCCAATTACCGGGGAGAGCAAGTGCAGCCGTCTGTGGGACCGTCCTACCAGCCGTTTGGTTTACCGTACAAACTGTGTCCGTGTCTCAGGCTGAGTGAGTACCACCGTGCCGCAAGGCACCGCGCTGCCCCCGCGTCCCTGCGCCCACTAGGCCCTGCATCCCCCACCTCATCACCGGGCCCCGGGACCACCAACCCCTGCCCACGGAGGGGCAATCCAACAACTAGCTGCTCCCCCACCATCACTCCCGGGCTCCCCGCATCGAGCAGCGGTGGTGAAATCACCACAACCGTGGGTGGCGTCACGAACTGTAACAATCCCCATCACCCCCAACAACATCCCCTTTCACTCACGGGCGAGGAGTGCCGTTCGAGATAGCCCCCGGGATCCGGCTCACCGCTCGAGCCACCACTGAGCAGCAGCCGCCGGACCCGAGCAGAAGGGGTGAGCGTAGTGTGCTGACACCCTCCTCCCCGCCCGCGACAGATACGTAACGTTTTTTATTTTTTTTATTTAGGGGGGAGTGATGTATTAAAACCAGATTTTAAGACATACAATAAATCAATGTATATTTCTATTTAAATAGTTTAAAGCTTAAAAACAGTGTAAAAATACCATACATATGCAGGAAATAGGATTGATTGTAAACCAGAACAAGGCTGTCACGAGTGTGTCACGAGTGACAGACAGACATGTGCTTTCTGGAAATAGAAGGTCACAGCGTTTGGCTACGCAGAATGCTCCCTAACTTTCTATTGTTCCTGCTGTCAGTATTCATTATTATAGATAGCTTTCCTGCTGGATTTTCATCTCTCCCCCTTTTGGACCCAGCAGGAGCTCACCTTCCACCCAGCTGCTAATCATCAGTATTCTCTTGGTGCTTAAATACTCCCTTCTTCTTTGTGGTGACTGGTGCTGGTGATATTATTCAGTTAATTCTAGCTCTGGTTGCAAGCAGGTGGCTTGTACTCGTCTGTAGTATCATTGCTGAAGCTTTGCTGAACTCGTTACATACTGTAGATAGATATTTACATAGGTTGAAAAAAGACCTAGGTCCATCTACTTCAACCTTCCTCCACCAATTCTACATTTTGTCCCTAAGTCACTTATAACTGACAATGTTGTGTGTACTGAGGAAATCATCCAGCCTTTTTTAAAGGCTGTTATAGTATCTGCCATTACTACCTCTTGTGGTAGGGTATTCCACAATCTGAGTGCTCTAAAGGCCGATCGCACCCACCCCCGACTTTTGTGCATCACGGCAAATCGCTGCCCGTGGCGAACAAAATCGCTAGGCCCCGTCACACAGACTTACCTGCCTAGTGACGTCGCTGTGGTCGGTGAACAGCCTCTTTTCTAAGGGGGAGGTTCGTGCGGCGTCACAGCGACGTCACACGGCAGGCGTCCAATAGAAGCGTAGGGGTGGATAGCAGCCGCAGGAAAGTCACGCCCACCTTCTTGCCGGAGGACGCAGGTACGGTGTTGTTCGTTGTTTCTGGTGTCTGAAACATAGCAATGTGTGCTGCCTCAGGAACGACGAACAACCTGCGTCCTGAACCAGCAACGATTTTATGGAAATGAACTACGTGTCAACGATCAACGATAAGGTGAGTATTTTTGATCGCTAGCGGTCGCTTGTACGTGTCACACGCAACGACGTCGCTAACGAGGCCGGATGTGCGTCATGAATTCCGTGACCCCCAACGACATCTCGTTAGCGATGTCGTTGCGTGTAAACCAGCCTTAACTGTAAAGAACCCTTTCCTATTTAGCTGCTGGAATCACTTTTCTTCCAGCAGCTAAATAGGAAAGGGTTCTTTACAGTTAGAGCAGTCTGAGTCATCTGCGGATAAGTCTCCTATGTGTCCCTCTTGTGTCTTACTTTAACATTTAGTGGTATTGATGAAGAGCTCATCCCACCCGTTCCCTATTTAGGGTCCAGCACTAGGGTCAGGTACCCGGCTCGGCTCATAGGTGCGGAACCTATCTAGGGTGGTGAGGGACCCCAGAGACCAGCTGTAGGTTTAGTCAGGGGTCACCATCTCCCCCTTTCCTAGATGCAGGTGTCCTCTTCCCTTCCCTGTCGCCGCTCGCTTCGTACTTCCTCGTACCTAGCGTGACAAAGGCTGGGAAGATAAAACATGAAGGATTTGCTTCAATGTGTAACTGGATCTTGCAAATACCTGGTGATGTGCTCAGTTTTGCTCTGCTCCAATGAGTGGATCAGTAATCTATGGCTCACAGATGGGACTCCTCTGGTCTGGCTCCTCTTTTGATTAGCCGGCATGGCACAATGTCATCATTGTGACTTGAACACACAACGATAGACAACATCGGCTAAGCAAATGAGGAGCCACAGATGCTGGCAGGTAGGAGCTACTTCTTGGGGCTCCCATCTAGTGGCCATGGATTTCTGACCTGGCCACTGGGCCAGAGTCCTGCACATTTATTGGTTCATCTGTAGTAGATAGATGTCGGTCCTGACTTATATTCTTGGGCATCTTGGAAGGTTTGATAAAGGGTTGGACAGTTACTTAGCGCTATCTCCAAAAAGTAGCACTAGGTGGTTTTCTGTTCTTTACAAATGGTTTTCCAATGGAACATAGCCAGTAAGTCTCCATACAAAGCTGGTCTCCTTCAGATAAGTCAGTAGCCTCAAAGATGGAAATATGTTGGCCTCTTGACATAGATACAGATAAGGATTTGTTCATTTCTACATTGTGGTTTCATTTATTACATAAGTTACATCCCTATGCTGGATCCATCATAAGACAAAGATCAGTTGCGACTGATGACCACATTGACTGTCACCGCCCTCTCTCTGCATCTAGAGACTTGTGACAGAATCTGGGCCAGAGTCTCTCTGTGCTGTCTGATCTGAGACCCATCACATTAAATGTATTCCCATTCCTTTGGTGCTAAAAGGGTTAATGTCAGTTTTACTTTCCAGCAGCTTCTGACTCCTGGCCTCAGGTGTTTCCGGTTGGTGACCACTCCTTTCCCTTATATATGGTCACATCTCCCAGTAGAGGGGCCGGTTATTCTGATTCATTCTGAAATTAGGTTTCAAGGTGGAAGGAGCTGCTGGAACCCTTGTTGTGTGAAGTGGTGTAGGTTGCAGTCCTGGTGTCTGACTGCAACAGTAAAGTTGGGATTTCTCCTTTGTTATTTCCTCTGTCTGTTTTACCTTCCCTTCATGTTGTTTTAGTGCAGAGTTGGGACTAGCGATCCTCACCTGCCAGCTCACTAGCCACGGTTATTGCAGGGCTTCTTAGAATTTTAGGTATCTTGCTCAGCGACAGGTGTAGAACCTTTATAGGGCTTGCTAGGAGTGCAGGTTGCAGCTGCATGTGAGTGCAGGAGGTGTCCCATCATCTCCCTCCCTAGTGCCAGAGCCCACCATTGTTAAAGTGTCAACTGTGTACCCCTTGTTTGTTGTGGTGAAACCCCTGTTTGTTGTGTATCTGTCACGCTCCCCGTGTCCCAGCACCACTCCTTACCCACTGATCCAGCCCATGTGTTCACCAGTCATGGCTGCCGCTCCCGCTCTTGCTCCCCTGAGTCCTGTTCCTGGTCTCAGGAGTCTGACTCTGAGTATTAGCCTCATGGTTCTGTATAGGACCAGGCCGCGCCCACTCTCCTGGTCTTATAGGCCCAGCACACCTGAAGCAGGTAATGACATGGGGCTGTGCTGGGTATATAAGACTTGCCTTTCCATGTGGGCGGGTCCTGATCAACGTGTCTTGTAGCTAGTCTTATGAGCTAGGTGCTCAGGTCCCCTGGTGCCGTGTCCTGCTGACTTCTTGTCATTGCTCCTTGGTACCTATGCCTGTTTACATTACTGTCCTAAAGAACTCTGTGACTCTGGTGACCTGTTTATACTTGTCCCTGCCACGTCAGCGCTCCGGCTGCCGTGTACCCTGCCCTCCGGTGGGGTGCAAGGTCCAGTGGATCCACCTCCTGGGCCTACCAGTCTTCCCGGCCCTGACAGTATCTCGACCTTCCCCAAGTCCATACGTGACATTGACTTATCATAGGTTTATTTAGGTTCTGTTGAAATTTCTGTCGTTTTGACAAGAAAATTAGCGCAAACTCTTTTTTTTTTTTAAGGGAAAATATGAAAAAATGTGATTTTCTGATGTTGAGTATTCTGCTGATCTGAGCCGTCTTGATTTGTTGACTGCTGGTCGTCTGACATTTGACCACCTATGTTAGGACCACTTGAGCTGTCAGACACCACAGTCTGGGTTTTATAATGACATTAGGCTGATTATATTTAGTTCATTGATAAATATTTTACAAGATGATAATATAGAGCTTATGCAATAAAATATGTGTATATTTCCACCATAGTGTATACACCAGATTATGCTACCAATATCTGCTGAGTGAGGATCTGACCTCTGGGATATCAAAGGATACAGACCTAGCTTTGTATTTGGGAATTATAGCACTGTTCTTCAGTTAATAAAAGAAAGCCTTTGTTCTAGGCGCCATTGGTCGGACTGTCAATATCAGTCAACGACGGCATAGCATAGGGTTCTAGGTACAGATCCAACCAAAAGCAACAACCCAAAGTCCTTTTTGGGACAGGGGCTCTTTTTGGCAACAATCTGAACTGCAGAATATGTTGACTTGTTATTTCCAATATCAGACTCTACAGCAGGTCCCAAACCTGTAGCTCAAGAGCCACTTGTGGCGCGTGGGCTCATGTTATGTGGCAGGTTTAGCAAACAGCTATGAAGAGCTGATGGAGAATTTTGTGAATAGCCCCACACAGAAGAGCACATCGGGATGTGTGTATACAATAATGGTGGGGAGAGGGAATAAGTATAGTAAACTGGAGACAGGACGATACCGCCAGTTAGAGGAGACATGAAGCTGGGTGCAATAATGTGGGGAGGGTGCTTGATGCAAGATTACATAGGGTAGAGTGGGAACCCTTTGATGTAAGTATCCTGCCAATGCAACAAGGTTTCTGTGTGCTTTCTGGGGGAAGCTTTGCCCATCATTTCATTGGGACCGTGGGGCTCTTGGTGTCACTATTGTGTAAATTGGAGGTTTCCCATCTATTAGAGCTGAATATGGTGCTCAAGTTTAGAAAGGTTGGGGACTGTTGATCTACTGTCATCTCGATGACCACCAGTGATCCCAGTCTACTGCACTGCCCTCCACGCATAAGTGAGTCACGTCCCATTCAAGTACATTTATACCAGGGATTGGAGATTTTGTCTTTTAAGGTGGCTTTACACGCTACGAGATCGCTAAAGCGATCTCATTGGGGTTACGGAATTTGTGACGCACATCCGGCCACGTTAGCGTAGTCGTCTTTGCGTGTGACACCTATTAGCGATTTTGAATTGTTGCAAAAACGTTCAAAATCGCTAATCGGTGACATGCCCCCCTCTTCCCAATTATCGTTGCTTCTGCAGTAACGATGTTGTTCCTCGTTTCTGCGGCAGCACACATCGCTACGTGTGACACCGCAGGAACGAGGAACCTCTCCTTACCTGCGTGCCGCCAGCAATGAGGAAGGAAAGAGGTAGGCGGGATGTTTGTCCCGCTCATCTCCGCCCCTCCGCTTTGATTGGGCGGCCGCTTAGTGACGACGCTGTGACGCTGAACGAACCGCCCCCTTAGAAAGGAGGCGGTTCACCGGTCACAGCGACGTCGCAGAGCGGGTAAGTACGTGTGACGCTGCCGTAGTGATAATGTTCGCTACAGCAGCGATCAACACATATCGGCCGTACGATGGGGGCGTGTGCTATCACGCTCGACATCGCTAGCATCGGCTAGCGATGTCGCAGCATGTAAAGCCCGCTTTACTGTCACTTTCCCAGCTCCTTGAGAGTAGCTATTAAGATGTGATTTATTTTCCTCTGTCAGAGATTGCTCTCATCATGATTATGTCAACTACATGATGACTTCATTCAGATCACTTAGGAAATGCATTATTCACACCTTCTACTGTTGTGTGGAGATGTAATGATGACAATTTGACAAATATGTAACCTAACGTGTTCTCTAATTTAAAGAAGTTGGCCACTACTTGTTTATCGATAGGCCATGTTTAGGTAGGTCATCAATATCTGATCGGGAAGGGGGTGCACCATTCGGCACTATACATATGCAGACAGCATGTATGATTCCAAGCAGTCAGGCACGCTGTCAAACAGGATGGGGGCGCGGTCTGCCTGTAACCAATCACAGATGCCGGTACTGCCGGTGGATGGGGGAAGCAGTGCATATTCATGTGGTTAATGAGCAGCCCAGAAGTAGTGTTACAGTTGTGCGGAGACTGGTAAGCATAACGCTCCTGCAATATTCTTATTTTCTTTCTTTTTCTTTTATTTTATATTTGAATTACCCGAGTGGCAGGATCTGGATAGTTACCCACAGTTCTCTGAGAACTACGGGCTTCAGATTGGTTCATGGGTGCTAGGTTTTCTCACGCGGATCCAGACTTTTACAGTCTGGGTTATTAGAATCATGGAATCATAGAATGATAGAGTTGGAAGGGACCTCAAGGGCCATCGGGACCAACCCTCTGCGAGTGCAGGCTTTCCTAAATCATCCCAGCTATATGTTTATCCAGTTTCCGCTTTAAGATTTCCATTTATGGAGAGCTCACCACCTCCCATGGTCGCCTGTTCCCCTCCCTGACTGCCCTCAGTACCTCCGGGGGCCACCTGTTCCACTCCCTTACTGCCCTCACTACCTCCGGTGGCCGCCTGTTCCACTCTCTGACTGCCCTCACTACCTCTAGTGGTCGCTTGTTCCACTCTCTGACTTCCCTCGCTGTCAGAATGTTTTTCCTAATGTCTAATCTGAATCTCCTTCCTTTTAGTTTCATCCCATTGCTTCATGTTGTTCCTTGTGCTAATGAGAATAGGGTAGTTCCCTCTGCACTATGACTACCTTTCAGATATTTGTAGACCGCTATTAAGTCTCCTCTCAGCCTTCTCTTTTTCAAACTAAACATCCCTAGTTCTTTTAGTTCGGCCATCACTACTTGTTGTGCTTTTTTCATTTTAGAGATTGGCATATTTGTAAGTCCCACAGGTGCTACCCATGACATTTCCAGGAGGGATTTTCCGGTCGTTGATTCCTATATTATTCCCAATTACCCTTACCCGGTATCAATAATATCACGGACACTGCTTGCGACTTGGTAAAAAATGGCCACAGCAGCCCTTTATTGCCTATTGTTTACACACTAACACAAGGGGGCGCCGTCCAACGGGCGTCCCCAACATTTAACAATAGGTAATACCATAATAATAATAATACAGTACGTAATACAATACGTAACCCTGGGTAGGCCCGATCCAGAAACCACCTTCCACCACCAAAACATGATCCCTGGCCGCAACACACACCGGGCCGGAGATGAGGTATGAATCACCTACGGATCAATACCCCCCACCTTGCAGGACCCATGCCTGCAAGATCCTTGTAACCGGAGCCACTATATCCTACAAGTGACTCTCCAATCATATAACATTATCCGTTAAACCGCCTCTGGACCAGACCTACCCCCGCCATAAGTCCGGTCCAGAAGCCATACTCCACCACCAGAACACAATCCCTGGCCGCAACACACCGACCCAGAGATACGAGGCATTAATCACCTACGGATCAATACCCCAACCTTGCAGGACCCCATGCCTGCAAGATCCCTGTAACCAAAGCCACTGTATTCCGCAAGTGACTCTTTAATCACACAAACCGTCAGAAAAACACGATCCCTGGCCGCAACACACCGACCCAGAGATACGAGGCATTAATCACCTACGGATCAATACCCCAACCTTGCAGGACCCCATGCCTGCAAGATCCCTGTAACCAAAGCCACTATATCCTACAAGTGACCCTTCAATCACACAACCGTCAGAAACACGATCCCTGGCCGCAACACACTGACCCAGAGATGGGGGCATTAATCACCTACGGATTAAAACCCCCCCAAGAAGCATCAAGTATCAACCGTGTCTCAAAACCTTACATTCCTCTTTACCTCCAACTCAATATTATCCCCGGCTGCAACCTCCAGCCCAGAGATATGAGGCATCAATCACCTACGGATCAATGCCCCATGTGCATAACAGTAACTGTGACCTCAAAAACCTTAAAGCCCGTTAGCGACTTTAATCCAACAACATCCCCGAGCTGCAACCAGCCCAGAGATAAGAGGTATTAATCACCTACGGATCAAAACCCCTATGCCTTGCAGAACCACGTGCTTGCACTGCACTTGGATCCAGAACCATGACCCCAACCAGTGACTCCTCCTGCGATTACCATTTGACCAAAATGGATCACTGACCATAACAATGGTCCCATATTTAAATGAGGTAAAAGTCACCAAAGGAGTAATACCCTTACCCAAACCAAAAACACCTGTACTTTCAATTACCTATCACCTGGGGCACTATAGCCACCTGTGACTCCCTGGCAACCATCAACTCCTTAATATATAATCCTTGGCAACAACCCTGACCCATATATAAGGCATTGATCACCAACGGAGCAATACCTCCTCCCTGCAGACAACCTTGTACCTGCAGGTCACCAGTAACCGGAGCCACTGTACCTTCCCCAGTGGCTCTCCATCCAAACACCAGTAACAATTAGAGCTCCTCTGGACCAGACCTACCCCCGCTGCTGTGACAAAGGACATAATCCCCATTATTTATGCTGACCATACACATATACATCATACACATCATATACATATACATATATTCCCACATTACCCCCATCTTATTCACCCACTTCCAAGAATCCCAAATGACAATATACATCACAATCCACAAAGAAATCTCTTTTCTTTCGTTTTTTTTTTTTTTTTTCGTTTTATTTTATACACGACACTTTCTCCAATCCTTTCTTTTCTCATTTTTTTTTTTTTTGTAATGGCTCTTAAAATTGAATAATTATCCATGCATATAAACACACCAATAATAACAA
This sequence comes from Anomaloglossus baeobatrachus, assembly GCF_048569485.1. Lineage (NCBI taxonomy): Eukaryota > Metazoa > Chordata > Amphibia > Anura > Aromobatidae > Anomaloglossus > Anomaloglossus baeobatrachus. The sequence continues at coordinate 87,048,349 of NC_134359.1, read as the reverse complement.
TACACAATAGAAGGGAGGGTGGGTGGGAAGCTGTCATCCAGGAAATGCAAAAGGAGGTAATTGACTCCCACCTCCTATTATATACACCATGAAGCTCTCTCCTTTACTACCACCACACGCCACCCCCTAACCAATCACCTTCTTTTCCTCATTGCTAAACGAACCAACACTGTTTAACCCCATCAACTCCCTACCCTCCGGACTGTCATGTCGCCCCTACACCCTATGGGTTCCATGGCTTTCTTGACATTTCCAGGAGGGATTTTCCGGTCGTTGATTCCTATATTATTCCCAATTACCCTTACCCGGTATCAATAATATCACGGACACTGCTTGCGACTTGGTAAAAAATGGCCACAGCAGCCCTTTATTGCCTATTGTTTACACACTAACACAAGGGGGCGCCGTCCAACGGGCGTCCCCAACATTTAACAATAGGTAATACCATAATAATAATAATACAGTACGTAATACAATACGTAACCCTGGGTAGGCCCGATCCAGAAACCACCTTCCACCACCAAAACATGATCCCTTGCCGCAACACACACCGGGCCGGAGATGAGGTATGAATCACCTACGGATCAATACCCCCCACCTTGCAGGACCCATGACTGCAAGATCCTTGTAACCGGAGCCACTATATCCTACAAGTGACTCTCCAATCAAATAACATTATCCGTTAAACCGCCTCTGGACCAGACCTACCCCCGCCACAGAACAGGCCACGTGACACCTTGCGTGACCTGGACCCCCACACACCCAACGTTTGCTCCCCCAACTTGCAAGCCAAACCAACCATTAAAACCTTTCCATCTATCACTTAAACTCTGAGCATCCAATATATGCACCAGCCAGCGTACCCAGTCCACCTTACTGCACCGCACTCCCCTGATCCTTGGTGGCAGGAGCCACCGGGTCCCTGTGACGGCCACTCAGGCCCACCATGCCACAAGCTCCCAAACTATACCGGAATCCACACCATGCCCCGCTGGCCTTATTATAACCAATTAAATGCAGTACCGACTGTACCATCATCCTCCCCAGTACCGACCAAAGAACCACTGTACAGTCACCCTGTACAGTCGGTCCTCCTCCTGTCTCCAGCTGAATTAAACCACCACTGGGGTTGAGATACAACAACAGGATGACACTCACACTGCTTATGCTACTGGGTCACTTCGCACCCCAAACCTAGTTCTCCCAGGAAACCGCTAAAGTGAAACCCCGCTGTAAAACGACTGCAATCCATAGCCTTGAAATTTCCCCTACAGCTGACCTTGCAGCTTCCCCAGAGCCAAATATCACTACCGGCCTCCCCTGACCGATTTATTCCGCCATCACACCCTCTGACAACAACAGAGGCTCGAGCTGTCTTCCCCAGAAAATCCCAAAATCTTCCCACATACTCAACTACCACACTAATGGACCTTCTTCATCCGAAATCAGGCCCACTTAATTTCAACGAGGCCCACACAGCCTAACGGAACCATGCTCCACCCCAAAATTAACACAGCCTCAAAAAACAAAACAACCGCAACCATCGCCCTGTACCCCTTACTGAGGCGAAGATATTGAAGCATTACCTTCAATCCCAAGGTCCCCAACAACACCTCCAACCATAATGCATATTCCGCTTGCCTCCGCAAACTGGACCACGACAAGCTCCCTGTACTACAATGCCCACCGGAAAATTGCAGCCACACCACTGGCCCGGTTGACTCCATATGCAACTATGGGGATCAGGAGACACAACTTTACCAAACACCATGTCCGGGCCTTTCGATCTCAAGGAAAACCTTGTGACACGCAACCCCCTTTGAGCTCTCATATTACACCCCAAGATAAATTAAAACCTTGGCCACACCATAGTATCCGCTCAAAGCCGACCACCGAGGGGCGTACCACTATTTTCCCATAACGCACAACTGCACCTTCAAACCAAATACCTTCGTGCCGTGAGACCGGAGCACCACGACTCCCTAAGCAAACCCTTACCCAGATGCCCATACCTACCACCGGGCCAAGCATTCCTTTTTTTTTTAAATTGTATATGAATATTAAATAGACTACACCAGCCCACAGATGCCAGGAGTCCACCCATGCAAAACACCCAATAATACCAGATGGCCCTAAGCTATCCGACTTACACTCTATGCACCACAAGTACTTAATCCTCTAGTCCAAACCATAACTCGCATAGTCCCCACCCGTAATCACGGCTGTCCGAAAAACTCCATTATTCCGTCCGCAGCCCACCATTGCTGATTAACCGAGTTCACCCACAGCAGCCCAAAGCTGCCCAGCACCTACATTGACACCAATTCAGTCACGCTGGACTCAACATTCCTCCCAGCACCAACCTCCACAATGGGATAACATGCTGACTAGCCACAAATTAACCCCATGTTACCATTGATGCGGTTGCAAACCTACAAGCCCATTACAGCAACCAACACTTCACCTTCTCCTACATTTCCGCTCTCCTTTATTCACTTATCCACAGCAACACTCGCACCATACCGGGGCCCCGCACCTACACATCACTCACAAAAACCCCCTGAAAACTCCTCGCACACACCGTACCGCGGGACCCCTCTCCCCTTTACCTTACCCACCATAATTCATCCAATAAGAACCACCATGCATCAGAAGATTAATAATGAAACACCCCAGCAAACCTTCAATAACTGCGCCGTCTCACCCGCTCACATGTGCCGCAATCATCAGCCCCCTTAACCAAGTCTCACAAGACCTAAACTGCGGTAAACGCCGAACCTCGCCATCCCCAACCTGCAACTGTAACCACCGGACCTGACGCCACCTGCACCCTCACGGCCCCGCTGCCATGAGACCACCCCGTCCGTAACTCTGCCCCTGGCCTCCAGAACATGAACCCACACCCCCCGGGGACCACGGCACCAACCGACCTATAAACTAACCACATGCTCCAAACCCCCCCAGCTGCTACCCATATCTCCAGACACTACTCCACTACAGCGACTGTCCCCCCACCACTACAAAAAGGCTGAAACTTAAATTGATTACCGCGCCAGGCTGCCTCCAGAGGACGCCCTCAGATCAGCCGTCACCGTCCTTTTCGCCAGTCGTCCGTCGCTGATCCCGGGAAAGTCCCTCAAGCTGCAGGCACCGAATGCCCGCCGGGTTCGCCCCCTGACGCCAGGAGCACCGTGTCCACATGCCCTGTTTGGGCCAATTGTCGCCTCCACAATGCTGGGCGCTCCCCTCCTGGGGGAAGCCGCTACTGATGAGAGCTGCACCCTTGTCCCAATGCCTGCTCCAGGATAGACAGCAGGCCTCCTGTCTCCTCCTCGTCGCCACCTGCTGCGCCCAGTCCTCCGGTCCCGATGATCCAGCCACACAGGGGAGGTGACCCTGCAGGCGCCTCCTGTCTCCTCCTCGCCGCCGCCTACTGCGCCCAATCTTCCGGTCCCGATAATCCAGCCACACAGGTGAGGTGACCCTGCAGGCGCCTCCTGTCTCCTCCTCGCCGCCGCCTGCTGCGCCCAGTCCTCCGGTCCCGATAATCCAGCCACACAGGTGAGGTGACCCTGTAGGCAGCCGTCCTCCGCCCCCCCCGCGGAGGGAGGGGGGGGGTGTTGTCCATCCACCGCCGCTGGGCGCGCTCCCTGCCAGGAGCGGCCGCATCGCTCAAAAAATCCAGCCTGAGGCCTCACACCGGAAGTAGGCCCCCGGGCTGGACACACCCCCTTTTCGGCCGTCGCGGCCCTGCAGGAGATTCCTCCCGACAGCCAGAGCAGGCGCTGCAAGCTACCGCTGCCCACCCAGCTGCGGAGGGTCCCCACGGGAGTGGGGGCTCTCACGTTGTCCTCCTCACCCCCACCTTCCCCAAAAGACCCCGGCGAGTCCTGAAACTGCCAGCACTGCAGCAAAGGGGGGGGGGGGGGGAAGGTGCCGAGGAGACACCCAGGCAGCCTGGGTGTGGGACTGCACTGCCTGGGCGCCCTGCACCGCCATGCTGACCAGATCTGAGGATTCCTCAGGACATCATGATAGAGGTTCCCCAGCCCGTCAAAGCTGCAGTTCTGCGATGTCCAGATCCATCAGGCTGGATGTCATGATGGAGATTCCCCAGCCCGTCCAAGCTGTCATCCAGGAAATGCAAGAGGAGGTAATTGACTCCCACCTCCTATTATATACACCATGAAGCTCTCTCCTTTACTACCACCACACGCCACCCCCTAACCAATCACCTTCTTTTCCTCATTGCTAAACGAACCAACACTGTTTAACCCCATCAACTCCCTACCCTCCGGGCTGTCATGTCGCCCCTACACCCTATGGGTTCCATGGCTTTCTCATCTGTCAGACATTTGTTTTCTATCTTGCAGATATGCCAAAAATGTCTAAGATGGAAACAACCCTTTAATATAAAAATTTTGACAAGTTGTGTTGGCACACTCTTATTTAAAAATCTGTCTTATGTTTCAGGTAAGGAGAACTTTAGAGGAGTTTCCTAAATTCTACACGGTATCAACAATCCACAGGGATAAATACTAGATTTGGGAGGGTCCTAGTGTTGAGATCAGGGATCTTTGAGGGGCTCAGTACTGAGACCTCTAGTAGTTATCCCATATCCTAGGCAGGCGATAACTTGCAGCAACTGGCCTGCCTATTTACATTTTTTATAAATATTGAATATTACGTAACTCATTTAATTAGATAAATGTGACCCGGTGTATGATTCTTAAAGGGTTTGTCCACAACTTTTATATTAATGACCTATTCCCAGAATCGTGGGGTGTGACACCGGGATTTCAGACAATCAATTGTATATTCTTTTGTGGTGGCCCAAAGTTAATGTCAATAGTGTACAGAACACAAAGCCACAGCTCCATACACTGTTTAGTGACCGCTGCTGGGTACTGCAGGTCAGATCTTATTAAAAAGAATAGCAGCTACTGCAGCACCCGGCAGTGGCTGCTACACGGTGTATGGGCCCATCGCCCTCCTTATCCATGGTCAGATGCATCTTAAATCACCAGTCCACGGTAGACCCCTGGTGGCTTCTCCCTGCTCCACTCCACTGGACTGTCCATTAGTGATGAGCGAGCCCTACCATACTTGGGTGCTCGGTACTTGTAACCAATAGTTGGATGCTCTGATAACCTTGACTCGTGAACCCGAATATAATGGAAGTCAAGGGGGACTCAAGCATGTTTCCCTAAGATCTCCCAGAAAAGTGGTGGAGTTTCCCATTGACTTCCATCCAAGTGTCTGACTGCTCATTCTGAGTACCGAGCACCCGAGCATGGTACTGGGTGCTCATCACTATTGCCTATATAAAAACAAGCCGCCTGACCCCGGCTTGGCATCGTGTCTGGATGTTATTTCGTATAGCTTGTACAGGATTGCCGGTCTCTAATTCATGATGCATCAAGCTACTGGCATATTCCCTTTAAAGTCATTAAAAGAGGAAATATTTCCCCTTTCCGATAATAAGAATTGAATTCTTCCGATAGATATCTGCATTTATGTAACACCTGCTCCAGAAAGATATATGTTAGTTATTGTCGGGCTCGTCTCTGCTGTGTAAGATAAATATTTCCTAACGTTTATCTGAAATTACAGCTTTCTTATTGTCTGTTCAGAAGAGATTTTTTATATTTGCTCTTTGTATTTACTTTTTCAAACTTAGAGCATGATGCAGATATCTCCTTTTATTAATATATGGATTTTCTTCAGTTTTAGACATTCAAATTAAACATTTGAATGTCTTAAATAACATGGGAAAAAAAACTTTCTATAAAGTTATATAAAGACTATTATACTGTATATTATCCTACACCCACCAGAGAAAAAGGACCAGGCCATGATCCTACGTAGTGTAAACTCTGAATATCTCCCATTGGGGTTAATCTGCAGGTTAATAGTATTCTGAACCTGTCCGGCGCCTGAACATTAAACCCCGCTGCCGGGAGGAAATTAGCTTTAATCCTCCCAGCAGCATTCTTATATCAGTCACGGGGACAGCACCGGTGCGGGTTCAGTCACCGGACTGTGTATGGAAAGTGGCAACTGAAACCACACCAGCCGCATTGTCACTGTCAGTCAGTGCGGTGGGTCATATTACAGCCGCCTCTTTCCATATGAGAGCGGTGACTGACGTCAACGCCACCCCCATTACTGAAACCGGAATGCTGCCAGGATGTCATGGGGTATGTAGCAATGGAAGCGGGGCTCTTGAGCTGACCCTAAGACTGGGGCTCCTGCGCTGTCCTTTATCTCGAAGGTATTCTCACACAGGAACACACAGACAGACAAAGAGACATACAGAGACAGAGATACAGAGACAGAGATGTACACACAGAGAAAGAGACACACACAGAGACACACACAGGGACACACAGACAGACACAGAGACAGAGATACAGAGACAGAGAGACACACACAGAGACAGAGACCCACACACAAACAGAGACACACACAGACAGAGACACACACACAGGGACACACAGACAGAGACAGACACAGAGACACACACAGAGACACACACACAGAGACAGAGAGACACACACAGAGACACACACAGAGACACACACACACAAACAGAGACACACAGTGACAGAGACACAGACAGAGACACACAGACAGAGACACACATACACATAGAAACAGAGGCACAGAGAGAGAGAGAGAGACACACAGGGACACACACACAAAGACACACACAGAGACACACACAGAGACAGACACACACAGAGTCATAGACAAACAGAGACAGAAACACACAGAGATAGAAACACACAGACACACAGATAGACAGACAGAGAGATAGAGTGAGAGAGACTGAGAGACACTTAGTTACTATCCCAGGCAACGCCAGGTACTACAGCTAGTATGTTATATTTTCCTGTGGGCTGCAGGATCCTGTGTTCAGGGATGTGAGGGTTAACACCTAGCTAGCTAGGGAGAGGAAGGAGCATTAGAGTCAGGAGAAGAGAAAGGAGCATTAAAGGCAGGAAGAGAGGAAGGAGCATTAGAGTTGTTGCGGGCGGAGGAGGGGACGCCGCGCCTTCCCTACTGCTCGGGTCCGGCTGCCGCGGCTGCTGCGGCCTGCCGCTGCTCGGTGGCTCGAGCGATGGGCCGGATCCCGGGGACTCGAGCGGCGCTCCTCGTCCGTGAGTGAAAAGGGGATTGGGTTGTTGGGATAGTGTATTGTCCGTGACGCCACCCACGGTTGTGGTGATTTGTTAACACCACCGCTGCTCTGTATGGGGAGCCCGGGAGTGATGGTGTGGAGCAGCCAGTTGTTGATGTGCCCCTCCGTGGGTAGGGGTTGTGGTGCTCCCGGGGCCCGATGATGGGATTGGAATGGTGGACAGGCGGGTATGGGGCCTGTGGAGGTACAGGGGCGCAGGGGCAGCGCTGTGCCGCACGGCACGGAGGTACTCACTCAGCCAGTAACCACGACACAGTTCTCGGTAAACAAACGGCTGGTTGGACGGGTCCCTCGGACGGTTCACGGTGCTGCGGTTCCCTGCAGTTAGCTGTGACGGTCTCTTCCCTGCACCTCTGAAATGTCTCTTTGGTAGCGATGGGTCCCCACCGGTTACCCGCTCCCCGGCTTCAATCTGGGCCGGAGGAGCCTCTCTCTTGCCCGCAGGCGCTGGCCCTGGGAAACTGGTGCCTTGGCGGTGGCGGTGTCTCCCCTCAATGGTCGGACTGTTGCCTTCAATCGGGACTTAGTTGTTAGGAGACAGACATCCCCTTCACTGACAGATTTGGCAAATTATGGCGACTCCTAGCCTTGCCGGGATCCAAAAGGCCCCTGCCCTGGTGCTGACTGTCCTTTGTATACTGCTCCAGACCGCCAGGCCACTACCCGTCCGCGGTCCTTCCAGCAACCTCCAGACAGTCCCACTGCAGACTATCACCGCCGTCTGCTGACCTTGCTGTCACTGTCCAGGCACCCAGCCACGGACCAACTTCAGGCTTTACTACTGTTTCTTTCCTTTTCACTTCAGCTTCTCCTACAAGCTCCTCTAACACTTCACTTCCTTCACTTGACTTTACTCCTTCCACTTTCTCCTCCAAACTCTATCTTGCTTCCTCTCACTTCCTCTCCCTTTTCTTATCTGCCTGGTTCTTCCCGCCTCCAGGGCTGTGTACTCCTCGGTGGGCGGAGCCAACCGCCTGGCCCACCCCCTGGTGTGGACATCAGCCCCTGGAGGAAGGCAACAAGGATTTTAGGTTAGCTGTTGTACCTGCAGGGAATGTGGGGTGCGTGTGTTGTTGTGACCTGTGACCCCTGGCTTGCCCAGGGCGTCACAGAGTCAGGAGGAGAGAAAGGAGCATTAGAGGCAGGAGGAGAGGAAGGAGCATTTGAGTCAGGAGGAGAGGAAGCTCCTGGTGTAGGGGTCAGTGTGTAGAGTACTGGTGAAGGAAGGAGTTGTTCTGGTGAAGCTGGTGTGGTGTGAGACACATTGCACAGAAACAGCAAGAAACCGTTAAAAGGAACTTGTTGCAGCAACACTGGTCACATTAGCAGACAAGCTGGAAGAGAGCAAAGAAATGTAAGAAACCAAGAATGTAGTGAGTCCATTGTATAGCAGTGGGGGCGCACTGGTGAAGTGAGGGTGCTGCTGTGGCGCCCTGGACTTGCCAGGTCGTCACAGGTACTACAACACACACACCCACCCTGACACAGGCACATCAGCCCGACACAAAATCCTTGTTGCCTCTCTCGAGGGGCTGATGTCCACACCAGGTGGGGTGGAGCCAGGCGGTTTGCCCCACCCACTGAGGAGTTCACAGTCCTGGAGGCGGGAAAGGAAGAGAGTTAAGTTAGGGAAGTGGAAGTAAATAGTGAGAAGGAGCAAACTGACCGTGTCCGGGTGTGTGGCACAGGCACAAAAAGCAAGGTTGGCAGACGGTGGTGGCCGTCTGCAGGAGAGGCGAATCAACGCGGAACCGCAGGACCGGGGACGGATGGTGGCCCGCCGGTACCGAACCGGGGAGCGAAGTGAAGCCAGCACACACAGGCAGGGCCTGCGGACCCCGACCAGGCTTGGAGTCGCCATTAGAGGTCAAATCCGTCAGTGACCGGAACCCCAGGGGTTTCCTAACAGCCAAGACCCGATTGAAGGCAACCGTCCGACTAACAAAAGGAAATACAGCTACCGCCACAGCTAGAGTTCCAAGGGCCAGAGCCTGCGGGCAAAAGGGCTCCTCCGGCACATATACACGCTGGGGAGTGGGTTACCGGTGGGAATCCATCGGGACCGAACATACACAAAGATGCAGGGGAAGGCAGCCACCACCAACCGTCCGGAAGAAGTCACAGCAGCCGGCTGCGGAACCCGTCCATCCAGCCGTTTGGTTTACCAGAGACTTTGTGTACATTTGTGGCTGAGTGAGTACAACCGTGCCGTCCGGCACTGCGCTGCGCAGTCCAGGCGACCCTGCACCTTGCCAACCCTGCCTCCCCGTCACCTCACCGGGCCCCGGGACCACCAACCCCTACCCATGGAGGGGGGAAACAACATCCCAGCTGCTCCCTACCATCGCTCCCGGGATCCCCGTCACCAGCAGCGGTGGTGCCCAACCTCACCACAACCCGTGGATGGCGTCACGGACCAAATCCCCAAACCAAACTACCCCCTTTCACTCACGGGTGAGGAGCGCCGCTCGAGTCCCCGGATCCGGGCCCACCGCTCGAGCCACCGAGCAGCAGCAGCGCCGGACCCGAGCGTTAGCGAGCGCGCGGCAGCGGCGTCCTCCCCGCCCGCGACAACTTGGCGTCACGAACAGGATCTTACCGTTCTGCCGGCTGGTAGAAGTGCGCCTTGTGCCCCGCCGATGGTGTCCGGCCGAAAAATTTCAGAATCCGACATCTTGGGCGCGAAGATTTTCCCGCTCAAGCGTCTTCTCGAGCAGTGGAGGCGCGAAAGCCGAAGCCCCGCCCCTGAAGAGTAGGTGCCGAGAAAAGAACAAGGGGGGGCGGTAACAAGATGTCTGCGCCCGACGGAGCCGCTGGAGGAACGGCGGTCGCAGCCGCAGCGGCACCCGTGGATGGAAATGGGCCAGCCCATGCTCCGGTCGCACGAGCAGGGGAGGCCGTGGCCCCCGCCATTGCTCAGGTGATGCCGTTCTCCTTGCCCTATGTGCCCGGAGCTACTTGGCTGCCGCAGTACGACGGAAAACCTGATGCTTTACAGGTCTTCCGGAAGAAGCTTAACCCGGTCCTTGAAGTGTATCCTCTGACCGATAAGCAACATGCAGCGGTAGTGCTGGGGCAGCTAACCGGCGCGGCTGAGCAGGAGACGGAGACCTGGACCGAGGGGGACCGGTCCACCATGGCCACTATCTTTGAAAAGCTTCAGATTGCCTTCAAGACCCGCACCGAAGCCAAGCTGCGGATGCAGTTTTATCAATGGCGACAGCGGCCTGCATATAGTATTAGAGACTATGCCTTGCGCCTGCAAACTTCCCTCCGTACGCTGAAGCGGGTGGATACCATTAATGATGCGGACAGCAACAAAATGTTAGTCAAGCAGTTCATGCAGGGGCTGGGATCCCCAGAGGACCGCAAGCAGCTCCGGCTGTGGGCCCTAGAACATCCTAACGTGGACTTTGCCATGCTGAAAGAACGGGCCATCAAAGCTCTTCAGCCCCCAGCGTCCGACGTCCCTGAAGCGGCCCCATGGCCAGCTGAGACGGCTCCTATCTTGGTAGCCCCTCCTCTCCCAGCTCCCTCGGCCCCTGCAGCCCCTGGCGGAATGATGGAGGAGCTGGCTGCCCAGGTCCGTCGCATGGATGGAGACCTCACCAAGATCCTCGCCGCACTCCAGCCTCCGACGAGATCCAAGCCCCCGGGGAGGATGCAGCTCACTGACAGCCCGGAGGACGTCCCCTGGATGCAGCGAAGAAGGGCCAATGACTCATGGTATGGACCTCCAATTTGTTACAGGTGCAGCAAGCCCGGCCACTACTCCCGACGGTGTCCGTTAAACGAGCAACCCCTGGGGCCAAGGGCCAATCCTCAGGAGTAGAACCCAGTGGCCCCCCAGACTGGCGGGACCGGTACATATGAGCCCGTCCCATCATCCCTCTGGCAGTAGATGGCATCCCGCTGATGGTACTCCTGGACACTGGATCCCAGGTAACCACGATACCATACACACAGTATCAGCGGTATTGGGGGGATGATGAACTTGCCCCTCCAGACGGTAGTGTGGCGCCCCTGACCTGGTCAGGCACCACTGAGTACTGCACCCATGCTGGGGACGGTACAATACAGGTAATCCAGAAGGCTGACAGGGGTGTGGAACACAGGCGCATAGTGATCAGGTCTCACACATGTACCTATGAGAGGACCCCTGGGGATCCCAGGAGGGGGAAAAGCCTTGACCTTCACTGGAATAGTGGAGGGGGCCAAAAGCCTCCATCTCCTCTCAAGGGGTGTGGTGGAGAGTCTGGTTGCTAGGTGGCGTAGGCAAGAACAGGAGAGGAGGGGCAGTGAGTCAGTTAGAGCAGAACTCCATAGGGCTCAGTGAGGAGCAGACCTGTGGGGCTGATGCTGTCTAACAGCGCCCGCGCAGTGGCTACCGACGGGGGAGAACGGTCAACTAGGAGTGCTACCTGAAAGCCAGCTTCAGCTAGAGAGAAAGCACGGAGTGGGAAGTAAGGAGACTGCTAGAGAGCACCAGGCCCAACCGGGCGGCAGATCCCGAAGCGAAGATAGATCCAGCTTTCTTCTGCTAAACCTGCCGGTGTGGGGCTCTCAAAGCCCACACCACAACACCACAAAAGCCGCAGCCACGTAACCACAGTTAGGGCCCATAGGTCACAGGAGGCAAGCAGCTGGAGTGGCCTGGTCCGGGGAACAAGCAAACGGCAACCGAAGGGGGAGAGAGGCTGCAGCATCTTCCCTGGGTGACCCCCATAGGGACTAAAAGTCGGGGTTACCCCAAACCACCAAGGGCTAAGGAAGGCGAGTCAGTAGTCACCCTCATAGAGTCAGCCGGAAGGATACCTGGTTCCCACCTGGTCCATCCCAGCTACTCCCGGGTTACTCACCCTGCCATCAAATGTGAGTAAAAACCCTAAAAGACATCCTGCCTGTGTGGTCATTCTGCGACTTGTGGTACTACCAACCTACACAGGGCCCTGGGGCTGGCCTCACTCTCAGGAGGCTATTACATCTGACTGCACCCACCATCAGCCCCAGGCGTCCCCTAACCTGCAGTGGCGGTTCCCATTGACCGCAATACTGAGAGTGGCGTCACGATCAAAACCGAAGATTCCCTACCTGTGACCAGCACCAGCTACGTGGAGTCCCTGAAGGTATGCACCGATACGACACCTGCGGGGCTTCACATCTGGCGTCACGAACAGGATAAGGACTAGACCTGTTCAGACAGGTGACCATGTGCCTGGGCGGTCCGCTTGAAAAATTGGAAGCGCCGCCATATTGCCACCATGAAAAGCGCGCTGAAAAACAACAGCAGCCCGCGCTGGAAGAAGTTACCGCCCACGAAGAGGTGTGGCTACCCAGAGATCCCCTGCAGAGTTCTGACCTCGCTGATGAAGAGAGCGGAAGCGTCCAGGGACGGCGGAGCAGAAGAGAAGCCAGCAGCTTGCTAGAGAAAATGGCGTCTGAGTGCAGAGACCCAGAGCCAGGCTCCGCTGCCTGGTGGTGTCGGGAGCTTGCCGAGTTCTGCGATCAACTGGAAGCCAGGGTCGGAAGGCTGATCAGAGAGGGACGGACGGAGTTTCTGTGGATGACCGCGGCGGTTCAGGCCTATGAAGGGAGGGCCGCGCGCCGAGTGCCAGATCGGGAGGTGATGACTCAGACCCCGATGCTGCCACCGATGGGTGAGTCCAGTGTTGCCCCTGCCAGCACGAGTGCCCCGACCCCTGCTGCTACGCCCGCGGTCCCTGAGGAGGTGCCCGGCGCGGCGACGCGGAGCCAGGCCGCAGCCACGCCAGGTGCGGCCCGTCAAGCCCAGGCCGCCGCAGCGATGCCCTGCTCGGCCCACCAAGACCCGGTCCCTGCAGCAACGCCCAGTCCGGCCCGCCGAGACCCCACAGCAGCAGCAACGCTCGTCCGCGCCGCAAGTGAGGTGCTGAACCAGGCCGCAGCCACGTCCGGTGCGGCCCGCCAAGCCCAGAACGCTGCAGCGACGCCCAGCCCAGCCTGCACAGAGCCCATCGCAGCTGCGACGCCGATCCAGGCCGCGACAGCGACGCCAATCCAGGCCGCTGCAGCGATGCCCTGCCCGGCCCGCCAAGAACCGGCCGCAACAGCGACGCAGATCCAGGCCGCCGCCACGCCAGGCGCGGCCCGCCAAGACAAGGCCGCCGCCATACAGGGCGCGGCCCGCCAAGACAAGACAGACGTACCATTTACCCCGGCCTGTAAGGCCAGAGCAGACACCGCTCCCCAGTCTGAAGAACCGGGTCCCACGTCTCCGCAGGAAAGAGCAAGTCCAGAGTACCTGAAGTTTAAAGCGGACTTGGAGGCGCGGTTCCCCAGAGAGATGGTGGACCGCTATCTGCTCCCCTGGCACTCACGCAGAGTCTCTTCAGTGATGTCCGTGACAAAGAGTCCACCGCCTGAGCCAGCTGAGGAACACCCATCCCCAGCGCTGCCACAAGCAGAGTGCAGCGAAGAACTAAGGGGGAGAGGAGGTCAGGAAGTCGAGGAGCTGACTCCGGAGCCATCAGGAGTGGATCTATACTCAGAGCCGGAGATGCTGCCATATTCCCGCTGGGATGAAGACCTAACACCGTCCGCTGACGAAGAGCTGCCCAGCCATCCCACCTGGGAGTGCATAAGCTGTATCCAGCAGAATCCAGCCCGCAAGACACGGCGCCGCAGAACACAGATTCCCCCTGCACCACAATCCCCAGAGCAGAGAGAAGTCACGGCCAGAGATTTACAAGAGAAAAGGTCCCTGAGAAGAGCCAAAGCCCAGGTCAGAGGACCCCTTTGCAGAGGAGTAGTGGAGGATTTCAATTTGAGAAGTGGATATGGATTCATCGTCGCCCATGGCATCAAAGGAGGAATTTTTGTTAATAGAAGGGATGTCAGAGCTCACTTGCCCCGAGGACACCCTGGAAGGAATTTGAAAATTGGAGAATCAGTGCAATTCACTGTACATGAAGGCGAAAGAGGATTGTATGCCCTGGACGTAACGCAATGTCCTAAAGAAAGAGAAGAAAGGAAAGCCAGAGATAAAGAAACAGATACAGGAAAGGAAACAGATGAAGATAGAGAAAGCAGAGACAAGGAACCAACAGATGAGACAACAACAGACGACGATAAAGAGCAAGAAAGCGACAGGTGCCGCAGCCCAACAGGCCCAAGCCCTGGTGAAATGGAGGAGTAAAGTAAAGAAAGAAGTTACCAGTTGAAGTTTTGACCAGTTTGTTTTGCAACGTTCTCAAGTTTAAGCATGTGCCCACAAAAACTATTGTGAGAAAACCATAAACCTTAAGGCTATGAACTGGCTATAGCCACAAACTCTCGCAGTGTAAATAGTTACACCAGTGGCACCACCACCAGAGCCAGCCTGTTTAGGGGCTTGGCTCGTCTGCAACCAGAGGGGGCCCGTCCGTATATAGGGCCTTGGCTCACCTGCGACCAGAGAGCATGCCTGTTTATGGGGCCTGGCTCTCCACCACAAAGAGGGTACCTGGTCAGCACCAACTGTGGAGGCCGCCTCGATATCCTGCCAGAAGAGGCTGAAGGCGCGGATCCACCAGGCCAGGTATACCCTGAAACCACCAGACCCTGAAAGCCGCCTTTACATCCTGCCAGAAGTGGCTGAAGGCGCGGCCAACGCGAGAGGGTTTTGGGTGGGTTAACGGACTTGTGGGTGGAGGGTGGTGATGTAAAGTACCTGGTGGTTTTAAAAGTTTTAACATGTTTTAATGTTTTATGCATTTTAAAATGTTGTCTTGCAGCCCGAGGACGTGCTGGTGATAACTAAGGGGGAATGTGGCGCCCCTGACCTGGTCAGGCACCACTGAGTACTGCACCCATGCTGGGGACGGTACAATACAGGTAATCCAGAAGGCTGACAGGGGTGTGGAACACAGGCGCATAGTGATCAGGTCTCACACATGTACCTATGAGAGGACCCCTGGGGATCCCAGGAGGGGGAAAAGCCTTGACCTTCACTGGAATAGTGGAGGGGGCCAAAAGCCTCCATCTCCTCTCAAGGGGTGTGGTGGAGAGTCTGGTTGCTAGGTGGCGTAGGCAAGAACAGGAGAGGAGGGGCAGTGAGTCAGTTAGAGCAGAACTCCATAGGGCTCAGTGAGGAGCAGACCTGTGGGGCTGATGCTGTCTAACAGCGCCCGCGCAGTGGCTACCGACGGGGGAGAACGGTCAACTAGGAGTGCTACCTGAAAGCCAGCTTCAGCTAGAGAGAAAGCACGGAGTGGGAAGTAAGGAGACTGCTAGAGAGCACCAGGCCCAACCGGGCGGCAGATCCCGAAGCGAAGATAGATCCAGCTTTCTTCTGCTAAACCTGCCGGTGTGGGGCTCTCAAAGCCCACACCACAACACCACAAAAGCCGCAGCCACGTAACCACAGTTAGGGCCCATAGGTCACAGGAGGCAAGCAGCTGGAGTGGCCTGGTCCGGGGAACAAGCAAACGGCAACCGAAGGGGGAGAGAGGCTGCAGCATCTTCCCTGGGTGACCCCCATAGGGACTAAAAGTCGGGGTTACCCCAAACCACCAAGGGCTAAGGAAGGCGAGTCAGTAGTCACCCTCATAAAGTCAGCCGGAAGGATACCTGGTTCCCACCTGGTCCATCCCAGCTACTCCCGGGTTACTCACCCTGCCATCAAATGTGAGTAAAAACCCTAAAAGACATCCTGCCTGTGTGGTCATTCTGCGACTTGTGGTACTACCAACCTACACAGGGCCCTGGGGCTGGCCTCACTCTCAGGAGGCTATTACATCTGACTGCACCCACCATCAGCCCCAGGCGTCCCCTAACCTGCAGTGGCGGTTCCCATTGACCGCAATACTGAGAGTGGCGTCACGATCAAAACCGAAGATTCCCTACCTGTGACCAGCACCAGCTACGTGGAGTCCCTGAAGGTATGCACCGATACGACACCTGCGGGGCTTCACATCAGCATGACACTGATCGCAGCTAATGGACTCCCCTTGACACAAGGGGGATACAAGCAAGTGGCCATGACCGTGGGATGGGCTGAACTGCAGCACCAGGGAATGATTGTGATAATGAATGAACCCAGCGACCATAACCCGAAGGTAGTGCTAGGGACTCTGTGACTCACACTATTATGAAATTTCAGCGTATAGTGTGCGGGAACAGCGCATTCAGATCATTGCTGCTGTGATAATGGCGATCGCCATTTTTTTTTTTTTCATTGTCTTCCTTCCCTAAGCGCGCGCGTGTAGTGGGGCGGGCGAGCATGTCAGCCAATCCCAGACACACACACAGCTAAGTGGACTTTTAGCCAGAGAAGCAATGGCATGTGTGATAGGATGTCCATGTCACATGTCCCTGCATTATAAAAACGAGTATCTGCCCGTCTGGACGCCATTATCTCTTCTGCGTCCTTGGTGTCAGTCATGGGTACGGGATTGAAATAGACCAGGTGAGTGCTGCTGAGAGCAGTTCTACTATTCATATGTGAGGCCGTATGGCACATTTTATAAAAATATTTTAGTGTAGGACTGCCTCAAATGAGATTTGCCGTGACGTGGCGAGGCAGCTCAAGAAATTGCAATTTTTTGCCAAAAATCTCAAAAATTTTTATAATACAGTTTGGAATGTTTAGTGCTGAAGTGCACATTTGGTGCTGGCTTTTTGTTTTTTCTTCATTGAATTGGTCGGTGGTTGACCTCCACCTTGCTATGCACCCCAATTTGGGATGTATTCCATCTGTCTAGATTTTGGCGGTTGGTGACTGTTCCCATTAAGTCATCAGGCTTTGTCCACAGGCTATATACTTCATGCAGCATTTGCTTGGACCTGTCCCGCCCACAACCATGACTCAGTCATGGGTACGGGATTGAAATAGACCAGGTGAGTGCTGCTGAGAGCAGTTCTACTATTCATATGTGAGGCCGTATGGCACATTTTATAAAAATATTTTAGTGTAGGACTGCCTCAAATGAGATTTGCCGTGACGTGGCGAGGCAGCTCAAGAAATTGCAATTTTTTGCCAAAAATCTCAAAAATTTTTATAATACAGTTTGGAATGTTTAGTGCTGAAGTGCACATTTGGTGCTGGCTTTTTGTTTTTTCTTCATTGAATTGGTCGGTGGTTGACCTCCACCTTGCTATGCACCCCAATTTGGGATGTATTCCATCTGTCTAGATTTTGGCGGTTGGTGACTGTTCACATTAAGTCATCAGGCTTTGTCCACAGGCTATATACTTCATGCAGCATTTGCTTGGACCTGTGCCGCCCACAACCATGACTCAGTCATGGGTACGGGATTGAAATAGACCAGGTGAGTGCTGCTGAGAGCAGTTCTACTATTCATATGTGAGGCCGTATGGCACATTTTATAAAAATATTTTAGTGTAGGACTGCCTCAAATGAGATTTGCCGTGACGTGGTGAGGCAGCTCAAGAAATTGCAATTTTTTGCCAAAAATCTCAAAAATTTTTATAATACAGTTTGGAATGTTTAGTGCTGAAGTACACATTTGGTGCTGGCTTTTTGTTTTTTTTTTTTACACACACAGATAAGTAGACTTTTAGCCAGAGAAGCAACGGCATGTGTGATAGGATGTCCTTGTCACATGTCCCTGCATTATAAATACGGGCATCTGCCCGTCTGGACGCCATTATCTGCCTTCTGCATCTGGGTGTCAGTCACCGCTGGCGTAGCTCCTGTCTCCGATACTGCTGTGTACGCTCTACACACAGTGCTATACAGAATAGGGATAGAAGTTTCTATTAGCCCTTGTAAGGGCTAATACCAGCAGGCACAGAGCCATAGGTGACAGTCAGGTCCATGAAAACAGATTTTAACAGCTACACAAGATAACAGCGTCTGTGTAGCTAAGGTCAGGGATTTCCTCGCTGCATTTCCCCATTAGGAGGGATAGAAAGTGAGGCTTCCTTTCCTCTACCCAGACCCACAACCCTGCCACTGTACCCTCCTGCCCTTTGCACACTCAAACTCATTGTTACTAAGCCATTATACTAGCAAACACTGAGTAAACTTAGTGGCATCCTAAAAGTGGCTGTTGGACTTCCATTAGTGTTCCACTAGTGCAAATCTATTTGCAGCACCTCTGCGTTGCACACTCAAACTCATTGTTACTAAGCCATTATACTAGCAAACACTGAGTAAACTTAGTGGCATTCTAAAAGTGGCTGTTGGACTTCCATTAGTGTCCCACTAGTGCAAATCTATTTGCAGAACCTCTGCATTGCACACTCAAACTCATTGTTACTAAGCCATTATACTAGCAAACACTGAGTAAACTTAGTGGCATCCTAAAAGTAGCTGTTGGACTTCCATTAGTGTCCCACTGGTGCAAAGCTATTTGCAGCACCACTGCATTGCACACTCCTGCTCTGTTTTTAATAAGCTATAATAATAGCAAAAAATGCTGCCAGTTAGTGGCATCCAAAAAGTGGCTGTTGTTCTCCATTTGTGCCCCAATGGTGCCAAACTATTTCTAACCCCTCTGCATGACACCCTCCTGCTCTGTTTTTAATAAGCTATAATAATAGCAAAAAATGCTGATAGTGGCATCCAAAAAGTGGCTGTTGTACTCCATTTGTGCCCCACTGGTGCCAAGCTATTTCTAGTACCTCTGCATGACACCCTCCTGCTCTGTTTTTAATAAGCTATAATAATAGCAAAAAATGCTGATAGTTAGTGGCATCCAAAAAGTGGCTGTTGTACTCCATTTGTGCCCCAATGGTGCCAAGCTATTTCTAACACCTCTGCATGACACCCTCCTGCACATTTTGCAACGCTATTTTTATAGCAAACTCATGGAATTCCTTGCTGCATTTCACCATTAGGAGGGATAGAAAGTGAGGCTTCCTTTACTGTCCTGGTACACACAGAACACGGCCACTGTACCCACCTGCCCACTTTTGCCACGATATTTAATTTGCCCAAAGAGCTGACACTTTTTCTGCCATCCTAAAATTGTCTGGAATACTAAGTTAGTGTTCCTTTGCTGCCAAGCAAGGTACAACACATGTGCGTTCTACACTCATTTCCATTTGTGGAACACAATAATTAACTGCAGGTAGTCCAGCCAATGTTTCACGAAGGTGCAGGCGTGGATATAATGTTGCCTTCATCCAATGGTGGTTCTCTTGATGTCTGACAGCTCAACAATACCATCTGTTTCCACTTCCAAAACAAGTGACGACCTGGCAATCACACTCCCGCTTACGGGTAAAGGGGTGGAAGTTCATCGTGAAAAAGCATGTGTGACTGCTGTCCCCACAGTCACAGAAGATGAAGAGCACGCAGATGCACTTGATGGGGCAGGCGGTGGTTGCACAGCCCCGCTAGGCCGCATTGTAGCACAGTGAAATTCCCTTTGCGACTTATGCTTCATTTTAAGTCTTGTATTTGGTGGGATCGACAGTATGCAGCAAAACCACGCAACATGAAAAGCACTGTTTGCAGTTGGGTTCACAAATGATTCTTTCACTTTCCCAAAACAAACAATAAGAACCATGCATTAAATTGAAATAATAGAACAATCTAATCAGTGGCCTACTGCTTGCTAAGCCCTCTGGGTAGCAGCAGTAATTGTGTGTTTGTGCGTGTGTGTGTGTGTGTGTGCGAAGACAACTAACTAGTGGCGCATCACAAGAGCTTCCCAGTTATCTACCTATACATAGACAAAACACATCACCCACCCTGAATACCCTTGTTAGCTGAAGCCTCACAGATAAGGCAGATGATAACAGTGTGAATGCAAACCACACAGCTCTGCAACACAGTCATGTAAATTTTGAAAAGCAACATTCAATGCAAACATGTGTCGCTGTCCCTCTATGATTTAAACTGTACGTGAAAATTTGACAGTGCAGAGGCAGCAAGTATGATTGTCTATATAGTCGTCCTACCCAGAACAGA
Source organism: Anomaloglossus baeobatrachus (assembly GCF_048569485.1). NCBI lineage: Eukaryota > Metazoa > Chordata > Amphibia > Anura > Aromobatidae > Anomaloglossus > Anomaloglossus baeobatrachus. The sequence continues at coordinate 87,028,247 of NC_134359.1, read as the reverse complement.
TATGTGTTTTCATAATAAAACAAAGTGTTGCGTGAACGCATTACTGTCTGGGCACAGCCTACCGTACCCGGGTAATGTGATGTCCAGTTGCCATAAATACAGACTTTACGCTCCTATAATGGTTAACAGTATAGACAGCACCGGAAGAATGTTGGTCTGTGGCACAGGATGCTGCTCACTGGCGTTACGGTACTCCTCACAAAACTCCAAAATGACTCCCCTCACAATTGAACGAAGTATTTACGCGGTTGCTCCTTCCTGTGTGCCGATTTACCCCAGCCGCAGCCTAACTCCAGTGTTTCGCCAACTGAGTATGCTCTGCCTGACTGTGTCATTCCTGAGGCAAAGTCTTAATTTTGGGCTACAGCGCATGCTCGTTTGGACTGTGCCTGAGTCATTCTGCGACCTGCGGCTCAACACACTTACACAGGGCCCTGGTGCTTGACTCACTCTCGGGAGGCCACTAAAACTAACTGCACCCAACATCAGGCCCAGGTGTCCCCTTACACTGCAGTGGCGGTCCCCACTGACCGCAATACCGAGAGTGGCGTCACAAAAATACATATAAAGAAGCAACCTAAGTGTGACCAGACTCTTCCTCCACGTGGAGTCCCTGAAGGTAATGCACCAACACAACACCCGTGGGACTTCACACTGACTGAGAAAAGCCTCTTTGCACAGGTACTTGCACTACGTGCCGGGTCTAAGTCCTGTGTTGTGCCTAGACAGCATGCTGAAGCGGAAAGTCTTTTTTTCAGAAACTGTATTTCATGCTACTGAGCATGCTCAGGCACTTACTGCATCAGAGGCTAGGTCGGGTAATGAACTCTTTGGCCCTGCCCCTGATGTGGGGAGCCCATATAGACCACAGGGCATCAGGTGCCCTGACAATTTGGCCAGGCCACTCCCAACAGGCTTGCAGAGGGCCGCCCCTATGACTTGTCACCTCATTGTTGTTGGTCAGACGATGACTGTTGAGGTGTTTTGGTTGTGGCAGCCATGAGGTCATCATTCAAGTGGCCATTGAAAATAGGACGCTAGTTATGCCACTCATGACATGTCACTCTGCTTTTGTGTCCAGGAGGTGCATTGTGGTCCACCCTGGCTTCGGGCGGACCCAGGTTATAAAAGGGGCTGGAGCCAAGAATAAGGTGCCAAGTCTCCTATTATGCTCCGAAAGAGCACACCTCCATGTGTTGAACCCATTGCGGCTTTAGGCCAGAGGTAGGCAGGGATAGGTCATCGATGCAGGCCGCCACCACAGTTGGTAACGCAGAACGTTTAAGAACAGCTCCTGTCCTACCAGTCCTGCTAGTGCAGCCCAGTGGCATAAACAGGCCTGCTGCTGCTGATGCACCTGCTGTCCACAGGTGTGTCCCCTAAGCACACGGACTGCGTAGCCAATGGCCCCTGTGTTGTTAACAGGGTATTCCAAGGCTGGGTGGTCGTGTGGACCCTGTCACGCTAACAGGGCTCCAAGTCTCCAGATCCGAGTTGCGTCTAACTCGGTTCAGGCTACTATTTGTTTGAGAGTCAACCTGCTCTGTATCCTCCACCTAACCTTCCAGTTGCCAACCTCTCCTTTTCCATCTGTGAGCACGGTGGACACCGAATGGCGATTGGGATATCTACCTTTCTCTTTCTTTCCTTCTTAATATTTTTGATATAGCGGTAACATATATACCACTTTATCCAAATCTGCCAGTCCCACCATACCAGATGTTGTTTCTTCAGCAAATGTTAATGTTGCTTAACCACCAAACCCACGGACACAAACTTTTTTACCCTTTCCAACACACCTGTTCCCCTTTCCACCAGCATCTGTCCTTTTTCAACTCAGTTTGTATATGAAAAAAATGCAACTCTGCAGAGACACCGTACTCAACGCCGTCTCAGCACAGCAGCCAGCCCTCGGTCCCTCAGATGTGGACAAGTAAGACCATTTCCTCCTATCGATGAAAAAGCGTTGAGATTCCCTCTGTGCACCACTGGTGTTTAGTGGAAAAGCAGATGTAAGATTGTGTACCAACTTCTGCTGATACTCCTGCATACGTGCATCCCTTTCTATGTCAGGAGTTATTTCGCAAAATTTTGTGTTGTACCGGGGATCTAACAGTGTGGCAACCCAGTAGTCAGCATGACTTGGAATTCGTACAATCCGAGGGTCATGTTGTAGGTAGTGCAGCAAGAAGGCGCTCATGTGTCTTGAGCATCCAGGAGGACCAAGTCCTTGGTGTGTTGGTGGCGGAGAGGTGAGAATCGTGCCTCCTTCCTCTGCCCTCTCCCCACAACCTCGCACAACCAAAATGTGAGCAAGCTCTCAATAATCTGCTGAGTCTTCCATGCCCATCGCCAGTTCGTCCTCCATTTCTTCCTGGGCTCCTGCACCTTCCTCAACTGTTTGCTGATACTATGCTCCCTTGATAATCCCTCTCCCCCACAGTACCATGACTGCCGCCAAGATGCCGCTGACCATCTGGACCTTGTAGATCTTGTTATCCCTTCCGCATATGACTCCTCCAGTACTTCCTCCCTTCCTCTTGGACCAACACCTGACTCCGAATAATACTTACAGTGTGTTCCATCATGTAGATGACCAAAATTGTACGCTGAGAATGTCATCGCCAGTGTTAAACATCTGCGTCGAGATTTGTAAACTGTGTAGAACGGTGCATATGTCATTGATCTGACACCACTCCAGCAGCGTGATCTGCACCACCTCTGGATCAAGTTAGCCCAGGGTATACGTCATAACGTATTTCAGCTGGGCTCTGCGGTGCTGACACAGACGCTGCAACATGTGCAGATTAAAATTCCTGCGTGTCGGAACATCGCATTTCTGACGTTTCACCGCCAGACCTTAAGACTTCAGGAGCGATGAAAGTTGTTGAGCTACTGGGTGCGAACGATGGAAGTGAGCACATAGTGAGCGTGCCTGCTGTACAAGGCCATGTAGGCCGGGATGTTGTTTTAAAAATTGCTGGAGAATCAGATTAAACACGTGAGCCATACAAGTCACGTGTGTCACATGGGCCTGAGGAAGGCACGCTGCCATGTTTGCATCATTGTGCACATGGCTGTTAAGTCACCACCGTAGTCCGCTACGTCAATTTGTACTCCGGTCGCAAGGTGACAACGTGTTCCTTTCATGCATAGTGCTGATGATGGGAGAGGAGTCGACGCCAGCGGCGCAGGTGGACGCAGGTTATGCTCACCCACTGGGATGCGTTACCTTGACAGATGCAGAACCACAGGCTGAATGCAGGTGGGGGGTATCTCACAGATGAAGTAGCATCATTCAGCTACAACCAATGGGAAGACACAACACCCTTTTTTAGGCCCCTCCTGTCTGAAGACCACTGCCAGACATAGCTATGAACCTCTGGTTACTGTTACCCCCAGTTTAGCTTTATGAGTTTGTGTGCTTCTTACCTGACTACTTTTCCTGCTTGCTGTTTAGGTACCTCGTTGGCCGATTTGCATTTCACCTCTGCTTGTTTTCTGATTAAGTCCTGTCCCTCCCATTCTGTTCCTCTTCCTCAATTAATGTTTTGACCCTGCATGACTACTATTCTCTGGAACTGCTGCTTTCCACAGGTATTGATCAACTTGGGCCCTGTGTCATTCAACATCACTTTATAGGGATTAAAGGGTTTCAGGGTTCTGGGGGTCCAGCTTGGTGAGTGGGTTCCCTCTAGCCTATCCTTTACAGCTTGTCTGAGTGTGTTGATCTAGGCAGGCGTTACACCGTGCCCTCGACAGAAGGACATGTAGGCCGGGATAGTATTTAAAAATTGCTGGAGATTCAGATTCAACACGTGAGCCATACAAGGTACGTGTGTCACATTGCCCTGAAGAAGGTCCGCAGACTGTTTAGCATCATTGTCGCACCCGGCATTCCCTGGCTGCTGGTTGAGTGGAGACAACCATTGATGAAACTCGGTCTCACTCTACAGAGCTTACCGTCCACAATTCCTCAGCGGTGTCTCACATTTCCCCTACATTTCAAAGTAAACATTTGACCGCCTGATGGCCTTGAGCTCTGCTGCCAGCATAGTAAGGAGGTGTGTGGGATTCCTTGGGCGCAGTTACAAGGAAGGCAAGCCTGACCACACAAGGTTTGGGCTGAGGTGCAGGAATAACACGAGGTTGATGAGGCAGAAGCAGTGGAGGAACTTGTACATACAGAGGAAGGATTGAAACACACAACTCGTGGGGACGGAAAGACTTGTACAGCAGACACTTCTCCATCTATCACCATAGTTACCCAGTGCCCAGTCAGTGACATGTAACTCCCCTGTCCATGCTTACTGTTCCAAGTATCTGTGGTGAAATGCACCCTGTCACACACTAATAATAATATTAATAATAATCTTTATTTCTATAGCGCCAACATATTCCGCAGCGCTTTACAATTTTGCATGAAGCACTCTCAAAAATACGTGTGCCTTTCGCGTCCCCTGGCTGACCCAGGGGAAGAAAAGTCCTCTGAGAGCCATGACTTGTTCATCTTGGTTCTTTTAGAAACACAGCGAGGGGACTCCAACCACAGTCTCCATCGTTGCCACTAATTGGGCCACACACACCCCACTTGACTGGCATCAGTTGATCCCCCTTTTCAAAATGAAAAAGATGCTTTGCATGAAGCACTCTCAAAAATACGCGTGCCTTTCGCCTCCACTGGCTGACCCAGGGGAAGAAAAGTCCTCTGAGAGCCATGACTTGTTCATCTTGGTTCTTTTAGAAACACAGCGAGGGGACTCCAACCACAGTCTCCCTCGTTTCCACTACTTGGGCCACACACCCCCCACTTGACTGTCATCAGTTGATCCCCCTTTTCAAAATGAAAAAGATGCTTTGCATGAAGCACTCTCAAAAATACGTGTGCCTTTCGTGTCCCCTGGCTGACCCAGGGGAAGAAAAGTCCTCTGAGAGCCATGACTTGTTCATCTTGGTTCTTTTAGAAACACAGCGAGGGGACTCCAACCACAGTCTCCCTCGTTTCCACTAATTGGGCCACACACACCCCACTTGACTGGCATCAGTTGATCCCCCTTTTCAAAATGAAAAAGATGCTTTGCATGAAGCACTCTCAAAAATACGTGTGCCTTTCGCCTCCCCTGGATGACCCAGGGGAAGAAAAGTCCTCTGAGAGCCATGTCCACAATGTCAGTGGACAGACGCGTGTGCTTATCTGCCAGCAGACCCCCAGCAGCACTGAAGACAGGTTATGAGAGAACGCTGGCTGCAGGACACGACAAGATCCCCAAGGCGTATGTGGCAAGCTCAGGCAATTTATCCAGATTGGAAGCCTAAAATGAGCAGGGCTCATGTTGCACAGTAATGGCATCGATGTTTCCTTGCATATACTCATATATCTGTGTCTCCTCCTCTTTTTCCTTGTCCAGCTCTTTTGTTTTCGCATGAGTATATGTCCTTGTCACTTTCCCATGTGTTTGTGTTGTGTTGTGAGTTGTTTGTCACCTTTTGGACACCTTTGAGGGTGTTTTCTAGGTGTTTTTATGTGTTTGTGATTGCCTGCCATTGTTTTCTATGGGGTTCGAGTGGTTCGCCGAACTGGTTCGCCGAACCGAACTCGAACGAGACCTCCGTTCGGCGAACCGAACTCGAGCCGAACCGCGACCGGTTCGCTCATCTCTAGTCAAGTCCCTGGTGAAACAAGGCTCTGCTGGTATAGACCCTGCTGCCCTCGCCGAGGCCCAACGACTGTGGAGGGAACGAGCCCGGCTGTACCTGCACCAGGGGAAGCTGTATCGGGAATTTATCAACCCGAAGACCCATGAGAAGGTTCGCCAGCTGGTGATTCCCCAGACTAACGTGCCCACTGTTCTGCAGGCATACCATGACGGTGCCGGGCACTTTGGGTGGAAGAAGCTGGAGATGCTGTTGAGGGAGCGATTCTATTGGAGTGGGATGCGGCAGTCTGTGGAGGCCTGGTGCCGAGAATGTGGTCCCTGTGCACTGAGAAGAAGGGATGAGGCCAGCCAAAAGGCCCCTTTGCGCCCAATCATTACGCATCAGCCGCTGGAGCTGGTCGCCCTCGACCACGTGAAGCTCACCCCTAGCTGAAGTGGGTACACCTATGCTCTGACCATTGTAGACCACTATTCGAGATTCATGGTGGTTGTCCCAGTTAAAGATCTGACCGGGCGTACTGCAGCCAGAGCCTTCCAGGCCTACTTTTGTCGACAACATGGGTACCCGGAGAGGGTGCTGACCGACCAGGGTCCAGCTTTTGAAGCAGAAGTGTTTCAGGAATTCTGCCAGTTATACGGCTGTAAAAAGATCCGGACCACCCAGTACCATGCACAGACTAACGGCATGTGTGAAAAGATGAACCATCTGGTCTTGGACCTCCTTAAGACCCTGCCGTTGGAAGAGCGGAACTTATGGCCGGAAAAGCTGTCCGATCTGGTAGACATGGACAATAACATTCCTAGCAGCTCCAAAAAGTGCACGCCCACGTACCTAATGAGAGCCCGACCAGGCCGGTTGCCGGTGGACCTAGAAATGGATTTGGAGGCTCCAGAGGCCCTTCCTTCCACTGCTGACTGGGACGCCCGGCGGAGGGCGCAGTACCGACAGGTCCAAGAATACGTAGAAAAGAACTTGTGTCGGAGTCGGGGACAGCAAGAACAGTGCCTCAACAGGAAGGCTCCTGCAGGTCCCTTTCAGCCTGGGGATGTAGTACTGAAGCGAAAGAGAAGAACCCATAAGCTGGATGACCAATAGGAGAAGACCCCGTATGTTATACAACCCACTGAGTGGGAGAATGTGAAGGCCTACCAGATCAGTCGTGACCAGGGGAAGACTTCGGCCATGGTTTCCAGAGACCACCTGAAGAGGTGTCCACCACCGTTGAGGGTGGCAACTGAAGTTCCGGCCCCCAGACAGGCTGGGGAGAAAGAAAAAGAGGTAATCCACACCATGATGGGCGATTTTCCGGCAGATTGGCCTTTGCAGAATGGCGCAGTGATTCTTCCTGTGATACTGTTCCCACAACCTGTGGAGGAAAAAGAGATGGAAGTCGCCGCCAATGAACCAGTGCCCAGGGATGCACCTATACCCAGCCCCCCTGCGTCTCCGCCTGCCCCACATAATAGACGGGAAGGGGAACCAGTTGTTTCCTCCGCCCCACTGCCTGTCACCACTAACATTGGGCCCCGAAGGTCCACACGCCCCAACCTAGGCCGACCCCCGCTTAGGTACAGGGAAACTACCATTTAGGGGTGTTACACGTTGAGTGTGTAAATAAGTAAATGAATGAATCAACCGAGCAAATAACCTGATTGACACCGTGATTGACCCGGCCGTTGCCGGCAAGTTGTCCCCGCAGGGACCCTTTGTACCGTTGGCATGAGGAACTCTTCATGGACATGCCTGAGAACTTGCAGGGCACCCACGAACTGGTGGGATTGTAAATAAGTTGGGGCATGTTTTCCGTTGCCGCCTCCGGAGAGGCAGATTTGGAGGATGGGCCTGGAGGAAAGTGATGGCCCAGGCCCGCCACTACCACAACCGGTGGCGATCCTCCGGGGGTCAGGGGTCCCCCATGGACGTGGGGTCCCCTGAAGTGACAGCCGGGTGCGAGTCACCGTACCCGTTGCCGCTCAGGCAGCCTGGATCTGGACTGGGGTCAAGGGGTGCTGCCCACTTCTTAGGGGCAGCATCAGGGCTAGGTTGCTTGGGTGGGAGAGCGGAAGCTGTCCGTCCGTTATTATTAAAAGTGTGTGTATATGTGGTTTGTAACATTTAAGTGACCTGCCTCCCGTAAGGGAAGATTTAAAATGCTTAAACTGTTGATGGTTTTTATATTTTTTACAGTTAAAAAAAAAAAAGAAAAATAAAACCGGTGATGGACGGGCAGCCCGCAGACGGTCTGCATTTAAATAAGGGGGAATGTGGCGCCCTGGACTAGCCAGGTCGTCACAGGTACTACAACACACACCCCCACCCTGAGACAGGCACATCAGCCAGACGCAAAATCCTTGTTGCCTCCCTCCAGGGGCTGATGTCCACACCAGGTGGGGTGGAGCCAGGTGGTTGCCCCCACCCACTGAGGAGTTCACAGTCCTAGAGGCGGGAAAGGAAGAGAGTTCAGTTAGGGAAGTGGAAGTGAGGAGTGAGAAGGAGCAAACTGACCGTGTCCGGGTGTGTGGCCCGGGCACTAAGCGCAAGGTTGGCAGACGGTGGTGGCCGTCTGCAGGAGAGGCGAATCAACGCGGAACCGTAAGACCGGGGACGGATGGTGGCCCGCTGGTACCGAACCGGGGAGCGAAGTGAAGCCAGCACACACAGGTAGGACCTGCGGACCCCGACCAGGCTTGGAGTCGCCGTTAGAAGTCAAATCCGTCAGTGACCAGAACCCCAGGGGTTTCCTAACAGCCAAGACCCGATTGAAGGCAACCGTCCGACCAGCAAAAGGAAATACAGCTACCACCACAGCTAGATTTCCAAGGTCCCGAGCCTGCGGGCAAAAGGGCTCCTCCGGCACATATACACGCTGGGGAGCGGGTTACCGGTGGGAATCCATCAGGACCGAACATACACAAAGATGCAGGGAAAGGCAGCCACCACCAACCGTCCGGTTGAAGTCACAGCAGCCAGCTGCGGGACCCGTCCATCCAGCCGTTTGGTTTTCCAGAGACTTTGTGTACATTTGTGGCTGAGTAAGTACAACCGTGCCGTCCGGCACCACGCTGCGCAGTCCAGACGACACTGCACTTTGCCAACCCTGCCTCCCCGTCACCTCACCGGGCCCCGGGACCACCCCTACCCATGGAGGGAGGGAACAACATCCCAGCTGCTCCCTACCATCGCTCCCGGGATCCCCGCCACCAGCAGCGGTGGTGCCCAACCTCACCACAACCCGTGGGTGGCATCACGGACCAAATCCCCAAACCAAACTACCCCCTTTCACTCACGGGCGAGGAGCGCCGCTCGAGTCCCCGGATCCGGGCCCACTGCTCAAGCCACCGAGCAACAGCAGCGCCGGACCCGAGCGTTAGCGAGCGCGCGGCGGCGTCCTCCCCGCCCACGACACTGCCCCACTAAGAAGACAAGGAACAGGAAGCGGCTCTAAGAACAGTTCTCGTAAGGGATCACTGCCTATGGCTGTGGGTGCAGGATACTCAGCGAAACATATTGACCCTTGGACTCCAGGGCCATAGAGATGAAGGGCTTATTTAACTTTCCTGGCTAAAAGAATGTTCACAAGTAATATGCCGTCATTGGAAACTGCAATGATTGTGTGTCTGAGTTATACAGAAGATACCATGAAGTGTTCTGCCTGCTGTATTATGTGACCAAGTGTTGTGCCAAGTAAAGACTACTTTGTTGTTATGAATTTGTTTGTCGTCCTTATCTGGAAGTCCTATTGACCTGATGAAGAGTGTAACAGCATTGCTCCAAGTAACACTATCAGCACACACAGACCCAGAACTCTCATTTAAAACCCGTGTCTCGGGGTGCTGAACTTTACACTCTTGCCCACACAGACCCAGAACTCTCATTTAAAACCCGTGTGTCGGGAGGCTGAACTTTACACTCTCCCCCATGGCTACTGCCCCGGGCACCATTGCTTCAGCCATGCGCTGCAATCTCCTGACATTTGAAAAAGAGATCACTCTCCGTCATGGTACTCCCATGACATCTCTGCATTACAACTATAATTTCTAATTCCACTAAGTAATGTTCATGAACATGGATATTTATATATAGATTGCGTTTGTTGCCCTGGAACAAGCACTCTGCCCTCAATTGGATGCATTTTATACCACAGTCACGGTATTGGCATGGGCTATCTACTAGTAAGAATTAAATGTGTAAGCAATGGAAGTTCCCATATTTAGGATCCACACCAAACCCATCAGGTAGATAATAAGTGGCCAATTTACTATCTATTTACTGCTAACCTACATGACCATCTATGATCAGACATAATTACTACCCTTGTATTTCGGTTTGATTTATTGCAGAAGCCATTAGTCCTAAAATTAATAACTAATTTATACAAATAATTAAGTATTACATATTATAAAAAAATGAGAAGACAAATCATTCAGTTTTGAACTCTTTATTAAATACAGTCTCTACCTATACCTAAAGCCATTGATCCAGAAGAAGGCAAAAAACCTGGACACATTCAGCCAATTTGTGCCACAGGGAAAAAATTCCTTCTCGACCCCAAGAAAAGGCGATCAGTTCAAGAACCCTGGACCAAGGCTATACTACAACTAACTGAGCTATAGGACGGTTATATCATATAAGAACCCTTATGACCCTTATGTGGAATTCATAAACTGGCCAACAGAAGAACTGGAATTAGGCCGGTGGTAGTATGGTACTTGTTTAGGCCTGTTGTTTGAAGACCAGAAATAGCCTTCGCTATTGCCCCAGACTAGGACAGATTTTGTATTTTATTACCTTTCAGAGCATCGCATCCCTGAAGAATGAAATCATTAGGGATGATCGAATACCACAAATATCCGACTTCGCGAATATCCGACCAATAGGTCACTGCTATGTGAATATTCGATGCGCAATATAAGTCTATGGGAAGCCCAAACAATTGTTATTCGGGTTATCCATAGACTTACATTGCATATCAAATATTCGCAAATAGTCAAATAGCGGCAACCTGTTTGCGAATTTTCGCAAAGTCAGATATTTGTGGTATTTGATCATCCCTAGAAATCATCCTTAGTGACTAAGTGAGTAAATTAAACGAAAAAAGTGCACGTTTGTTATGATGCTCAAGATGGGGACCAGAATGTGGACTAATAATAAAATAGGGAACATGATAGGAGACATATCTACAATACATACATTATTCTTATCTATCTAATATGATGACAACAGCTCTCCAGACCCGCAACCCACCACAAGGACCACTCCTGTCTAATCCCTGAAGAATGAAATCATCCTCAGTAACAATGTGAGGGGGCTAAGCGCCTCCTTTGATCTCAGAGTATAGACTCCCAGGAAAGAGTGCTGCTCAAACTGTTGGGGTGCAGATGTGGGACCCAATATCAGAGATGATGTCCTCCACCCAACTTTCAAAAAGCTGTAAGGGTCGTCAGTAGAGATGGGTAGTCGAGCTGGGCTATCAGACGGTCACCTCTGTAGCTGTAGTGTCATTTTTCGTATGGTCCCGATGTGTAAATTAAAAAAAGTACACGTTTGTTATAATGTACAAGATGGGGACCATAATGTGGACAAAATAACAAAATAGCGAACATGATAGGGGACATTTCTACAATACATACATTATTCTTATCTATATAATAGGATGACAACAGCTCTCCAGACCTGCATCCCACCACAAAGACCACTCCAGCCCTGAAGAATGAAATCATCCTTAGTGACGAAGTGAGGGACTTCGTGCCAACCTGTGGTCTCAAGGCATTGTCTCTTATAAGAGTCCTGCTCAAGGTGATGGGGTGCAACTGTGGGACCCTATACCAGAGATGATGTCCTCCACCCAACTTTCAAAAAGCTGTAAAGGTCTTCAGTAGAGATGGGTAGTCGAGCTGGGCTATCAGACGGTCACCTCTGTAGCTGTAGTGTCATTATTTGTATGGTCCCAATGTGTAAATTAAAAAAAAGTGCACATTTGTTATAATGTACAAGATGGGGACCATAATGTGGACAAAAAAAACAAAATAGGGAACATGATAGGGGACATTTCTACAATACATACATTATTCTTATCTATATAATAGGATGACAACAGCTCTCCAGACCTGCATCCCACCACAAAGACCACTCCAGCCCTGAAGAATGAAATCATCCTTAGTGACGAAGTGAGGGACTTCGTGCCAACCTGTGGTCTCAAGGCATTGTCTCTTATAAGAGTCCTGCTCAAGGTGATGGGGTGCAACTGTGGGACCCTATACCAGAGATGATGTCCTCCACCCAACTTTCAAAAGCTGTAAGGGTCTTCAGTAGAGATGAGTAGTTGAGCTGGGCTATCAGACGGTCACCTCTGTAGCTGTAGTGTCATTATTCGTATGGTCCCAATGTGTAAATTAAAAAAAAGTGCACATTTGTTATAATGTACAAGATGGGGACCATAATGTGGACAAAAAAAACAAAATAGGGAACATGATAGGGGACATTTCTACAATACATACATTATTCTTATCTATATAATAGGATGACAACAGCTCTCCAGACCTGCATCCCACCACAAAGACCACTCCAGCCCTGAAGAATGAAATCATCCTTAGTGACGAAGTGAGGGACTTAGTGCCAACCTGTGATCTCAAGGCATTGTCTCTTATAAGAGTTCTGCTCAAGGTGATGGGGTGCAACTGTGGGACCCTATACCAGAGATGATGTCCTCCACCCAACTTTCAAAAGCTGTAAGGGTCTTCAGTAGAGATGAGTAGTCGAGCTGGGCTATCAGACGGTCACCTCTGTAGCTGTAGTGTCATTATTCGTATGGTCCCAATGTGTAAATTAAAAAAAAGTGCACATGTGTTATAATGTACAAGATGGGGACCATAATGTGGACAAAATAACAAAATAGGGAACATGATAGGGGACATTTCTACAATACATACATTATTCTTATCTATATAATAGGATGACAACAGCTCTCCAGACCTGCATCCCACCACAAAGACCATCCCAGCCCTGAAGAATGAAATTATCCTTAGTAACGAAGTGAGGTACTTCGTGCCAACCTGTGGTCTCAAGGCATTGACTCTTATAAGAGTCCTGCTCAAGGTGATGGGGTGCAACTGTGGGACCCTATACCAGAGATGATGTCCTCCACCCAACTTTCAAAAAGCTGTAAGGGTCTTCAGTAGAGATGGGTAGTCGAGCTGGGCTATCAGACGGTCACCTCTGTAGCTGTAGTGTCATTATTCGTATGGTCCCAATGTGTATATTAAAAAAAAGTGCACCTTTGTTATAATGTACAAGATGGGGACCATAATGTGGACAAAAAAAACAAAATAGGGAACATGATAGGGGACATTTCTACAATACATACATTATTCTTATCTATATAATAGGATGACAACAGCTCTCCAGACCTGCATCCCACCACAAAGACCACTCCAGCCCTGAAGAATGAAATCATCCTTAGTGACGAAGTGAGGGACTTAGTGCCAACCTGTGGTCTCAAGGCATTGTCTCTTATAAGAGTTCTGCTCCAGGTGATGGGGTGCAACTGTGGGACCCTATACCAGAGATGATGTCCTCCACCCAACTTTCAAAAGCTGTAAGGGTCTTCAGTAGAGATGAGTAGTCGAGCTGGGCTATCAGACGGTCACCTCTGTAGCTGTAGTGTCATTATTCGTATGGTCCCAATGTGTAAATTAAAAAAAAGTGCACATTTGTTATAATGTACAAGATGGGGACCATAATGTGGACAAAATAACAAAATAGGGAACATGATAGGGGACATTTCTACAATACATACATTATTCTTATCTATATAATAGGATGACAACAGCTCTCCAGACCTGCATCCCACCACAAAGACCATCCCAGCCCTGAAGAATGAAATTATCCTTAGTAACGAAGTGAGGAACTTCGTGCCAACCTGTGGTCTCAAGGCATTGACTCTTATAAGAGTCCTGCTCAAGGTGATGGGGTGCAACTGTGGGACCCTATACCAGAGATGATGTCCTCCACCCAACTTTCAAAAAGCTGTAAGGGTCTTCAGTAGAGATGGGTAGTCGAGCTGGGCTATCAGACGGTCACCTCTGTAGCTGTAGTGTCATTATTCGTATGGTCCCAATGTGTATATTAAAAAAAAGTGCACCTTTGTTATAATGTACAAGATGGGGGACCATAATGTGGAAAAAAAAACAAAATAGGGAACATGATAGTGGACATTTCTACAATACATACATTATTCTTATCTATATAATAGGATGACAACAGCTCTCCAGACCTGCATCCCACCACAAAGACCACTCCAGCCCTGAAGAATGAAATCATCCTTAGTGACGAAGTGAGGGACTTCGTGCCAACCTGTGGTCTCAAGGCATTGTCTCTTATAAGAGTCCTGCTCAAGGTGATGGGGTGCAACTGTGGGACCCTATACCAGAGATGATGTCCTCCACCCAACTTTCAAAAAGCTGTAAGGGTCTTCAGTAGAGATGTGTAGTCGAGCTGGGCTATCAGACGGTCACCTCTGTAGCTGTAGTGTCATTATTCGTAAGGTCCCAATGTGTATATTAAAAAAAAGTGCACCTTTGTTATAATGTACAAGATGGGGACCATAATGTGGACAAAAAAAACAAAATAGGGAACATGATAGGGGACATTTCTACAATACATACATTATTCTTATCTATATAATAGGATGACAACAGCTCTCCAGACCTGCATCCCACCACAAAGACCACTCCAGCCCTGAAGAATGAAATCATCCTTAGTGACGAAGTGAGAGACTTCGTGCCAACCTGTGGTCTCAAGGCATTGTCTCTTATAAGAGTCCTGCTCAAGGTGATGGGGTGCAACTGTGGGACCCTATACCAGAGATGATGTCCTACACCCAACTTTCAAAAGCTGTAAGGGTCTTCAGTAGAGATGGGTAGTCGAGCTGGGCTATCAGACGGTCACCTCTGTAGCTGTAGTGTCATTATTCGTATTGTCTTAATGTGTATATTAAAAAAAAGTGCACCTTTGTTATAATGTACAAGATGGGGACCATAATGTGGACAAAATAACAGAATAGGGAACATGATAGGGGACATTTCTACAATACATACATTATTCTTATCTATATAATAGGATGACAACAGCTCTCCAGACCTGCATCCCACCACAAAGACCATCCCAGCCCTGAAGAATGAAATTATCCTTAGTAACGAAGTGAGGGACTTCGTGCCAACCTGTGGTCTCAAGGCATTGACTCTTATAAGAGTCCTGCTCAAGGTGATGGGGTGCAACTGTGGGACCCTATACCAGAGATGATGTCCTCCACCCAACTTTCAAAAAGCTGTAAGAGTCTTCAGTAGAGTTGGGTAGTCGAGCTGGGCTATCAGACGGTCACCTCTGTAGCTGTAGTGTCATTATTCGTATGGTCCCAATGTGTATATTAAAAAAAAGTGCACCTTTGTTATAATGTACAAGATGGGGACCATAATGTGGACAAAAAAAACAAAATAGGGAACATGATAGGGGACATTTCTACAATACATACATTATTCTTATCTATATAATAGGATGACAACAGCTCTCCAGACCTGCATCCCACCACAAAGACCACTCCAGCCCTGAAGAATGAAATCATCCTTAGTGACGAAGTGACGGACTTCGTGCCAACCTGTGGTCTCAGGGCATTGTCTCTTATAAGAGTCCTGCTAAAGGTGATGGGGTGCAACTGTGGGACCCTATACCAGAGATGATGTCCTCCACCCAACTTTCAAAAAGCTGTAAGGGTCTTCAGTAGAGATGGGTAGTCGAGCTGGGCTATCAGACGGTCACCTCTGTAGCTGTAATGTCATTATTCGTATGGTCCCAATGTGTATATTAAAAAAAAGTGCACCTTTGTTATAATGTACAAGATGGGGACCATAATGTGGAAAAAAAAAACAAAATAGGGAACATGATAGGGGACATTTCTACAATACATACATTATTCTTATCTATATAATAGGATGACAACAGCTCTCCAGACCTGCATCCCACCACAAAGACCACTCCAGCCCTGAAGAATGAAATCATCCTTAGTGACGAAGTGAGGGACTTCGTGCCAACCTGTGGTCTCAAGGCATTGTCTCTTATAAGAGTCCTGCTTAAGGTGATGGGGTGCAACTGTGGGACCCTATACCAGAGATGATGTCCTCCACCTAACTTTCAAAAAGCTGTAAGGGTCTTCAGTAGAGATGGGTAGTCGAGCTGGGCTATCAGACGGTCACCTCTGTAGCTGTAGTGTCATTATTCGTATGGTCCCAATGTGTATATTAAAAAAAAGTGCACCTTTGTTATAATGTACAAGATGGGGACCATAATGTGGACAAAAAAAACAAAATAGGGAACATGATAGGGGACATTTCTACAATACATACATTATTCTTATCTATATAATAGGATGACAACAGCTCTCCAGACCTGCATCCCACCACAAAGACCACTCCAGCCCTGAAGAATGAAATCATCCTTAGTGACGAAGTGAGAGACTTCGTGCCAACCTGTGGTCTCAAGGCATTGTCTCTTATAAGAGTCCTGCTCAAGGTGATGGGGTGCAACTGTGGGACCCTATACCAGAGATGATGTCCTACACCCAACTTTCAAAAGCTGTAAGGGTCTTCAGTAGAGATGGGTAGTCGAGCTGGGCTATCAGACGGTCACCTCTGTAGCTGTAGTGTCATTATTCGTATTGTCTTAATGTGTATATTAAAAAAAAGTGCACCTTTGTTATAATGTACAAGATGGGGACCATAATGTGGACAAAATAACAGAATAGGGAACATGATAGGGGACATTTCTACAATACATACATTATTCTTATCTATATAATAGGATGACAACAGCTCTCCAGACCTGCATCCCACCACAAAGACCATCCCAGCCCTGAAGAATGAAATTATCCTTAGTAACGAAGTGAGGGACTTCGTGCCAACCTGTGGTCTCAAGGCATTGACTCTTATAAGAGTCCTGCTCAAGGTGATGGGGTGCAACTGTGGGACCCTATACCAGAGATGATGTCCTCCACCCAACTTTCAAAAAGCTGTAAGAGTCTTCAGTAGAGTTGGGTAGTCGAGCTGGGCTATCAGACGGTCACCTCTGTAGCTGTAGTGTCATTATTCGTATGGTCCCAATGTGTATATTAAAAAAAAGTGCACCTTTGTTATAATGTACAAGATGGGGACCATAATGTGGACAAAAAAAACAAAATAGGGAACATGATAGGGGACATTTCTACAATACATACATTATTCTTATCTATATAATAGGATGACAACAGCTCTCCAGACCTGCATCCCACCACAAAGACCACTCCAGCCCTGAAGAATGAAATCATCCTTAGTGACGAAGTGACGGACTTCGTGCCAACCTGTGGTCTCAGGGCATTGTCTCTTATAAGAGTCCTGCTAAAGGTGATGGGGTGCAACTGTGGGACCCTATACCAGAGATGATGTCCTCCACCCAACTTTCAAAAAGCTGTAAGGGTCTTCAGTAGAGATGGGTAGTCGAGCTGGGCTATCAGACGGTCACCTCTGTAGCTGTAATGTCATTATTCGTATGGTCCCAATGTGTATATTAAAAAAAAGTGCACCTTTGTTATAATGTACAAGATGGGGACCATAATGTGGAAAAAAAAACAAAATAGGGAACATGATAGGGGACATTTCTACAATACATACATTATTCTTATCTATATAATAGGATGACAACAGCTCTCCAGACCTGCATCCCACCACAAAGACCATCGCAGCCCTGAAGAATGAAATTATCCTTAGTAACGAAGTGAGAGACTTCGTGCCAACCTGTGGTCTCAAGGCATTGACTCTTATAAGAGTCCTGCTCAAGGTGATGGGGTGCAACTGTGGGACCCTATACCAGAGATGATGTCCTCCACCCAACTTTCAAAAAGCTGTAAGGGTCTTCAGTAGAGATGGGTAGTCGAGCTGGGCTATCAGACGGTCACCTCTGTAGCTGTAGTGTCATTATTCGTATGGTCTCAATGTGTATATTAAAAAAAAGTGCACCTTTATTATAATGTACAAGATGGGGACCATAATGTGGACAAAAAAAACAAAATAGGGAACATGATAGGGGACATTTCTACAATACATACATTATTCTTATCTATATAATAGGATGACAAAAGCTCTCCAGACCTGCATCCCACCACAAAGACCACTCCAGCCCTGAAGAATGAAATCATCCTTAGTGACGAAGTGAGGGACTTCGTGCCAACTTGTGGTCTCAAGGCATTGTCTCTTATAAGAGTCCTGCTCAAGGTGATGGGGTGCAACTGTGGGACCCTATACCAGAGATGATGTCCTCCACCCAACTTTCAAAAAGCTGTAAGGGTCTTCAGTAGAGATGGGTAGTCGAGCTGGGCTATCAGACGGTCACCTCTGTAGCTGTAGTGTCATTATTCGTATGGTCCCAATGTGTATATTAAAAAAAAGTGCACCTTTGTTATAATGTACAAGATGGGGACCATAATGTGGACCAAAAAAACAAAATAGGGAACATGATAGGGGACATTTCTACAATACATACATTATTCTTATCTATATAATAGGATGACAACAGCTCTCCAGACCTGCATCCCACCACAAAGACCATCCCAGCCCTGAAGAATGAAATTATCCTTAGTAACGAAGTGAGGGACTTCGTGCCAACCTGTGGTCTCAAGGCATTGACTCTTATAAGAGTCCTGCTCAAGGTGATGGGGTGCAACTGTGGGACCCTATACCAGAGATGATGTCCTCCACCCAACTTTCAAAAAGCTGTAAGGGTCTTCAGTAGAGATGGGTAGTCGAGCTGGGCTATCAGACGGTCACCTCTGTAGCTGTAGTGTCATTATTCGTATGGTCCCAATGTGTATATTAAAAAAAAGTGCACCTTTATTATAATGTACAAGATGGGGACCATAATGTGGACAAAAAAAACAAAATAGGGAACATGATAGGGGACATTTCTACAATACATACATTATTCTTATCTATATAATAGGATGACAAAAGCTCTCCAGACCTGCATCCCACCACAAAGACCACTCCAGCCCTGAAGAATGAAATCATCCTTAGTGACGAAGTGAGGGACTTCGTGCCAACTTGTGGTCTCAAGGCATTGTCTCTTATAAGAGTCCTGCTCAAGGTGATGGGGTGCAACTGTGGGACCCTATACCAGAGATGATGTCCTCCACCCAACTTTCAAAAAGCTGTAAGGGTCTTCAGTAGAGATGGGTAGTCGAGCTGGGCTATCAGACGGTCACCTCTGTAGCTGTAGTGTCATTATTCGTATGGTCCCAATGTGTATATTAAAAAAAAGTGCACCTTTGTTATAATGTACAAGATGGGGACCATAATGTGGACCAAAAAAACAAAATAGGGAACATGATAGGGGACATTTCTACAATACATACATTATTCTTATCTATATAATAGGATGACAACAGCTCTCCAGACCTGCATCCCACCACAAAGACCATCCCAGCCCTGAAGAATGAAATTATCCTTAGTAACGAAGTGAGGGACTTCGTGCCAACCTGTGGTCTCAAGGCATTGACTCTTATAAGAGTCCTGCTCAAGGTGATGGGGTGCAACTGTGGGACCCTATACCAGAGATGATGTCCTCCACCCAACTTTCAAAAAGCTGTAAGGGTCTTCAGTAGAGATGGGTAGTCGAGCTGGGCTATCAGACGGTCACCTCTGTAGCTGTAGTGTCATTATTCGTATGGTCCCAATGTGTATATTAAAAAAAAGTGCACCTTTGTTATAATGTACAAGATGGGGACCATAATGTGGACAAAAAAAACAAAATAGGGAACATGATAGGGGACATTTCTACAATACATACATTATTTTTATCTATATAATAGGATGACAACAGCTCTCCAGACCTGCATCCCACCACAAAGACCACTTCAGCCCTGAAGAATGAAATCATCCTTAGTGACGAAGTGAGGGACTTCGTGCCAACCTGTGGTCTCAAGGCATTGTCTCTTATAAGAGTCCTGCTCAAGGTGATGGGGTGCAACTGTGGGACCCTATACCAGAGATGATGTCCTCCACCCAACTTTCAAAAAGCTGTAAGGGTCTTCAGTAGAGATGGGTAGTCGAGCTGGGCTATCAGACGGTCACCTCTGTAGCTGTAGTGTCATTATTCGTATGGTCCCAATGTGTATATTAAAAAAAAGTGCACGTTTGTTATAATGTACAAGATGGGGACCATAATGTGGAAAAAAAAACAAAATAGGGAACATGATAGGGGACATTTCTACAATACATACATTATTCTTATCTATATAATAGGATGACAACAGCTCTCCAGACCTGCATCCCACCACAAAGACCACTCCAGCCCTGAAGAATGAAATCATCCTTAGTGACGAAGTGAGGGACTTCGTGCCAACTTGTGGTCTCAAGGCATTGTCTCTTATAAGAGTCCTGCTCAAGGTGATGGGGTGCAACTGTGGGACCCTATACCAGAGATGATGTCCTCCACCCAACTTTCAAAAAGCTGTAAGGGTCTTCAGTAGAGATGGGTAGTCGAGCTGGGCTATCAGACGGTCACCTCTGTAGCTGTAGTGTCATTATTCGTATGGTCCCAATGTGTATATTAAAAAAAAGTGCACCTTTGTTATAATGTACAAGATGGGGACCATAATGTGGACCAAAAAAACAAAATAGGGAACATGATAGGGGACATTTCTACAATACATACATTATTCTTATCTATATAATAGGATGACAACAGCTCTCCAGACCTGCATCCCACCACAAAGACCATCCCAGCCCTGAAGAATGAAATTATCCTTAGTAACGAAGTGAGGGACTTCGTGCCAACCTGTGGTCTCAAGGCATTGACTCTTATAAGAGTCCTGCTCAAGGTGATGGGGTGCAACTGTGGGACCCTATACCAGAGATGATGTCCTCCACCCAACTTTCAAAAAGCTGTAAGGGTCTTCAGTAGAGATGGGTAGTCGAGCTGGGCTATCAGACGGTCACCTCTGTAGCTGTAGTGTCATTATTCGTATGGTCCCAATGTGTATATTAAAAAAAAGTGCACCTTTGTTATAATGTACAAGATGGGGACCATAATGTGGACAAAAAAAACAAAATAGGGAACATGATAGGGGACATTTCTACAATACATACATTATTCTTATCTATATAATAGGATGACAAAAGCTCTCCAGACCTGCATCCCACCACAAAGACCACTCCAGCCCTGAAGAATGAAATCATCCTTAGTGACGAAGTGAGGGACTTCGTGCCAACTTGTGGTCTCAAGGCATTGTCTCTTATAAGAGTCCTGCTCAAGGTGATGGGGTGCAACTGTGGGACCCTATACCAGAGATGATGTCCTCCACCCAACTTTCAAAAAGCTGTAAGGGTCTTCAGTAGAGATGGGTAGTCGAGCTGGGCTATCAGACGGTCACCTCTGTAGCTGTAGTGTCATTATTCGTATGGTCCCAATGTGTATATTAAAAAAAAGTGCACCTTTGTTATAATGTACAAGATGGGGACCATAATGTGGACCAAAAAAACAAAATAGGGAACATGATAGGGGACATTTCTACAATACATACATTATTCTTATCTATATAATAGGATGACAACAGCTCTCCAGACCTGCATCCCACCACAAAGACCATCCCAGCCCTGAAGAATGAAATTATCCTTAGTAACGAAGTGAGGGACTTCGTGCCAACCTGTGGTCTCAAGGCATTGACTCTTATAAGAGTCCTGCTCAAGGTGATGGGGTGCAACTGTGGGACCCTATACCAGAGATGATGTCCTCCACCCAACTTTCAAAAAGCTGTAAGGGTCTTCAGTAGAGATGGGTAGTCGAGCTGGGCTATCAGACGGTCACCTCTGTAGCTGTAGTGTCATTATTCGTATGGTCCCAATGTGTATATTAAAAAAAAGTGCACCTTTGTTATAATGTACAAGATGGGGACCATAATGTGGACAAAAAAAACAAAATAGGGAACATGATAGGGGACATTTCTACAATACATACATTATTTTTATCTATATAATAGGATGACAACAGCTCTCCAGACCTGCATCCCACCACAAAGACCACTTCAGCCCTGAAGAATGAAATCATCCTTAGTGACGAAGTGAGGGACTTCGTGCCAACCTGTGGTCTCAAGGCATTGTCTCTTATAAGAGTCCTGCTCAAGGTGATGGGGTGCAACTGTGGGACCCTATACCAGAGATGATGTCCTCCACCCAACTTTCAAAAAGCTGTAAGGGTCTTCAGTAGAGATGGGTAGTCGAGCTGGGCTATCAGACGGTCACCTCTGTAGCTGTAGTGTCATTATTCGTATGGTCCCAATGTGTATATTAAAAAAAAGTGCACGTTTGTTATAATGTACAAGATGGGGACCATAATGTGGAAAAAAAAACAAAATAGGGAACATGATAGGGGACATTTCTACAATACATACATTATTCTTATCTATATAATAGGATGACAACAGCTCTCCAGACCTGCATCCCACCACAAAGACCACTCCAGCCCTGAAGAATGAAATAATCCTTAGTGACGAAGTGAGGGACTTCGTGCCAACCTGTGGTCTCAAGGCATTGTCTCTTATAAGAGTCCTGCTCAAGGTGATGGGGTGCAACTGTGGGACCCTATACCAGAGATGATGTCCTCCACCCAACTTTCAAAAAGCTGTAAGGGTCTTCAGTAGAGATGGGTAGTCGAGCTGGGCTATCAGACGGTCACCTCTGTAGCTGTAGTGTCATTATTCGTATGGTCCCAATGTGTATATTAAAAAAAAGTGTACCTTTGTTATAATGTACAAGATGGGGACCATAATGTGGACAAAAAAAACAAAATAGGGAACATGATAGGGGACATTTCTACAATACATACATTATTCTTATCTATATAATAGGATGACAACAGCTCTCCAGACCTGCATCCCACCACAAAGACCATCCCAGCCCTGAAGAATGAAAATATCCTTAGTAACAAAGTGAGGGACTTCGTGCCAACCTGTGGTCTCAAGGCATTGACTCTTATAAGAGTCCTGCTCAAGGTGATGGGGTGCAACTGTGGGACCCTATACCAGAGATGATGTCCTCCACCCAACTTTCAAAAAGCTGTAAGGGTCTTCAGTAGAGATGGGTAGTCGAGCTGGGCTATCAGACGGTCACCTCTGTAGCTGTAGTGTCATTATTCGTATGGTCCCAATGTGTATATTAAAAAAAAGTGCACCTTTGTTATAATGTACAAGATGGGGACCATAATGTGGACAAAAAAAACAAAATAGGGAACATGATAGGGGACATTTCTACAATACATACATTATTCTTATCTATATAATAGGATGACAACAGCTCTCCAGACCTGCATCCCACCACAAAGACCACTCCAGCCCTGAAGAATGAAATCATCCTTAGTGACGAAGTGAGGGACTTCGTGCCAACCTGTGGTCTCAAGGCATTGACTCTTATAAGAGTCCTGCTCAAGGTGATGGGGTGCAACTGTGGGACCCTATACCAGAGATGATGTCCTCCACCCAACTTTCAAAAAGCTGTAAGGGTCTTCAGTAGAGATGGGTAGTCGAGCTGGGCTATCAGACGGTCACCTCTGTAGCTGTAGTGTCATTATTCGTATGGTCCCAATGTGTATATTAAAAAAAAGTGCACGTTTGTTATAATGTACAAGATGGGGACCATAATGTGGAAAAAAAAACAAAATAGGGAACATGATAGGGGACATTTCTACAATACATACATTATTCTTATCTATATAATAGGATGACAACAGCTCTCCAGACCTGCATCCCACCACAAAGACCACTCCAGCCCTGAAGAATGAAATAATCCTTAGTGACGAAGTGAGGGACTTCGTGCCAACCTGTGGTCTCAAGGCATTGTCTCTTATAAGAGTCCTGCTCAAGGTGATGGGGTGCAACTGTGGGACCCTATACCAGAGATGATGTCCTCCACCCAACTTTCAAAAAGCTGTAAGGGTCTTCAGTAGAGATGGGTAGTCGAGCTGGGCTATCAGACGGTCACCTCTGTAGCTGTAGTGTCATTATTCGTATGGTCCCAATGTGTATATTAAAAAAAAGTGTACCTTTGTTATAATGTACAAGATGGGGACCATAATGTGGACAAAAAAAACAAAATAGGGAACATGATAGGGGACATTTCTACAATACATACATTATTCTTATCTATATAATAGGATGACAAAAGCTCTCCAGACCTGCATCCCACCACAAAGACCACTCCAGCCCTGAAGAATGAAATCATCCTTAGTGACGAAGTGAGGGACTTCGTGCCAACCTGTGGTCTCAGGGCATTGTCTCTTATAAGAGTCCTGCTAAAGGTGATGGGGTGCAACTGTGGGACCCTATACCAGAGATGATGTCCTCCACCCAACTTTCAAAAAGCTGTAAAGGTCTTCAGTAGAGATGGGTAGTCGAGCTGGGCTATCAGACGGTCACCTCTGTAGCTGTAGTGTCATTATTCGTATGGTCCCAATGTGTATATTAAAAAAAAGTGCACCTTTGTTATAATGTACAAGATGGGGACCATAATGTGGACAAAATAACAAAATAGGGAACATGATAGGGGACATTTCTACAATACATACATTATTCTTATCTATATAATAGGATGACAACAGCTCTCCAGACCTGCATCCCACCACAAAGACCATCCCAGCCCTGAAGAATGAAAATATCCTTAGTAACAAAGTGAGGGACTTCGTGCCAACCTGTGGTCTCAAGGCATTGACTCTTATAAGAGTCCTGCTCAAGGTGATGGGGTGCAACTGTGGGACCCTATACCAGAGATGATGTCCTCCACCCAACTTTCAAAAAGCTGTAAGGGTCTTCAGTAGAGATGGGTAGTCGAGCTGGGCTATCAGACGGTCACCTCTGTAGCTGTAGTGTCATTATTCGTATGGTCCCAATGTGTATATTAAAAAAAAGTGCACCTTTGTTATAATGTACAAGATGGGGACCATAATGTGGACAAAAAAAACAAAATAGGGAACATGATAGGGGACATTTCTACAATACATACATTATTCTTATCTATATAATAGGATGACAACAGCTCTCCAGACCTGCATCCCACCACAAAGACCACTCCAGCCCTGAAGAATGAAATCATCCTTAGTGACGAAGTGAGGGACTTCGTGCCAACCTGTGGTCTCAAGGCATTGTCTCTTATAAGAGTCCTGCTCAAGGTGATGGGGTGCAACTGTGGGACCCTATACCAGAGATGATGTCCTCCACCCAACTTTCAAAAGCTGTAAGGGTCTTCAGTAGAGATGAGTAGTTGAGCTGGGCTATCAGACGGTCACCTCTGTAGCTGTAGTGTCATTATTCGTATGGTCCCAATGTGTAAATTAAAAAAAAGTGCACATTTGTTATAATGTACAAGATGGGGACCATAATGTGGACAAAATAACAAAGGAGGGAACATGATAGGGGACATTTCTACAATACATACATTATTCTTATCTATATAATAGGATGACAACAGCTCTCCAGACCTGCATCCCACCACAAAGACCACTCCAGCCCTGAAGAATGAAATCATCCTTAGTGACGAAGTGAGGGACTTAGTGCCAACCTGTGGTCTCAAGGCATTGTCTCTTATAAGAGTTCTGCTCAAGGTGATGGGGTGCAACTGTGGGACCCTATACCAGAGATGATGTCCTCCACCCAACTTTCAAAAGCTGTAAGGGTCTTCAGTAGAGATGAGTAGTCGAGCTGGGCTATCAGACGGTCACCTCTGTAGCTGTAGTGTCATTATTCGTATGGTCCCAATGTGTAAATTAAAAAAAAGTGCACATTTGTTATAATGTACAAGATGGGGACCATAATGTGGACAAAATAACAAAATAGGGAACATGATAGGGGACATTTCTACAATACATACATTATTCTTATCTATATAATAGGATGACAACAGCTCTCCAGACCTGCATCCCACCACAAAGACCATCCCAGCCCTAAAGAATGAAATTATCCTTAGTAACGAAGTGAGGGACTTCGTGCCAACCTGTGGTCTCAAGGCATTGACTCTTATAAGAGTCCTGCTCAAGGTGATGGGGTGCAACTGTGGGACCCTATACCAGAGATGATGTCCTCCACCCAACTTTCAAAAAGCTGTAAGGGTCTTCAGTAGAGATGGGTAGTCGAGCTGGGCTATCAGACGGTCACCTCTGTAGCTGTAGTGTCATTATTCGTATGGTCCCAATGTGTATATTAAAAAAAAGTGCACCTTTGTTATAATGTACAAGATGGGGACCATAATGTGGACAAAATAACAAAATAGGGAACATGATAGGGGACATTTCTACAATACATACATTATTCTTATCTATATAATAGGATGACAACAGCTCTCCAGACCTGCATCCCACCACAAAGACCATCCCAGCCCTGAAGAATGAAAATATCCTTAGTAACAAAGTGAGGGACTTCGTGCCAACCTGTGGTCTCAAGGCATTGACTCTTATAAGAGTCCTGCTCAAGGTGATGGGGTGCAACTGTGGGACCCTATACCAGAGATGATGTCCTCCACCCAACTTTCAAAAAGCTGTAAGGGTCTTCAGTAGAGATGGGTAGTCGAGCTGGGCTATCAGACGGTCACCTCTGTAGCTGTAGTGTCATTATTCGTATGGTCCCAATGTGTATATTAAAAAAAAGTGCACCTTTGTTATAATGTACAAGATGGGGACCATAATGTGGACAAAAAAAACAAAATAGGGAACATGATAGGGGACATTTCTACAATACATACATTATTCTTATCTATATAATAGGATGACAACAGCTCTCCAGACCTGCATCCCACCACAAAGACCACTCCAGCCCTGAAGAATGAAATCATCCTTAGTGACGAAGTGAGGGACTTCGTGCCAACCTGTGGTCTCAAGGCATTGTCTCTTATAAGAGTCCTGCTCAAGATGATGGGGTGCAACTGTGGGACCCTATACCAGAGATGATGTCCTCCACCCAACTTTCAAAAGCTGTAAGGGTCTTCAGTAGAGATGAGTAGTTGAGCTGGGCTATCAGACGGTCACCTCTGTAGCTGTAGTGTCATTATTCGTATGGTCCCAATGTGTAAATTAAAAAAAAGTGCACATTTGTTATAATGTACAAGATGGGGACCATAATGTGGACAAAATAACAAAGGAGGGAACATGATAGGGGACATTTCTACAATACATACATTATTCTTATCTATATAATAGGATGACAACAGCTCTCCAGACCTGCATCCCACCACAAAGACCACTCCAGCCCTGAAGAATGAAATCATCCTTAGTGACGAAGTGAGGGACTTCGTGCCAACCTGTGGTCTCAAGGCATTGACTCTTATAAGAGTCCTGCTCAAGGTGATGGGGTGCAACTGTGGGACCCTATACCAGAGATGATGTCCTCCACCCAACTTTCAAAAAGCTGTAAGGGTCTTCAGTAGAGATGGGTAGTCGAGCTGGGCTATCAGACGGTCACCTCTGTAGCTGTAGTGTCATTATTCGTATGGTCCCAATGTGTATATTAAAAAAAAGTGCACCTTTGTTATAATGTACAAGATGGGGACCATAATGTGGACAAAAAAAACAAAATAGGGAACATGATAGGGGACATTTCTACAATACATACATTATTCTCATCTATATAATAGGATGACAACAGCTCTCCAGACCTGCATCCCACCACAAAGACCATCCCAGCCCTGAAGAATGAAATCATCCTAAGTGACGAAGTGAGGGACTTCGTGCCAACCTGTGGTCTCAAGGCATTGTCTCTTATAAGAGTCCTGCTCAAGGTGATGGGGTGCAACTGTGGGACCCTATACCAGAGATGATGTCCTCCACCCAACTTTCAAAAGCTGTAAGGGTCTTCAGTAGAGATGAGTAGATGAGCTGGGCTATCAGACGGTCACCTCTGTAGCTGTAGTGTCATTATTCGTATGGTCCCAATGTGTAAATTAAAAAAAAGTTCACATTTGTTATAATGTACAAGATGGGGACCATAATGTGGACAAAATAACAAAATAGGGAACATGATAGGGGACATTTCTACAATACATACATTATTCTTATCTATATAATAGGATGACAACAGCTCTCCAGACCTGCATCCCACCACAAAGACCACTCCAGCCCTGAAGAATGAAATCATCCTTAGTGACGAAGTGAGGGACTTCGTGCCAACCTGTGGTCTCAAGGCATTGTCTCTTATAAGAGTCCTGCTCAAGGTGATGGGGTGCAACTGTGGGACCCTATACCAGAGATGATGTCCTCCACCCAACTTTCAAAAGCTGTAAGGGTCTTCAGTAGAGATGAGTAGTTGAGCTGGGCTATCAGACGGTCACCTCTGTAGCTGTAGTGTCATTATTCGTATGGTCCCAATGCGTAAATTAAAAAAAAGTGCACATTTGTTATAATGTACAAGATGGGGACCATAATGTGGACAAAATAACAAAATAGGGAACATGATAGGGGACATTTCTACAATACATACATTATTCTTATCTATATAATAGGATGACAACAGCTCTCCAGACCTGCATCCCACCACAAAGACCACTCCAGCCCTGAAGAATGAAATCATCCTTAGTGACGAAGTGAGGGACTTCGTGCCAACCTGTGGTCTCAAGGCATTGTCTCTTATCAGAGTCCTGCTCAAGGTGATGGGGTGCAACTGTGGGACCCTATACCAGAGATGATGTCCTCCACCCAACTTTCAAAAAGCTGTAAGGGTCTTAAGTAGAGATGGGTAGTCGAGCTGGGCTATCAGACGGTCACCTCTGTAGCTGTAGTGTCATTATTCGTATGGTCCCAATGTGTATATTAAAAAAAAGTGCACCTTTGTTATAATGTACAAGATGGGGACCATAATGTGGACAAAATAACAAAATAGGGAACATGATAGGGGACATTTCTACAATACATACATTATTCTTATCTATATAATAGGATGACAACAGCTCTCCAGACCTGCATCCCACCACAAAGACCATCCCAGCCCTGAAGAATGAAATTATCCTTAGTAACGAAGTGAGGGACTTCGTGCCAACCTGTGGTCTCAAGGCATTGACTCTTATAAGAGTCCTGCTCAAGGTGATGGGGTGCAACTGTGGGACCCTATACCAGAGATGATGTCCTCCACCCAACTTTCAAAAAGCTGTAAGGGTCTTCAGTAGAGATGGGTAGTCGAGCTGGGCTATCAGACGGTCACCTCTGTAGCTGTAGTGTCATTATTCGTATGGTCCCAATGTGTATATTAAAAAAAAGTGCACCTTTGTTATAATGTACAAGATGGGGACCATAATGTGGAAAAAAAAACAAAATAGGGAACATGATAGGGGACATTTCTACAATACATACATTATTCTTATCTATATAATAGGATGACAACAGCTCTCCAGACCTGCATCCCACCACAAAGACCACTCCAGCCCTGAAGAATGAAATCATCCTTAGTGACGAAGTGAGGGACTTCGTGCCAACCTGTGGTCTCAAGGCATTGTCTCTTATAAGAGTCCTGCTCAAGGTGATGGGGTGCAACTGTGGGACCCTATACCAGAGATGATGTCCTCCACCCAACTTTCAAAAGCTGTAAGGGTCTTCAGTAGAGATGGGTAGTCGAGCTGGGCTATCAGACGGTCACCTCTGTAGCTGTAGTGTCATTATTCGTATGGTCCCAATGTGTATATTAAAAAAAAGTGCACCTTTGTTATAATGTACAAGATGGGGACCATAATGTGGACAAAAAAAACAAAATAGGGAACATGATAGGGGACATTTCTACAATACATACATTATTCTTATCTATATAATAGGATGACAACAGCTCTCCAGACCTGCATCCCACCACAAAGACCACTCCAGCCCTGAAGAATGAAATCATCCTTAGTGACGAAGTGAGAGACTTCGTGCCAACCTGTGGTCTCAAGGCATTGTCTCTTATAAGAGTCCTGCTCAAGGTGATGGGGTGCAACTGTGGGACCCTATACCAGAGATGATGTCCTACACCCAACTTTCAAAAGCTGTAAGGGTCTTCAGTAGAGATGGGTAGTCGAGCTGGGCTATCAGACGGTCACCTCTGTAGCTGTAGTGTCATTATTCGTATTGTCTTAATGTGTATATTAAAAAAAAGTGCACCTTTGTTATAATGTACAAGATGGGGACCATAATGTGGACAAAATAACAGAATAGGGAACATGATAGGGGACATTTTTACAATACATACATTATTCTTATCTATATAATAGGATGACAACAGCTCTCCAGACCTGCATCCCACCACAAAGACCATCCCAGCCCTGAAGAATGAAATTATCCTTAGTAACGAAGTGAGGGACTTCGTGCCAACCTGTGGTCTCAAGGCATTGACTCTTATAAGAGTCCTGCTCAAGGTGATGGGGTGCAACTGTGGGACCTATACCAGAGATGATGTCCTCCACCCAACTTTCAATAAGCTGTAAGGGTCTTCAGTAGAGTTGGGTAGTCGAGCTGGGCTATCAGACGGTCACCTCTGTAGCTGTAGTGTCATTATTCGTATGGTCCCAATGTGTATATTAAAAAAAAGTGCACCTTTGTTATAATGTACAAGATGGGGACCATAATGTGGACAAAAAAAACAAAATAGGGAACATGATAGGGGACATTTCTACAATACATACATTATTCTTATCTATATAATAGGATGACAACAGCTCTCCAGACCTGCATCCCACCACAAAGACCACTCCAGCCCTGAAGAATGAAATCATCCTTAGTGACGAAGTGAGAGACTTCGTGCCAACCTGTGGTCTCAAGGCATTGTCTCTTATAAGAGTCCTGCTCAAGGTGATGGGGTGCAACTGTGGGACCCTATACCAGAGATGATGTCCTACACCCAACTTTCAAAAGCTGTAAGGGTCTTCAGTAGAGATGGGTAGTCGAGCTGGGCTATCAGACGGTCACCTCTGTAGCTGTAGTGTCATTATTCGTATTGTCTTAATGTGTATATTAAAAAAAAGTGCACCTTTGTTATAATGTACAAGATGGGGACCATAATGTGGACAAAATAACAGAATAGGGAACATGATAGGGGACATTTTTACAATACATACATTATTCTTATCTATATAATAGGATGACAACAGCTCTCCAGACCTGCATCCCACCACAAAGACCATCCCAGCCCTGAAGAATGAAATTATCCTTAGTAACGAAGTGAGGGACTTCGTGCCAACCTGTGGTCTCAAGGCATTGACTCTTATAAGAGTCCTGCTCAAGGTGATGGGGTGCAACTGTGGGACCCTATACCAGAGATGATGTCCTCCACCCAACTTTCAATAAGCTGTAAGGGTCTTCAGTAGAGTTGGGTAGTCGAGCTGGGCTATCAGACGGTCACCTCTGTAGCTGTAGTGTCATTATTCGTATGGTCCCAATGTGTATATTAAAAAAAAGTGCACCTTTGTTATAATGTACAAGATGGGGACCATAATGTGGACAAAAAAAACAAAATAGGGAACATGATAGGGGACATTTCTACAATACATACATTATTCTTATCTATATAATAGGATGACAACAGCTCTCCAGACCTGCATCCCACCACAAAGACCACTCCAGCCCTGAAGAATGAAATCATCCTTAGTGACGAAGTGAGGGACTTCGTGCCAACCTGTGGTCTCAAGGCATTGTCTCTTATAAGAGTCCTGCTCAAGGTGATGGGGTGCAACTGTGGGACCCTATACCAGAGATGATGTCCTCCACCCAACTTTCAAAAAGCTGTTAGGGTCTTCAGTAGAGATGGGTAGTCGAGCTGGGCTATCAGACGGTCACCTCTGTAGCTGTAGTGTCATTATTCGTATGGTCCCAATGTGTATATTAAAAAAAAGTGCACCTTTGTTATAATGTACAAGATGGGGACCATAATGTGGACAAAAAAAACAAAATAGGGAACATGATAGGGGACATTTCTACAATACATACATTATTCTTATCTATATAATAGGATGACAACAGCTCTCCAGACCTGCATCCCACCACAAAGACCACTCCAGCCCTGAAGAATGAAATCATCCTTAGTGACGAAGTGAGAGACTTCGTGCCAACCTGTGGTCTCAAGGCATTGTCTCTTATAAGAGTCCTGCTCAAGGTGATGGGGTGCAACTGTGGGACCCTATACCAGAGATGATGTCCTACACCCAACTTTCAAAAGCTGTAAGGGTCTTCAGTAGAGATGGGTAGTCGAGCTGGGCTATCAGACGGTCACCTCTGTAGCTGTAGTGTCATTATTCGTATTGTCTTAATGTGTATATTAAAAAAAAGTGCACCTTTGTTATAATGTACAAGATGGGGACCATAATGTGGACAAAATAACAGAATAGGGAACATGATAGGGGACATTTCTACAATACATACATTATTCTTATCTATATAATAGGATGACAACAGCTCTCCAGACCTGCATCCCACCACAAAGACCATCCCAGCCCTGAAGAATGAAATTATCCTTAGTAACGAAGTGAGGGACTTCGTGCCAACCTGTGGTCTCAAGGCATTGACTCTTATAAGAGTCCTGCTCAAGGTGATGGGGTGCAACTGTGGGACCCTATACCAGAGATGATGTCCTCCACCCAACTTTCAAAAAGCTGTAAGGGTCTTCAGTAGAGATGGGTAGTCGAGCTGGGCTATCAGACGGTCACCTCTGTAGCTGTAGTGTCATTATTCGTATGGTCCCAATGTGTATATTAAAAAAAAGTGCACCTTTGTTATAATGTTCAAGATGGGGACCATAATGTGGACAAAAAAAACAAAATAGGGAACATGATAGGGGACATTTCTACAATACATACATTATTCTTATTTATATAATAGGATGACAACAGCTCTCCAGACCTGCATCCCACCACAAAGACCATCCCAGCCCTGAAGAATGAAATTATCCTTAGTTACGAAGTGAGGGACTTCGTGCCAACCTGTGGTCTCAAGGCATTGTCTCTTATAAGAGTCCTGCTCAAGGTGATGGGGTGCAACTGTGGGACCCTATACCAGAGATGATGTCCTCCACCCAACTTTCAAAAGCTGTAAGGGTCTTCAGTAGAGATGGGTAGTCGAGCTGGGCTATCAGACGGTCACCTCTGTAGCTGTAGTGTCATTATTCGTATGGTCCCAATGTGTATTTTAAAAAAAAGTGCACCTTTGTTATAATGTACAAGATGGGGACCATAATGTGGACAAAAAAAACAAAATAGGGAACATGATAGGGGACATTTCTACAATACATACATTATTCTTATCTATATAATAGGATGACAACAGCTCTCCAGACCTGCA
Source organism: Anomaloglossus baeobatrachus (assembly GCF_048569485.1). Classification (NCBI taxonomy): domain Eukaryota; kingdom Metazoa; phylum Chordata; class Amphibia; order Anura; family Aromobatidae; genus Anomaloglossus; species Anomaloglossus baeobatrachus. The sequence continues at coordinate 86,995,247 of NC_134359.1, read as the reverse complement.
TCCCACCACAAAGACCACTCCAGCCCTGAAGAATGAAATCATCCTTAGTGACGAAGTGAGAGACTTCGTGCCAACCTGTGGTCTCAAGGCATTGTCTCTTATAAGAGTCCTGCTCAAGGTGATGGGGTGCAACTGTGTGACCCTATACCAGAGATGATGTCCTACACCCAACTTTCAAAAGCTGTAAGGGTCTTCAGTAGAGATGGGTAGTCGAGCTGGGCTATCAGACGGTCACCTCTGTAGCTGTAGTGTCATTATTCGTATTGTCTTAATGTGTATATTAAAAAAAAGTTCACCTTTGTTATAATGTACAAGATGGGGACCATAATGTGGACAAAATAACAGAATAGGGAACATGATAGGAGACATTTCTACAATACATACATTATTCTCATCTATATAATAGGATGACAACAGCTCTCCAGACCTGCATCCCACCACAAAGACCATCCCAGCCCTGAAGAATGAAATTATCCTTAGTAACGAAGTGAGGGACTTCGTGCTAACCTGTGGTCTCAAGGCATTGACTCTTATAAGAGTCCTGCTCAAGGTGATGGGGTGCAACTGTGGGACCCTATACCAGAGATGATGTCCTCCACCCAACTTTCAAAAAGCTGTAAGGGTCTTCAGTAGAGATGGGTAGTCGAGCTGGGCTATCAGACAGTCACCTCTGTAGCTGTAGTGTCATTATTCGTATGGTCCCAATGTGTATATTAAAAAAAAGTGCACCTTTGTTATAATGTACAAGATGGGGACCATAATGTGGACAAAAAAAACAAAATAGGGAACATGATAGGGGACATTTCTACAATACATACATTATTCTTATCTATATAATAGGATGACAACAGCTCTCCAGACCTGCATCCCACCACAAAGACCACTCCAGCCCTGAAGAATGAAATCATCCTTAGTGACGAAGTGAGAGACTTCGTGCCAACCTGTGGTCTCAAGGCATTGTCTCTTATAAGAGTCCTGCTCAAGGTGATGGGGTGCAACTGTGGGACCCTATACCAGAGATGATGTTCTACACCCAACTTTCAAAAGCTGTAAGGGTCTTCAGTAGAGATGGGTAGTCGAGCTGGGCTATCAGACGGTCACCTCTGTAGCTGTAGTGTCATTATTCGTATTGTCTTAATGTGTATATTAAAAAAAAGTGCACCTTTGTTATAATGTACAAGATGGGGACCATAACGTGGACAAAATAACAGAATAGGGAACATGATAGGGGACATTTCTACAATACATACATTATTCTTATCTATATAATAGGATGACAACAGCTCTCCAGACCTGCATCCCACCACAAAGACCATCCCAGCCCTGAAGAATGAAATTATCCTTAGTAACGAAGTGAGGGACTTCGTGCCAACCTGTGGTCTCAAGGCATTGACTCTTATAAGAGTCCTGCTCAAGGTGATGGGGTGCAACTGTGGGACCCTATACCAGAGATGATGTCCTCCACCCAACTTTCAAAAAGCTGTAAGGGTCTTCAGTAGAGATGGGTAGTCGAGCTGGGCTATCAGACGGTCACCTCTGTAGCTGTAGTGTCATTATTCGTATGGTCCCAATGTGTATATTAAAAAAAAGTGCACCTTTGTTATAATGTACAAGATGGGGACCATAATGTGGACCAAAAAAACAAAATAGGGAACATGATAGGGGACATTTCTACAATACATACATTATTCTTATTTATATAATAGGATGACAACAGCTCTCCAGACCTGCATCCCACCACAAAGACCATCCCAGCCCTGAAGAATGAAATTATCCTTAGTAACGAAGTGAGGGACTTCGTGCCAACCTGTGGTCTCAAGGCATTGACTCTTATAAGAGTCCTGCTCAAGGTGATGGGGTGCAACTGTGGGACCCTATACCAGAGATGATGTCCTCCACCCAACTTTCAAAAAGCTGTAAGGGTCTTCAGTAGAGATGGGTAGTCGAGCTGGGCTATCAGACGGTCACCTCTGTAGCTGTAGTGTCATTATTCGTATGGTCCCAATGTGTATATTAAAAAAAAGTGCACCTTTGTTATAATGTACAAGATGGGGACCATAATGTGGAAAAAAAAACAAAATAGGGAACATGATAGGGGACATTTCTACAATACATACATTATTCTTATCTATATAATAGGATGACAACAGCTCTCCAGACCTGCATCCCACCACAAAGACCACTCCAGCCCTGAAGAATGAAATAATCCTTAGTGACGAAGTGAGGGACTTCGTGCCAACCTGTGGTCTCAAGGCATTGTCTCTTATAAGAGTCCTGCTCAAGGTGATGGGGTGCAACTGTGGGACCCTATACCAGAGATGATGTCCTCCACCCAACTTTCAAAAAGCTGTAAGGGTCTTCAGTAGAGATAGGTAGTCGAGCTGGGCTATCAGACGGTCACCTCTGTAGCTGTAGTGTCATTATTCGTATGGTCCCAATGTGTATATTAAAAAAAAGTGCACCTTTGTTATAATGTACAAGATGGGGACCATAATGTGGACAAAAAAAACAAAATAGGGAACATGATAGGGGACATTTCTACAATACATACATTATTCTTATCTATATAATAGGATGACAAAAGCTCTCCAGACCTGCATCCCACCACAAAGACCACTCCAGCCCTGAAGAATGAAATCATCCTTAGTGACGAAGTGAGGGACTTCGTGCCAACCTGTGGTCTCAGGGCATTGTCTCTTATAAGAGTACTGCTAAAGGTGATGGGGTGCAACTGTGGGACCCTATACCAGAGATGATGTCCTACACCCAACTTTCAAAAGCTGTAAGGGTCTTCAGTAGAGATGGGTAGTCGAGCTGGGCTATCAGACGGTCACCTCTGTAGCTGTAGTGTCATTATTCGTATGGTCCCAATGTGTATATTAAAAAAAAGTGCACCTTTGTTATAATGTACAAGATGGGGACCATAATGTGGACAAAATAACAAAATAGGGAAAATGATAGGGGACATTTCTACAATACATACATTATTCTTATTTATATAATAGGATGACAACAGCTCTCCAGACCTGCATCCCACCACAAAGACCATCCCAGCCCTGAAGAATGAAATTATCCTTAGTAACGAAGTGAGGGACTTCGTGCCAACCTGTGGTCTCAAGGCATTGACTCTTATAAGAGTCCTGCTCAAGGTGATGGGGTGCAACTGTGGGACCCTATACCAGAGATGATGTCCTCCACCCAACTTTCAAAAAGCTGTAAGGGTCTTCAGTAGAGATGGGTAGTCGAGCTGGGCTATCAGACGGTCACCTCTGTAGCTGTAGTGTCATTATTCGTATGGTCCCAATGTGTATATTAAAAAAAAGTGCACCTTTGTTATAATGTACAAGATGGGGACCATAATGTGGAAAAAAAAACAAAATAGGGAACATGATAGGGGACATTTCTACAATACATACATTATTCTTATCTATATAATAGGATGACAACAGCTCTCCAGACCTGCATCCCACCACAAAGACCACTCCAGCCCTGAAGAATGAAATAATCCTTAGTGACGAAGTGAGGGACTTCGTGCCAACCTGTGGTCTCAAGGCATTGTCTCTTATAAGAGTCCTGCTCAAGGTGATGGGGTGCAACTGTGGGACCCTATACCAGAGATGATGTCCTCCACCCAACTTTCAAAAAGCTGTAAGGGTCTTCAGTAGAGATAGGTAGTCGAGCTGGGCTATCAGACGGTCACCTCTGTAGCTGTAGTGTCATTATTCGTATGGTCCCAATGTGTATATTAAAAAAAAGTGCACCTTTGTTATAATGTACAAGATGGGGACCATAATGTGGACAAAAAAAACAAAATAGGGAACATGATAGGGGACATTTCTACAATACATACAATATTCTTATCTATATAATAGGATGACAAAAGCTCTCCAGACCTGCATCCCACCACAAAGACCACTCCAGCCCTGAAGAATGAAATCATCCTTAGTGACGAAGTGAGGGACTTCGTGCCAACCTGTGGTCTCAGGGCATTGTCTCTTATAAGAGTACTGCTAAAGGTGATGGGGTGCAACTGTGGGACCCTATACCAGAGATGATGTCCTACACCCAACTTTCAAAAGCTGTAAGGGTCTTCAGTAGAGATGGGTAGTCGAGCTGGGCTATCAGACGGTCACCTCTGTAGCTGTAGTGTCATTATTCGTATGGTCCCAATGTGTATATTAAAAAAAAGTGCACCTTTGTTATAATGTACAAGATGGGGACCATAATGTGTACAAAATAACAAAATAGGGAAAATGATAGGGGACATTTCTACAATACATACATTATTCTTATCTATATAATAGGATGACAACAGCTCTCCAGACCTGCATCCCACCACAAAGACCATCCCAGCCCTGAAGAATGAAAATATCCTTAGTAACGAAGTGAGGGACTTCGTGCCAACCTGTGGTCTCAAGGCATTGACTCTTATAAGAGTCCTGCTCAAGGTGATGGGGTGCAACTGTGGGACCCTATACCAGAGATGATGTCCTCCACCCAACTTTCAAAAAGCTGTAAGGGTCTTCAGTAGAGATGGGTAGTCGAGCTGGGCTATCAGACGGTCACCTCTGTAGCTGTAGTGTCATTATTCGTATGGTCCCAATGTGTATATTAAAAAAAAGTGCACCTTTGTTATAATGTACAAGATGGGGACCATAATGTGGACAAAAAAAACAAAATAGGGAACATGATAGGGGACATTTCTACAATACATACATTATTCTTATCTATATAATAGGATGACAACAGCTCTCCAGACCTGCATCCCACCACAAAGACCACTCCAGCCCTGAAGAATGAAATCATCCTTAGTGACGAAGTGAGGGACTTCGTGCCAACCTGTGGTCTCAAGGCATTGTCTCTTATAAGAGTCCTGCTCAAGGTGATGGGGTGCAACTGTGGGACCCTATACCAGAGATGATGTCCTCCACCCAACTTTCAAAAAGCTGTAAGGGTCTTCAGTAGAGATGGGTAGTCGAGCTGGGCTATCAGACGGTCACCTCTGTAGCTGTAGTGTCATTATTCGTATGGTCCCAATGTGTATATTAAAAAAAAGTGCACCTTTGTTATAATGTACAAGATGGGGACCATAATGTGGAAAAAAAAACAAAATAGGGAACATGATAGGGGACATTTCTACAATACATACATTATTCTTATCTATATAATAGGATGACAACAGCTCTCCAGACCTGCATCCCACCACAAAGACCACTCCAGCCCTGAAGAATGAAATAATCCTTAGTGACGAAGTGAGGGACTTCGTGCCAACCTGTGGTCTCAAGGCATTGTCTCTTATAAGAGTCCTGCTCAAGGTGATGGGGTGCAACTGTGGGACCCTATACCAGAGATGATGTCCTCCACCCAACTTTCAAAAAGCTGTAAGGGTCTTCAGTAGAGATAGGTAGTCGAGCTGGGCTATCAGACGGTCACCTCTGTAGCTGTAGTGTCATTATTCGTATGGTCCCAATGTGTATATTAAAAAAAAGTGCACCTTTGTTATAATGTACAAGATGGGGACCATAATGTGGACAAAAAAAACAAAATAGGGAACATGATAGGGGACATTTCTACAATACATACATTATTCTTATCTATATAATAGGATGACAAAAGCTCTCCAGACCTGCATCCCACCACAAAGACCACTCCAGCCCTGAAGAATGAAATCATCCTTAGTGACGAAGTGAGGGACTTCGTGCCAACCTGTGGTCTCAGGGCATTGTCTCTTATAAGAGTACTGCTAAAGGTGATGGGGTGCAACTGTGGGACCCTATACCAGAGATGATGTCCTACACCCAACTTTCAAAAGCTGTAAGGGTCTTCAGTAGAGATGGGTAGTCGAGCTGGGCCATCAGACGGTCACCTCTGTAGCTGTAGTGTCATTATTCGTATGGTCCCAATGTGTATATTAAAAAAAAGTGCACCTTTGTTATAATGTACAAGATGGGGACGATAATGTGGAAAAAAAAACAAAATAGGGAACATGATAGGGGACATTTCTACAATACATACATTATTCTTATCTATATAATAGGATGACAACAGCTCTCCAGACCTGCATCCCACCACAAAGACCACTCCAGCCCTGAAGAATGAAATCATCCTTAGTGATGAAGTGAGGGACTTCGTGCCAACCTGTGGTCTCAAGGCATTGTCTCTTATAAGAGTCCTGCTCAAGGTGATGGGGTGCAACTGTGGGACCCTATACCAGAGATGATGTCCTCCACCCAACTTTCAAAAAGCTGTAAGGGTCTTCAGTAGAGATGGGTAGTCGAGCTGGGCTATCAGACGGTCACCTCTGTAGCTGTAGTGTCATTATTTGTATGGTCTTAATGTGTATATTAAAAAAAAGTGCACCTTTGTTATAATGTACAAGATGGGGACCATAATGTGGACAAAAAAAACAAAATAGGGAACATGATAGGGGACATTTCTACAATACATACATTATTCTTATTTATATAATAGGATGACAACAGCTCTCCAGACCTGCATCCCACCACAAAGACCACTCCAGCCCTGAAGAATGAAATCATCCTTAGTGACGAAGTGAGGGACTTCGTGCCAACCTGTGGTCTCAAAGCATTGTCTCTTATAAGAGTCCTGCTTAAGGTGATGGGGTGCAACTGTGGGACCCTATACCAGAGATGATGTCCTCCACCTAACTTTCAAAAAGCTGTAAGGGTCTTCAGTAGAGATGGGTAGTCGAGCTGGGCTATCAGACGGTCACCTCTGTAGCTGTAGTGTCATTATTCGTATGGTCCCAATGTGTATATTAAAAAAAAGTGCACCTTTGTTATAATGTACAAGATGGGGACCATAATGTGGACAAAAAAAACAAAATAGGGAACATGATAGGGGACATTTCTACAATACATACATTATTCTTATCTATATAATAGGATGACAACAGCTCTCCAGACCTGCATCCCACCACAAAGACCATCCCAGCCCTGAAGAATGAAATTATCCTTAGTGACGAAGTGAGAGATTTCGTGCCAACCTGTGGTCTCAAGGCATTGTCTCTTATAAGAGTCCTGCTCAAGGTGATGGGGTGCAACTGTGGGACCCTATACCAGAGATGATGTCCTACACCCAACTTTCAAAAGCTGTAAGGGTCTTCAGTAGAGATGGGTAGTCGTGCTGGGCTTTCAGACGGTCACCTCTGTAGCTGTAGTGTCATTATTCGTATTGTCTTAATGTGTATATTAAAAAAAAGTGCACCTTTGTTATAATGTACAAGATGGGGACCATAATGTGGACAAAATAACAAAATAGGGAACATGATAGGGGACATTTCTACAATACATACATTATTCTTATCTATATAATAGGATGACAACAGCTCTCCAGACCTGCATCCCACCAAAAAGACCATCCCAGCCCTGAAGAATGAAATTATCCTTAGTAACGAAGTGAGGGACTTCGTGCCAACCTGTGGTCTCAAGGCATTGACTCTTATAAGAGTCCTGCTCAAGGTGATGGGGTGCAACTGTGGGACCCTATACCAGAGATGATGTCCTCCACCCAACTTTCAAAAAGCTGTAAGGGTCTTCAGTAGAGATGGGTAGTCGAGCTGGGCTATCAGACGGTCACCTCTGTAGCTGTAGTGTCATTATTCGTATGGTCCCAATGTGTATATTAAAAAAAAGTGCACCTTTGTTATAATGTACAAGATGGGGACCATAATGTGGACAAAAAAAACAAAATAGGGAACATGATAGGGGACATTTCTACAATACATACATTATTCTTATCTATATAATAGGATGACAAAAGCTCTCCAGACCTGCATCCCACCACAAAGACCACTCCAGCCCTGAAGAATGAAATCATCCTTAGTGACGAAGTGAGGGACTTCGTGCCAACCTGTGGTCTCAGGGCATTGTCTCTTATAAGAGTCCTGCTAAAGGTGATGGGGTGCAACTGTGGGACCCTATACCAGAGATGATGTCCTCCACCCAACTTTCAAAAAGCTGTAAGGGTCTTCAGTAGAGATGGGTAGTCGAGCTGGGCTATCAGACGGTCACCTCTGTAGCTGTAGTGTCATTATTCGTATGGTCCCAATGTGTATATTAAAAAAAAGTGCACCTTTGTTATAATGTACAAGATGGGGACCATAATGTGGACAAAATAACAAAATAGGGAACATGATAGGGGACATTTCTACAATACATACATTATTCTTATCTATATAATAGGATGACAACAGCTCTCCAGACCTGCATCGCACCACAAAGACCATCCCAGCCCTGAAGAATGAAAATATCCTTAGTAACGAAGTGAGGGACTTCGTGCCAACCTGTGGTCTCAAGGCATTGACTCTTATAAGAGTCCTGCTCAAGGTGATGGGGTGCAACTGTGGGACCCTATACCAGAGATGATGTCCTCCACCCAACTTTCAAAAAGCTGTAAGGGTCTTCAGTAGAGATGGGTAGTCGAGCTGGGCTTTCAGACGGTCACCTCTGTAGCTGTAGTGTCATTATTCGTATGGTCCCAATGTGTATATTAAAAAAAAGTGCACCTTTGTTATAATGTACAAGATGGGGACCATAATGTGGACAAAAAAAACAAAATAGGGAACATGATAGGGGACATTTCTACAATACATACATTATTCTTATCTATATAATAGGATGACAACAGCTCTCCAGACCTTCATCCCACCACAAAGACCATCCCAGCCCTGAAGAATGAAATTATCCTTAGTAACGAAGTGAGGGACTTCGTGCCAACCTGTGGTCTCAAGGCATTGACTTTTATAAGAGTTCTGCTCAAGGTGATGGGGTGCAACTGTGGGACCCTATACCAGAGATGATGTCTTCCACCCAACTTTCAAAAAGCTGTAAGGGTCTTCAGTAGAGATGGGTAGTCGAGCTGGGCTATCAGACGGTCACCTCTGTAGCTGAAGTGTCATTATTCGTATGGTCCCAATGTGTATATTAAAAAAAAGTGCACCTTTGTTATAATGTACAAGATGGGGACCATAATGTGGACAAAATAACAAAATAGGGAACATGATAGGGGACATTTCTACAATACATACATTATTCTTATCTATATAATAGGATGACAACAGCTCTCCAGACCTGCATCCCACCACAAAGACCACTCCATCCCTGAAGAATGAAATCATCCTAAGTAACGAAGTGAGGGACTTCGTGCCAACCTGTGGTCTCAAGGCATTGACTCTTATAAGAGTCCTGCTCAAGGTGATGGGGTGCAACTGTGGGACCCTATACCAGAGATGATGTCCTCCACCCAACTTTCAAAAGCTGTAAGGGTCTTCAGTAGAGATGGGTAGTCGAGCTGGGCTATCAGACGGTCACCTCTGTAGCTGTAGTGTCATTATTCGTATGGTTCCAATGTGTAAGTTATTTTGTTCTGTATAGTCAGCGTGTGATGACACATAAGGCACCAAATATAATAAACCGATAGTCCTATAATCTAACACTAATCTATATCCTGGCCCTTTCTACATTCTTCAGTCTTCCTTTCTGGATCCAGATATACTTTCTAGAAAGAAAAAAAAAAAAAAGGGTCAGGCAAAGGCCTAGAAATCTGAAGACTAATGTAAAAATTGAAGATGGACTTCAGTTGGTTGTGTTTATATCTTATCTGACGTCCTTAAATGAGATTGTGACTAGATGCCCCATATGTGCACATATGTGAGAACAAATAATCTATTACAATCCACCATCTACCAATTTTTCAGATTATAATCACATATTACAATGCATACGTTACAACATTCCAAATGTAATGGTCCCAGTGATCCAAAATGGCGGAATTTGCTCCACATTTTTCAGTATCACTCACTACAAAATCTGTCAATCCGTATTATTTCAATTTTGCACCTTAATGATAAATGTGGGGCAGATTATGCCAGTGCAAGCATGGTAATACACTGCCCAATGTTAAATGAGATCAATGTTTCACATTTTTCAAGTCAAGTAAAAAAATTTTTTGGAGAAAACTGGTATTTTTTAATCATGTTAAGAATGGTTGCAACCAACAGAAACTTAATTGATGTATTTTTAACACAGGTATTACCTGTCTACATTATGTGTTACCTTTATGTAGAAGTGCAGTATTAACCTCTTCACGACACATGACATATTGGATATGTCATGGATCGTGTCAGGTTAATCACCGCCAGCTGCTGTGGGCAGCCGGTGGAGCTCTCCGCACATGTCAGCTGATTTGAACAGCTGACACGTGTGTCTTGGAGGCTGGAGTGGATCCGCAATCCACCTTTGCCTGTTAACCCCTTAGATCGTACTTTCAAAATGTGAGCGCAATGTAAATGCCTGGCACGGTAAGCTTGTACTCACCCGCTGCCATCGGAAGTCACGTGGCATGATCACGTTCTGTCATTGGTTTCCATGGTAGCAATGGGTCATGTAATGACTCCTGTAGGTATCATGAGTCACTTCCTCTTACTGCCAGCAGAGCACCATGTGTGAGAGGAGAGCAGCAGATTAAAACTGTGCATCTGCGATCTACAAAAATGAACCAGCAATCAGACTGCTGATCCTTATAGCCCTCTATGGGAACTAGTAAAATAAAAAAAAGTTAAAAAAAGTTTTAAAAATTAAAAAAACAAAAAAACCCATAATAGTTCAAATCATTCCCCATTCGCCCCATTAAAGATTAAAAGGTTAAAAAAATAAATATACCCATATTCGGTATTGCCGAGTTCAGAAATGCCCAATCTGTCAAAATACAAAATCAATCTAATCGGTAAACGGTGTAGCGGCATAAAAATTCTAAATGCCAAAATTACGGTTTTTGGTTGCTGCAAATTTTGCGCAAAATGCAATAACAGGCGATCAAATGTAGCATCTGCGCAAATATGGTAGCGTTAAAAATGTCAGCTCGAGACGCAAAAAAATCCCCCATCACTGCGCCATAGAGCCCAAAAAATTAGAACGCTTAGGGTTTTGGAAAATGGTGCAAAAATTGTGCCACTTTTTTTGGGAAATACTTGAGAATTTTTTTTAACCCCTTAGATAATAATAAACCTATACATGTTTGCTATGTACGAACTTGTACCAACCTGAGGCATCACACCCACTCATCAGTTTTATCATATAGTGAACACTGTGAATAAAATATTCAAAAAACAATTGTGCAATCGCACTTTTTTATTTTGCAATTTTTCCACATTTGGAATTTTTTTGCTGTTTTCCAGTACATGGTAAAATTTATAATTTCATTTAAAAGTACAACTCGTCCCGCAAAAAATAAGCCCTTATATGGCAAGATTGACGGAAAAATGAAAAAGTTACGACTCTTGGAAGAAGGGGAGGAAAAAAAAATAACACTGGAAAAACGGAATATTGCCCCTGGGTAAAGGGTTTAAAAATGTCATATTTTCTGTCAAAAAGTTACCTATGTCCTTTCTTTTATATTTAAATTTTAGAATAGGTGTTTAAAAATGGTGTAATAAATGGCTTACAGCAGTGGAAAATTATTTATAACAATGAAATGTTGCAATTTGCAAAAACATAAATAAAATGAAGCAAATGGTACTATATATAGTATGGTCCCAAATGTGAGAATACAAACCCCTCTTACATATATATGATGGAATAATGAAAATTTTTTTGTCCCACAAAATCTGAAATTAGGTAACAGAATCACTAACAATCTTCGCCAACCACAGTCACCACTTGTAGAGTCACTGACTGAAGTCCCCACTATGGTGTCTCCATCCCAGGCGCCATCTTTGCTCTTACATCTCCATGTGGATGTCTCCATGTTTGCTGCATGGAACTCTCGGTGTCCAACATTCCGCCTTGTGACCTCACATAGAACCTTCATCACCAGAGTCTACAGATTCTAACCGCAAAGACTGACACAATATAGTACTGTACAGCCACAATCAGGACATTTGGAGGGTCAGTTTATGTTCACACAGGTTGTTTCTGGTGTGGGTTTTTTGTATTTTTTTATTGGTTTTCTGCAAATACATGTAAATAAAAAACTGCTTTTTACCATACCAGCAAAATCTATCAGATCAGATTCCAGAAATCTTATGTACGCACAGACACATACAACTACTTTTTTTTTCCTTTCTGAACTTGTAAAATGCTGCAGGTTTTTTTCCTGCATTTGTTTTTACTGCTTTTTTCCCCCAATGAAAGCCATGAGAGTGAAAAAAAAAACCCAGCAGTGCATTTTTGTTGCGTTTTTGCTGTTTTTTTTTTTTTGGTGAATGAACATGTACTGTAAACAAATGACAGAACAAAAATCCAGTAAAAAACGCGGCAAACTCTCAGCACAAAAACACAACTTTTTTTACTGCCAAGAGATCAGGTTTTGCTGCTAACCCCACCCCCCCCCCCCAAAAAATGTAGCAAAAATGCCCTGCGTGAACATAGCCTAAGCATACATGTTGGCACAAGTTTAACTGATTGAAAACCCTGTGAAGTTCCACATTTACCTGTGTGGTTGATCCCGGATCCTCCGTTCTCCTTGTCTTGACCGTCAGAGATGATGGAGTCATCAAACCTGGATCCACCGCTCTCTTTGTCTTCACCTCTTTACTTGAACCTCTCAGTTCATGATCCTTGATCCTCCACTCTTGTCTTCACCTCCAGACATGAGAATGTATTTATAATCCTGGATCCTCCGCTCTCTTTATCTTCTGAGATGATCATCTGAGACCTCGATCCATGGTCCTCTGCTCTTCTCTTCACCTTCTGAGATGACCATCTGTGTCCTCGATCCTTCTCTCTCCTCTTCATCTTCTGGAATGAGCATTTGTCCCCTGTACACCAAGTTCTATAGATTCTCAGTCATTGTGACATCACGCGGTGAGGTAACAATGGCCGCCTGTATCAGGTGATGTCACATATGTGACCATGAAGGACATCTCCTGTTGTTAACATTGATAACAAGTAGTAATTATATGGCTTACCATATTGGTGAGGATCAAGGCTGTGAGGAGCAGGTGATTGAGTTCACAAAAGAAAAAATATGTTTATTTTTTCTGAAAAATCTAAATTCCTTATAAATATGTACTTCTGCAACAGATTACGAGCACCTGAAATTTTATGCCAATTTCTTTCCTTATACAAAAGTCACCATTATAGAAATAGAGGTCTCGTTTATTATTAATAAAAATGTAACTGTTGCTGATAGCAACCTGCCCGATTCAACACTATGCTATTTTTTTATGTTAATATTTGTCTTTTATTTTTTTTCAGCAAAAACACTATAGCAATATGCTTGAGTTAAACAATGCATTTTCACGCCATTTTCTTGCTTTTTTAGGAGGTTCTGACAGTTGTTTCTAAACTCAGCTTTCTTTAGTGTTAGCTTTGTCTTCATGCGTAATAAAGTTTTCCAATTACAACTTTTTACAAACAGCGGCTGCTAATAGCATAAAATCATGCAATAAGTAAGAGCCGCCTCACCTATCCCCCTGTGCCAATGCTGCCCGAACCCCTGGTAATGTTTGTACACTTCAGTTCAGGCTGCGTGATGTGGTTCACGCTATCAGTGACTGTAGCCATGAAGTCATGTATTGTAGCCATGTGCTCATGGTTATGGAAGACATTCTCATAATACTGTTAGTGGTTTTCAAGATGGTGGCATGGTCACTGTTTGTTCCTTGGTTAAAGGAAACCTGTCACCAGATTTGGGGCCTATAAGCTGCGGCCACCACCAGTGAGCTCTTATATACAACATTCCAGAATACTGTATATAAGGCCTCTGTGTAGAACGTAAAAATCACTTTATAATACTCACCTAAATGGTCGGTGCGGTGCAGACTGGTTGGATGAGTGTCTACATTCTCCGCTGCCGGCGCCTCCTCTTTCGGCCATCTTTGTCCTCCTTCTTCTGAAGCCTGGGTGCATGACGCATTCTACGTCATTCACACTAGCCAGCATTGAGGTCTTGCGCAGGTGCACTTTGATCTGCCCTGAGCAGGGCTGATCATAGTATTGTAGTGCGCATGAGCAGGACCACAATGCTGGAGAGTGTGTATGACGTAGGACGCGTCATGCTCCCAGGCTTCAGAAGAAGGAGGACAAAGATGGCCGAAAGAGGAGGCGCCGGTACCGGAGAATGGAGGCGCCCATCCATCCAGTCTGCACCGCACCGACCATTTAGGTGAGTATTATAAAGTCATTTTCATGTTCTACACAGCGGCCTGGGCTCTTATATACAGCATGTTAGAATGCTGTATATACAGTTAGGTCCAGAAATATTTGGACAGTGACACAAGTTTTGTTATTTTAGCTGTTTACAAAAACATGTTCAGAAATACAATTATATATATAATATGGGCTGAAAGTGCACACTCCCAGCTGCAATATGAGAGTTTTCACATCCAAATCGGAGAAAGGGTTTAGGAATCATAGCTTTGTAATGCATAGCCTCCTCTTTTTAAAGAGACCAAAAGTAATTGGACAAGGGGCTCTAAGGGCTGCAATTAACTCTGAAGGCGTCTCCCTCGTTAACCTGTAATCAATGAAGTAGTTAAAAGGTCTGGGGTTGATTACAGGTGTGTGGTTTTGCATTTGGAAGCTGTTGCTGTGACCAGACAACATGCGGTCTAAGGAACTCTCAATTGAGGTGAAGCAGAACATCCTGAGGCTGAAAAAAAAGAAAAAATCCATCAGAGAGATAGCAGACATGCTTGGAGTAGCAAAATCAACAGTCGGGTACATTCTGAGAAAAAAGTAATTGACTGGTGAGCTTGGGAACTCAAAAAGGCCTGGGCGTCCACGGATGACAACAGTGGTGGATGATCGCCGCATACTTTCTTTGGTGAAGAAGAACCCGTTCACAACATCAACTGAAGTCCAGAACACTCTCAGTGAAGTAGGTGTATCTGTCTCTAAGTCAACAGTAAAGAGAAGACTCCATGAAAGTAAATACAAAGGGTTCACATCTAGATGCAAACCATTCATCAATTCCAAAAATAGACAGGCCAGAGTTAAATTTGCTGAAAAACACCTCATGAAGCCAGCTCAGTTCTGGAAAAGTATTCTATGGACAGATGAGACAAAGATCAACCTGTACCAGAATGATGGGAAGAAAAAAGTTTGGAGAAGAAAGGGAACGGCACATGATCCAAGGCACACCACATCCTCTGTAAAACATGGTGGAGGCAACGTGATGGCATGGGCATGCATGGCTTTCAATGGCACTGGGTCACTTGTGTTTATTGATGACATAACAGCAGACAAGAGTAGCCGGATGAATTTTGAAGTGTACCGGGATATAATTTCAGCCCAGATTCAGCCAAATGCCGCAAAGTTGATCGGACGGCGCTTCATAGTACAGATGGACAATGACCCCAAGCATACAGCCAAAGCTACCCAGGAGTTCATGAGTGCAAAAAAGTGGAACATTCTGCAATGGCCAAGTCAATCACCAGATCTTAACCCAATTGAGCATGCATTTCACTTGCTCAAATCCAGACTTAAGACGGAAAGACCCACAAACAAGCAAGACCTGAAGGCTGCGGCTGTAAAGGCCTGGCAAAGCATTAAGAAGGAGGAAACCCAGCGTTTGGTGATGTCCATGGGTTCCAGACTTAAGGCAGTGATTGCCTCCAAAGGATTCGCAACAAAATATTGAAAATAAAAATATTTTGTTTGGGTTTGGTTTATTTGTCCAATTACTTTTGACCTCCTAAAATGTGGAGTGTTTGTAAAGAAATGTGTACAATTCCTACAATTTCTATCAGATATTTTTGTTCAAACCTTCAAATTAAACGTTACAATCTGCACTTGAATTCTGTTGTAGAGGTTTCATTTCAAATCCAATGTGGTGGCATGCAGAGCCCAAGTCGCGAAAATTGTGTCACTGTCCAAATATTTCTGGACCTAACTGTAAGAGCCCACTGGTGGTGGCCGCAGCTTATAGGCCCCAAATCTGGTGACATGTTCTCTTTACAATCTAATTCAGGCTGTTAAGCTATGTGCGCACTTTGCGTCGAGGTAGTTGCAGTTCAAAAAGCATCCTCTGGCAGAAAGGACAATGCTTTTGGCTTTAAAAATGCATGTAAAACGCAAAGAAAGTAGCCTATGCGCACCTTGCGGTTTTTATGAGTTTTTAGTGCTTTTCCGGTGCTTTTAGAAATGCTGCAGTTTTGTATTAAATTGAATGGATGGGAGACGCAGCCAAAATGGCAAAACCAATTGACATGTTACTTCTTTAAACGCTGAGTTTTTGCCCAAATTTATGCAAATTAAACGCAGCGTTTTGAACTGCAAACTGCGCACAAGAAAGCTCAATGTCCCATTGACTTTGCTTGAAAAGCACGACGCAAGCATTTTGGTATGAAAACGCTGCAGTTGAAAAAGCAGTGGAAAAGCAGGTAAAAAATGAATCCACTGCTGGTTGTTTCACAGCATTGGATTGGATTTCACGGTGGTATATATATATATATATATATATATATATATATACATATTCTTACTTCGTACATACTAAAAGCGGCCTTATAGATTTGTTCAGCGTCACCGGTGGAAGTAGGAAGATGCTTGAATCCTGTTTCAGACCACAAAGGCAGAGGGAACATTAGAGGTGGACAACACTTTAGGCTGTGTGCACACACTGCATTTTTTTAAGCACTTTTTGGTGAGGTTTTGTCACAAAAACTTATCTCTATCCTTATGCCATAAAAGTCAATGAGAGTTCTGAAGTTCTGTGCACGCAATGTTTTTTTTTTTTTTCCTTGCAGATTTGGTTCCGGAAGAATACTGCAGCAGCATGTCAATTCTTGGTGCGTTTTCAGCCCTTCCACCCATTGACTTCATTATCAAAGACACCCCAAAACGTGGCAAAAATGCACCTTGTATTTTAGTGTGCTTTTATGTCAGAAGATGCAGTTTTGAATGCAGAAACTTTCGGCACCAAATACGTGTGCACGTAGCCTTATAATTTAACTGGGTGCAAATGATTTGGAGCTCAGAACATTGGAGCTCAAACCGTTATAAATGTATTATTATTTTATTATTTTTTTTTCTGCACCTCATTTTAAATTTATTTTGATTACAAAATTTTTTTAGAATGATGGTTCACTTAATGACTTAATGAATCCCCTTATAGATTTTATGCTAGTGAAGCTCCGAGTTGTAATGACTCTCCTGTTATCTGGTTATGTGACTGTAGCCGGCAGCAAACCTATTGATACGGCACAGCGATGGTCTGCTGAACGAATGCAAAGTCACAATGACCTTGAGAAATGTGTCCAACAAAAGCATCTTGTTATCTGGAAGCGTTTGTGTTGCCTTTTGGAAATGTAGTAATAATGAGGACTGGTTAGATTGCAGCCGGACTGAATTAGGAAAACCGCGATTATTAAGATATCCTGAAAAGTTAGAAAAGAAGATCTAGCAAAATACTTAAAAAAGGAAACCTGATAGGAGATTTATGGTGCCTGATCCACGGCCAGGATAAATATCTCACTGGCTGAGTTATTGCATTTGTTTATGATTTATTCCGGAACACGGTGGAATTTTTTGGGAAACATCGTTTAGGCCTAAGCCACACGGCAAGAAAATCGGTGCGAGTGGAGTGCGATAATACATCACATTCCACTCGGACCAATATTAGCCTGTGTGTCCGCGCACATGAGCGATTATTCTCTCAGTCCTAATCGGACCGAGAAAACAATCACAGCATGCTGCGACTGTAATGTGAGACTCTTTTCTCTCGCACCCATTCAAGTGCTTTTTAGGACCCAGCACTAGGGATACCTAGGCTCAGGTATCCGGCTCGGCGCATAGGTGCGAAACCTATCTAGGGTGGTGAGGGACCCCAGGGACCAGCAGTTTTGGTCAGGGGTCACCATCTTCCCTTTCTCTAGACACAGGGTTTCCCTTCCTTTACACCATGTGCTTGGTACTTCCCTTTACCTAGCGTGACACAGTGACCCTGCTTTCAGTGATGTGTCACTTTGTTTATTCGTTTACTGAATGCAGCAGTTGTGATAAAATCCCTGTTTTCTCTGCTGCAGATCCAGCAGTGCTAAGAATGCTGAGCTGTGTATAACCCTGCACGAATAACTTATTAGCAGCTTTCTGTGTACAGTCATGGCCAAAAGTTTTGAGAAGGATACAAATATTAATTTTTACAAAGTCTACTGCTTAAGTTTTTCTAATGGCAGTTTGCATATACTCCAGAATGTCATAAAGAGTGATCAGCTTAACAGCAATTACTTGCAAAGTCAATATTGGCTAAGAAAATGAATTTTAACCCCCAAAACACATTTCAACATCATTGCATTCCTGCCTTAAAAGGAGCAGCTAACATTGTTTTATTGATTGTTCCATTAACACAGGTGTGGGTGTTGATGAGGACAGGGCTGGCGATCAATCAGTCATGATTAAGAAAAAAATGACACCACTGGACACTTTAAAAGGAGGCTGGTGCTTGGTATCATTGTTACTCTTCAGTTAACCATGGTTATCTCTAAAGAAACACATGCAGCCATCATTGCTCTGCACAAAAATGGCCTAACAGGGAAGAGTATCGCAGCTACAAAGATTGCACCTCAGTCAACAATCTATCGCATCATCAAGAACTTCAAGGAGAGAGCTTCCATTGTTGCCAAAAAGGCTCCATGGCGCCCAAGAAGGACCAGCAAACGCCAGGACCGTATCTGAAAACTGTTTCAGCTGCGGGATCGGACTACCAGCAGTGCCAAGCTAGCTCAGCAATGGGAGCAGGCTGGTGTGAGTGCTTCTGCACGCACTGTGAGGCGGAGACTGCTTGAACAAGGCCTGGTTTCAAGGAGGGCAGCAAAGAAGCCACTTCTCTCCAAAAAAAACCTCAGGGACCGACTGATATTCTGCAAAAGGTACAGGGAGGGGACTGCTGAGGACTGGGGTAAAGTCATTTTCTCAGATGAATCCCGTTTTCGATTGTTTGGGACATCTGGAAAATAGCTTATTAGGAGAAGAAGAGGTGAGCGCTACCACCAGTCTTGTCTCATGCCAACTGTTAAGCATCCTGAAACGATTCATGTGTGGGGTTGCTTCTCAGCCAAGGGAATCGGCTCACTTACAGTCTTGCCTAAAAACACAGCCATGAATAAAGAATGGTACCAGAATGTCCTCCAAGAGCAACTTCTCCCAACTGTCCAAGAGCAGTTTGGCGCCCAACAATGCCTTTTCCAGCATGATGGAGCACCTTGCCATAAAGCAAAGGTGATCACTAAATGGCTCATGGAACAAAACATAGAGATTTTGGATCCATGGCCTGGAAACTCCCCAGATCTTAATCCCATTGAGAACTGAGAACTTGTGGGCAATCATCATGAGACGGGTGGACAAACAAAAAACAACAAATTCTGGCAAAATGCAAGCATTGCTTATGCAAGAATGGACAGCTATCAGTCAGGATTTGCTCCAGAAGTTGATTGAGAACATGCCAGGGAGAATTGCAGAGATCCTGAAGAAGAAGGGTCAACACTGCAAATATTGACTTGCTGCATTAACTCATTCTAACTGTCAATATAACCTTTTGGTACTCATAATATGATTGCAATTATATTTCTGTATGTGATGTAAACATCAGACAAACACAATTAAAAACCAGAGGGCAACAGATCATGTGAAAATATCATTTTGGTGTCATTCTCAAAACTTTTGGCCATGACTGTATATTGAGAGAAAACTACCAATCAGTGGTGGAGGTGTGCTTTGACCAGTAAAAACAGTATGATACATCATTTGGAGCCAGGATCATTGCCTCTACATCATGCTGTTCTCAGATTACATATAATAAACCCAGTGACATATTCTCGTTAGGTCGGGGTCAGAGGAGCGGATGAATCGGACAAGTGCAATATGAGAAAATTTTGCATTGCGCTCTGACCAATGTTACTCAATAAGGCAGAGTAGATCTGCATTTTTTTTCTCATCACGAATCGGCATGAGAAAGAAGTTGCAGCATGCTTTGATTGGCAGTGAGTCTCGGCTCACTCACACCTATACAAATCTATGGGTGTGTGTGAAACTTCAGACTGCATCGGATGCTATACACTCGTCTGACCCCGGCATTAAAGGGATTATCCAGAAATTTATTTTTCAGCTGGTGTCCCGGCATTGGCAAAATACTCATTTGCCAATGCTCTCCATACAGCTGCCAGGGTCCCCTGATGGTCTCCGAGCCTTTTCTATTGACAGTCACATCAAGTGACTGCTGCAGTCAATTAATGGCCACAGCAATGAAGACCAATGATTGGATGCAGCAGTCACATGTCTGTATGACTGGAATAGGCTGTAGCTGTGCTGCCGCAGAGGATATGGGCAGTGAGTATGAGGGGGATTGGCAGGTGAGTATATTTTCTATATTTTACTGTTGACTGATTCCTTTTAAATGGTATAATAGCCAAGTGCTCTGAAAGTTCCATGATTTATCAGATCTTGTTACCTGCAATAAATGTGAAGCCCCCACAGTTATTATAACCATGAAACTTCCAAAAGACACAGAAAACTAAAAGTCTGTGTATAACTTTGACATGGAAAAATGATTTTACATATGTTAGTGGTTGTTTCAGTTTTCAATCTTCATTCCTTCATTCACTTTAGTCCCTCTACAGTTTGCCTGATCAAAGTTTTAGATATTTTAGTGGGAGTGTCTCTCCCTGTAATACAGGCTGGATGTGAGCTCAGAGTTTCTCTCCCTGTAATACAGGCTGGATGTGAGCTCAGAGTTTCTCTCCCTGTAATACAGGCTGGATGTGAGCTCAGAGTGTCTCTCACTGTAATACAGGCTGGAATTGAGCTATGTGTGTAGATAGGATGCTGCTGTTTTGATTTCATATATCAGCACATATTCTAACCTGTGCTTATTTATATTTCATGTGCTTTCCTTTTTATCTATAGGTTGTCGGCTCTGCGTCAAACATTAGATACTTTCTCCCCTCTCCTTTGCAGGGCTGAGTACAACCGCTCCTCCTGCTACTTCTAACTCAGAGCGAAGGGAAAGGATAACAGACAACTATCAGGAGCTCATTTGACTGATTTGAAATATTTTTGCAAAAGCACTGAGCGACATAAAGATCTTATAGGCTTTGCATCAGGAAAATGATCGAATTTTATATTTTAATGAATACTTTTAGGAAATAAATGAACAATATTTTTTTTTAGACAAACTGCATTTAAAGGGAAGCTCTGGTGAACAAAAACAATACTTTTCCATTTTAATTATTTTTTTAAAAAATATCCTTTAGAATTTCAAATAATTTTAATTCGTTTTTAAAAATATCCTTCAGAATTTTCTAACCTTGCTGTTCGCTAATCTGCCCAAATCTATCAGCAAAGAGAAAATATTCCCGGGAATGTAAGTACCACAAGATAAAGTGAAATAGTAATAAAGAAGGGCTTGATCTACATCTTAGGCCTCTGTCACACGTACGTTAAAATCACACATGTGCCGCGAGACACGTATTTCCCCTGCGTGTTGCGTGTGGTAAGTACGTGTCTCCGGTACATGCGGCCCACATGTGTTCTCTGTGTGCTATCCGCGATAACACACGGAGACCCGGTAATTTGCATACTCATGTGGTCCTTGCTGCTGTCCCGGGTACTGATCTTCGGCTCCAGCCCCGCCCACTCCCCGCTGATGATGCTTCCGGCCGAGCGGAGGGGCGGAGATTAGCGCCCATTACAGCACGCCCACCTCGTTAACACGCTCATAATGAGCGGCGGCCGGCAGCAACTGTTTGCAGCGGAAGATTCTGCAGGGCTGGTGGAGGTGAGTATGTGTTTTTTTATTTTAAAATAATGACACATTTTTCTCCGGCGCGTGTCACATGGGACCGCATCCACACTACATCCGTGTGGTACGGGTGTGGGCCGTGTGACACCCGTGCTGCCGGAGAGAAACGGATATGTCGGCATGAGGAACCCACGGACACACGTAAGTACGGAATGGGCACACGTTCCGATCCAAAATACTTACATGTGTCCAAACCATTAGGAATCCATAGGTCCACGTGTGTACGTGTCTCCGGTATGTGAGAAAACTGCAAAACACGTACCGGAGGCACGTACATGTGACAGAGGCCTTAGAGGACAAGCTGATTTTTACATGGGATTGGAATATCTGAACTGAAACGTCTACCCATGAAAGACGAGTATAATTCACTTTAATCCTTCCGTTAAGACATTCACTCGTTTAATCTTGGGACAACTGATTCTTTAACACTCTACATTTTTTTCATAGTATGTTATTTTTATTTCTTTTTGATACGTAACGTTTTTTATTTTTTTTATTTAGGGGGGAGTGATGTATTAAAACCAGATTTTAAGACATACAATAAATCAATGTATATTTCTATTTAAATAGTTTAAAGCTTAAAAACAGTGTAAAAATACCATACATATGCAGGAAATAGGCTTGATTGTAAACCAGAACAAGGCTGTCACGAGTGTGTCACGAGTGACAGACAGACATGTGCTTTCTGGAAATAGAAGGTCACAGCGTTTGGCTACGCAGAATGCTCCCTAACTTTCTATTGTTCCTGCTGTCAGTATTCATTATTATAGATAGCTTTCCTGCTGGATTTTCATCTCTTCCCCTTTTGGACCCAGCAGGAGCTCACCTTCCACCCAGCTGCTAATCATCAGTATTCTCTTGGTGCTTAAATACTCCCTTCTTCTTTGTGGTGACTGGTGCTGGTGATATTATTCAGTTAATTCTAGCTCTGGTTGCAAGCAGGTGGCTTGTACTCGTCTGTAGTATCATTGCTGAAGCTTTGCTGAACTCGTTACATACTGTAGATAGATATTTAGATAGGTTGAAAAAAGACCTAGGTCCATCTACTTCAACCTTCCTCCACCAATTCTACATTTTGTCCCTAAGTCACTTATAACTGACAATGTTGTGTGTACTGAGGAAATCATCCAGCCTTTTTTAAAGGCTGTTATAGTATCTGCCATTACTACCTCTTGTGGTAGGGTATTCCACAATCTGAGTGCTCTAAAGGCCGATCGCACCCACCCCCGACTTTTGTGCATCACGGCAAATCGCTGCCCGTGGCGGACAAAATCGCTAGGCCCCGTCACACAGACTTACCTGCGTAGTGACGTCGCTGTGGTCGGTGAACAGCCTCTTTTCTAAGGGGGAGGTTCGTGTGGCGTCACAGCGACGTCACACGGCAGGCGTCCAATAGAAGCGTAGGGGTGGATAGCAGCCGCAGGAAAGTCACGCCCACCTTCTTGCCGGAGGACGCAGGTACGGTGTTGTTCGTTGTTTCTGGTGTCTCAAACATAGCAATGTGTGCTGCCTCAGGAACGACGAACAACCTGCGTCCTGAACCAGCAACGATTTTATGGAAATGAACTACGTGTCAACGATCAACGATAAGGTGAGTATTTTTGATCGCTAGCGGTTGCTTGTACGTGTCACACGCAACGACGTCACTAACGAGGCCGGATGTGCGTCATGAATTCCGTGACCCCCAACGACATCTCGTTAGCGATGTCGTTGCGTGTAAACCAGCCTTAACTGTAAAGAACCCTTTCCTATTTAGCTGCTGGAATCACTTTTCTTCCAGCAGCTAAATAGGAAAGGGTTCTTTACAGTTAGAGCAGTCTGAGTCATCTGCGGATAAGTCTCCTATGTGTCCCTCTTGTGTCTTACTTTAACATTTAGTGGTATTGATGAAGAGCTCATCCCACCCGTTCCCTATTTAGGGTCCAGCACTAGGGTCAGGTACCCGGCTCGGCTCATAGGTGCGGAACCTATCTAGGGTGGTGAGGGACCCCAGAGACCAGCTGTAGGTTTAGTCAGGGGTCACCATCTCCCCCTTTCCTAGATGCAGGTGTCCTCTTCCCTTCCCTGTCGCCGCTCGCTTCGTACTTCCTCGTACCTAGCGTGACAAAGGCTGGGAAGATAAAACATGAAGGATTTGCTTCAATGTGTAACTGGATCTTGCAAATACCTGGTGATGTGCTCAGTTTTGCTCTGCTCCAATGAGTGGATCAGTAATCTATGGCTCACAGATGGGACTCCTCTGGTCTGGCTCCTCTTTTGATTAGCCGGCATGGCACAATGTCATCATTGTGACTTGAACACACAACGACAGACAACATCGGCTAAGCAAATGAGGAGCCACAGATGCTGGCAGGTAGGAGCTACTTCTTGGGGCTCCCATCTAGTGGCCATGGATATCTGACCTGGCCACTGGGCCAGAGTCCTGCACATTTATTGGTTCATCTGTAGTAGATAGATGTCGGTCCTGACTTATATTCTTGGGCATGTTGGAAGGTTTGATAAAGGGTTGGACAGTTACTTAGCGCTATCTCCAAAAAGTAGCACTAGGTGGTTTTCTGTTCTTTACAAATGGTTTTCCAATGGAACATAGCCAGTAAGTCTCCATACAAAGCTGGTCTCCTTCAGATAAGCCAGTAGCCTCAAAGATGGAAATATGTTGGCCTCTTGACATAGATACAGATAAGGATTTGTTCATTTCTACATTGTGGTTTCATTTATTACATAAGTTACATCCCTATGCTGGATCCATCATAAGACAAAGATCAGTTGCGACTGATGACCACATTGACTGTCACCGCCCTCTCTCTGCATCTAGAGACTTGTGACAGAATCTGGGCCAGAGTCTCTCTGTGCTGTCTGATCTGAGACCCATCACATTAAATGTATTCCCATTCCTTTGGTGCTAAAAGGGTTAATGTCAGTTTTACTTTCCAGCAGCTTCTGACTCCTGGCCTCAGGTGTTTCCGGTTGGTGACCACTCCTTTCCCTTATATATGGTCACATCTCCCAGTAGAGGGGCCGGTTATTCTGATTCATTCTGAAATTAGGTTTCAAGGTGGAAGGAGCTGCTGGAACCCTTGTTGTGTGAAGTGGTGTAGGTTGCAGTCCTGGTGTCTGACTGCAACAGTAAAGTTGGGATTTCTCCTTTGTTATTTCCCCTGTCTGTTTTACCTTCCCTTCATGTTGTTTTAGTGCAGAGTTGGGACTAGCGATCCTCACCTGCCAGCTCACTAGCCACGGTTATTGCAGGGCTTCTTAGAATTTTAGGTATCTTGCTCAGCGACAGGTGTAGAACCTTTATAGGGCTTGCTAGGAGTGCAGGTTGCAGCTGCATGTGAGTGCAGGAGGTGTCCCATCATCTCCCTCCCTAGTGCCAGAGCCCACCATTGTTAAAGTGTCAACTGTGTACCCCTTGTTTGTTGTGGTGAAACCCCTGTTTGTTGTGTATCTGTCACGCTCCCCGTGTCCCAGCACCACTCCTTACCCACTGATCCAGCCCATGTGTTCACCAGTCATGGCTGCCGCTCCCGCTCTTGCTCCCCTGAGTCCTGTTCCTGGTCTCAGGAGTCTGACTCTGAGTATTAGCCTCATGGTTCTGTATAGGACCAGGCCGCGCCCACTCTCCTGGTCTTATAGGCCCAGCACACCTGAAGCAGGTAATGACATGGGGCTGTGCTGGGTATATAAGACTTGCCTTTCCATGTGGGTGGGGCCTGATCAACGTGTCTTGTAGCTAGTCTTATGAGCTAGGTGCTCAGGTCCCCTGGTGCCGTGTCCTGCTGACTTCTTGTCATTGCTCCTTGGTACCTATGCCTGTTTACATTACTGTCCTAAAGAACTCTGTGACTCTGGTGACCTGTTTATACTTGTCCCTGCCACGTCAGCGCTCCGGCTGCCGTGTACCCTGCCCTCCGGTGGGGTGCAAGGTCCAGTGGATCCACCTCCTGGGCCTACCAGTCTTCCCGGCCCTGACAGTATCTCGACCTTCCCCAAGTCCATACGTGACATTGACTTATCATAGGTTTATTTAGGTTCTGTTGAAATTTCTGTCGTTTTGACAAGAAAATTAGCGCAAACTCTTTTTTTTTTTTTTAAGGGAAAATATGAAAAAATGTGATTTTCTGATGTTGAGTATTCTGCTGATCTGAGCCGTCTTGATTTGTTGACTGCTAGTCGTCTGACATTTGACCACCTATGTTAGGACCACTTGAGCTGTCAGACACCACAGTCTGGGTTTTATAATGACATTAGGCTGATTATATTTAGTTCATTGATAAATATTTTACAAGATGATAATATAGAGCTTATGCAATAAAATATGTGTATATTTCCACCATAGTGTATACACCAGATTATGCTACCAATATCTGCTGAGTGAGGATCTGACCTCTGGGATATCAAAGGATACAGACCTAGCTTTGTATTTGGGAATTATAGCACTGTTCTTCAGTTAATAAAAGAAAGCCTTTGTTCTAGGCGCCATTGGTCGGACTGTCAATATCAGTCAACGACGGCATAGCATAGGGTTCTAGGTACAGATCCAACCAAAAGCAACAACCCAAAGTCCTTTTTGGGACAGGGGCTCTTTTTGGCAACAATCTGAACTGCAGAATATGTTGACTTGTTATTTCCAATATCAGACTCTACAGCGGGTCCCAAACCTGTAGCTCAAGAGCCACTTGTGGCGCGTGGGCTCATGTTATGTGGCAGGTTTAGCAAACAGCTATGAAGAGCTGATGGAGAATTTTGTGAATAGCCCCACACAGAAGAGCACATCGGGATGTGTGTATACAATAATGGTGGGGAGAGGGAATAAGTATAGTAAACTGGAGACAGGACGATACCGCCAGTTAGAGGAGACATGAAGCTGGGTGCAATAATGTGGGGAGAGTGCTTGATGCAAGATTACATAGGGTAGAGTGGGAACCCTTTGATGTAAGTATCCTGCCAATGCAACAAGGTTTCTGTGTGCTTTCTGGGGGAAGCTTTGCCCATCATTTCATTGGGACTGTGGGGCTCTTGGTGTCACTATTGTGTAAATTGGAGGTTTCCCATCTATTAGAGCTGAATATGGTGCTCAAGTTTAGAAAGGTTGGGGACTGTTGATCTACTGTCATCTCGATGACCACCAGTGATCCCAGTCTACTGCACTGCCCTCCACGCATAAGTGAGTCACGTCCCATTCAAGTACATTTATACCAGGGATTGGAGATTTTGTCTTTTAAGGTGGCTTTACACGCTACGAGATCGCTAAAGCGATCTCATTGGGGTTACGGAATTTGTGACGCACATCCGGCCACGTTAGCGTAGTCGTCTTTGCGTGTGACACCTATTAGCGATTTTGAATTGTTGCAAAAACGTTCAAAATCGCTAATCGGTGACATGCCCCCCTCTTCCCAATTATCGTTGCTTCTGCAGTAACGATGTTGTTCCTCGTTTCTGCGGCAGCACACATCGCTACGTGTGACACCGCAGGAACGAGGAACCTCTCCTTACCTGCGTGCCGCCAGCAATGAGGAAGGAAAGAGGTAGGCGGGATGTTTGTCCCGCTCATCTCCGCCCCTCCGCTTTGATTGGGTGGCCGCTTAGTGACGACACTGTGACGCTGAACGAACCGCCCCCTTAGAAAGGAGGCGGTTCGCCGGTCACAGCGACGTCGCAGAGCGGGTAAGTACGTGTGACGCTGCCGTAGTGATAATGTTCGCTACAGCAGCGATCAACACATATCGGCCGTACGATGGGGGCGTGTGCTATCACGCTCGACATCGCTAGCATCGGCTAGCGATGTCGCAGCATGTAAAGCCCGCTTTACTGTCACTTTCCCAGCTCCTTGAGAGTAGCTATTAAGATGTGATTTATTTTCCTCTGTCAGAGATTGCTCTCATCATGATTATGTCAACTACATGATGACTTCATTCAGATCACTTAGGAAATGCATTATTCACACCTTCTACTGTTGTGTGGAGATGTAATGATGACAATTTGACAAATATGTAACCTAACGTGTTCTCTAATTTAAAGAAGTTGGCCACTACTTGTTTATCGATAGGCCATGTTTAGGTAGGTCATCAATATCTGATCGGGAAGGGGGTGCACCATTCGGCACTATACATATGCAGACAGCATGTATGATTCCAAGCAGTCAGGCACGCTGTCAAACAGGATGGGGGCGCGGTCTGCCTGTAACCAATCACAGATGCCGGTACTGCCGGTGGATGGGGGAAGCAGTGCATATTCATGTGGTTAATGAGCAGCCCAGAAGTAGTGTTACAGTTGTGCGGAGACTGGTAAGCATAACGCTCCTGCAATATTCTTATTTTCTTTCTTTTTCCTTTATTTTATATTTGAATTACCCGAGTGGCAGGATCTGGATAGTTACCCACAGTTCTCTGAGAACTACGGGCTTCAGATTGGTTCATGGGTGCTAGGTTTTCTCACGCGGATCCAGACTTTTACAGTCTGGGTTATTAGAATCATGGAATCATAGAATGATAGAGTTGGAAGGGACCTCAAGGGCCATCGGGACCAACCCTCTGCGAGTGCAGGCTTTCCTAAATCATCCCAGCTATATGTTTATCCAGTTTCCGCTTTAAGATTTCCATTTATGGAGAGCTCACCACCTCCCATGGTCGCCTGTTCCACTCCCTGACTGCCCTCAGTACCTCCGGGGGCCGCCTGTTCCACTCCCTTACTGCCCTCACTACCTCCGGTGGCCGCCTGTTCCACTCTCTGACTGCCCTCACTACCTCTAGTGGTCGCTTGTTCCACTCTCTGACTTCCCTCGCTGTCAGAATGTTTTTCCTAATGTCTAATCTGAATCTCCTTCCTTTTAGTTTCATCCCATTGCTTCATGTTGTTCCTTGTGCTAATGAGAATAGGGTAGTTCCCTCTGCACTATGACTACCTTTCAGATATTTGTAGACCGCTATTAAGTCTCCTCTCAGCCTTCTCTTTTTCAAACTAAACATCCCTAGTTCTTTTAGTTCGGCCATCACTACTTGTTGTGCTTTTTTCATTTTAGAGATTGGCATATTTGTAAGTCCCACAGGTGCTACCCATGACATTTCCAGGAGGGATTTTCCGGTCGTTGATTCCTATATTATTCCCAATTACCCTTACCCGGTATCAATAATATCACGGACACTGCTTGCGACTTGGTAAAAAATGGCCACAGCAGCCCTTTATTGCCTATTGTTTACACACTAACACAAGGGGGCGCCGTCCAACGGGCGTCCCCAACATTTAACAATAGGTAATACCATAATAATAATAATACAGTACGTAATACAATACGTAGCCCTGGGTACGCCCGATCCAGAAACCACCTTCCACCACCAAAACATGATCCCTGGCCGCAACACACACCGGGCCGGAGATGAGGTATGAATCACCTACGGATCAATACCCCCCACCTTGCAGGACCCATGCCTGCAAGATCCTTGTAACCGGAGCCACTATATCCTACAAGTGACTTTCCAATCAAATAACATTATCCGTTAAACCGCCTCTCGACCAGACCTACCCCCACCATAAGTCCGGTCCAGAAGCCATACTCCACCACCAGAACACAATCCCTGGCCGCAACACACCGACCCAGAGATACGAGGCATTAATCACCTACGGATCAATACCCCAACCTTGCAGGACCCCATGCCTGCAAGATCCCTGTAACCAAAGCCACTGTATTCCGCAAGTGACTCTTTAATCACACAAACCGTCAGAAAAACACGATCCCTGGCCGCAACACACCGACCCAGAGATACGAGGCATTAATCACCTACGGATCAATACCCCAACCTTGCAGGACCCCATGCCTGCAAGATCCCTGTAACAAAAGCCACTATATCCTACAAGTGACTCTTCAATCACACAACCGTCAGAAACACGATCCCTGGCCGCAACACACTGACCCAGAGATGGGGGCATTAATCACCTACGGATTAAAACCCCCCCAAGAAGCATCAAGTATCAACCGTGTCTCAAAACCTTACATTCCTCTTTACCTCCAACTCAATATTATCCCCGGCTGCAACCTCCAGCCCAGAGATATGAGGCATCAATCACCTACGGATCAATCCCCCATGTGCATAACAGTAACTGTGACCTCAAAAACCTTAAAGCCCGTTAGCGACTTTAATCCAACAACATCCCCGAGCTGCAACCAGCCCAGAGATAAGAGGTATTAATCACCTACGGATCAAAACCCCTATGCCTTGCAGAACCACGTGCTTGCACTGCACTTGGATCCAGAACCATGACCCCAACCAGTGACTCCTCCTGCGATTACCATTTCACCAAAATGGATCACTGACCATAACAATGGTCCCATATTTAAATGAGGTAAAAGTCACCAAAGGAGTAATACCCTTACCCAAACCAAAAACACCCGTACTTTCAATTACCTATCACCTGGGGCACTATAGCCACCTGTGACTCCCTGGCAACCATCAACTCCTTAATATATAATCCTTGGCAACAACCCTGACCCATATATAAGGCATTGATCACCAACGGAGCAATACCTCCTCCCTGCAGACAACCTTGTACCTGCAGGTCACCAGTAACCGGAGCCACTGTACCTTCCCCAGTGGCTCTCCATCCAAACACCAGTAACAATTAGAGCTCCTCTGGACCAGACCTACCCCCGCTGCTGTGACAAAGGACATAATCCCCATTATTTATGCTGACCATACACATATACATCATACACATCATATACATATACATATATTCCCACATTACCCCCATCTTATTCACCCACTTCCAAGAATCCCAAATGACAATATACATCACAATCCACAAAGAAATCTCTTTTCTTTCGTTTTTTGTTTTTTTTTTCGTTTTATTTTATACACGACACTTTCTCCAATCCTTTCTTTTCTCTTTTTTTTTTTTTGTTTTTTTTGTTGTAATGGCTCTTAAAATTGAATAATTATACATGCATATAAACACACCAATAATAACAATACACAATAGAAGGGAGGGTGGGTGGGAAGCTGTCATCCAGGAAATGCAAAAGGAGGTAATTGACTCCCACCTCCTATTATATACACCATGAAGCTCTCTCCTTTACTACCACCACACGCCACCCCCTAACCAATCACCTTCTTTTCCTCATTGCTAAACGAACCAACACTGTTTAACCCCATCAACTCCCTACCCTCCGGACTGTCATGTCGCCCCTACACCCTATGGGTTCCATGGCTTTCTTGACATTTCCAGGAGGGATTTTCCGGTCGTTGATTCCTATATTATTCCCAATTACCCTTACCCGGTATCAATAATATCACGGACACTGCTTGCGACTTGGTAAAAAATGGCCACAGCAGCCCTTTATTGCCTATTGTTTACACACTAACACAAGGGGGCGCCGTCCAACGGGCGTCCCCAACATTTAACAATAGGTAATACCATAATAATAATAATACAGTACGTAATACAATACGTAACCCTGGGTAGGCCCGATCCAGAAACCACCTTCCACCACCAAAACATGATCCCTTGCCGCAACACACACCGGGCCGGAGATGAGGTATGAATCACCTACGGATCAATACCCCCCACCTTGCAGGACCCATGCCTGCAAGATCCTTGTAACCGGAGCCACTATATCCTACAATTGACTCTCCAATCAAATAACATTATCCGTTAAACCGCCTCTGGACCAGACCTACCCCCGCCACAGAACAGGCCACGTGACACCTTGCGTGACCTGGACCCCCACACACCCAACGTTTGCTCCCCCAACTTGCAAGCCAAACCAACCATTAAAACCTTTCCATCCATCACTTAAACTCTGAGCATCCAATATATGCACCAGCCAGCGTACCCAGTCCACCTTACTGCACCACACTCCCCTGATCCTTGGTGGCAGGAGCCACCGGGTCCCTGTGACGGCCACTCAGGCCCACCATGCCACAAGCTCCCAAACTATACCGGAATCCACACCATGCCCCGCTGGCCTTATTATAACCAATTAAATGCAGTACCGACTGTACCATCGTCCTCCCCAGTACCGACCAAAGAACCACTGTACAGTCACCCTGTACAGTCAGTCCTCCTCCTGTCTCCAGCTGAATTAAACCACCACTGGGGTTGAGATACAACAACAGGATGACACTCACACTGCTTATGCTACTGGGTCACTTCGCACCCCAAACCTAGTTCTCCCAGGAAACCGCTAAAGTGAAACCCCGCTGTAAAACGACTGCAATCCATAGCCTTGAAATTTCCCCTACAGCTGACCTTGCAGCTTCCCCAGAGCCAAATATCACTACCGGCCTCCCCTGACCGATTTATTCCGCCATCACACCCTCTGACAACAACAGAGGCTCGAGTTGTCTTCCCCAGAAAATCCCAAAATCTTCCCACATACTCAACTACCACACTAATGGACCTTCTTCATCCGAAATCAGGCCCACTTAATTTCAACGAGGCCCACACAGCCTAACGGAACCATGCTCCACCCCAAAATTAAGACGGCCTCAAAAAACAAAACAACCGCAACCATCGCCCTGTACCCCTTACTGAGGCGAAGATATTGAAGCATTACCTTCAATCCCAAGGTCCCCAACAACACCTCCAACCATAATGCATATTCCGCTTGCCTCCGCAAACTGGACCACGACAAGCTCCCTGTACTACAATGCCCACCGGAAAATTGCAGCCACACCACTGGCCCGGTTGACTCCATATGCAACTATGGGCATCAGGAGACACAACTTTACCAAACACCATGTCCGGGCCTTTCGATCTCAAGGAAAACCTTGTGACACGCAACCCCCTTTGAGCTCTCATATTACACCCCAAGATAAATTAAAACCTTGGCCACACCATAGTATCCGCTCAAAGCCGACCACCGAGGGGCGTACCACTATTTTCCCGTAACGCACAACTGCACCTTCAAACCAAATACCTTCGTGCCGTGAGACCGGAGCACCACGACTCCCTAAGCAAACCCTTACCCAGATGCCCATACCTACCACCGGGCCAAGCATTCCTTTTTTTTTTAAATTGTATATGAATATTAAATAGACTCCACCAGCCCACAGATGCCAGGAGTCCACCCATGCAAAACACCCAATAATACCAGATGGCCCTAAGCTATCCGACTTACACTCTATGCACCACAAGTACTTAATCCTCTAGTCCAAACCATAACTCGCATAGTCCCCACCCGTAATCACGGCTGTCCGAAAAACTCCATTATTCCGTCCGCAGCCCACCATTGCTGATTAACCGAGTTCACCCACAGCAGCCCAAAGCTGCCCAGCACCTACATTGACACCAATTCAGTCACGCTGGACTCAACATTCCTCCCAGCACCAACCTCCACAATGGGATAACATGCTGACTAGCCACAAATAACCCCATGTTACCATTGATGCGGTTGCAAACCTACAAGCCCATTACAGCAACCAACACTTCACCTTCTCCTACATTTCCGCTCTCCTTTATTCACTTATCCACAGCAACCCTCGCACCATACCGGGGCCCCGCACCTACACATCACTCACAAAAACCCCCTGAAAACTCCTCGCACACACCGTACCGCGGGACCCCTCTCCCCTTTACCTTACCCACCATAATTCATCCAATAAGAACCACCATGCATCAGAAGATTAATAATGAAACACCCCAGCAAACCTTCAATAACTGCGCCGTCTCACCCGCTCACATGTGCCGCAATCATCAGCCCCCTTAACCAAGTCTCACAAGACCTAAACTGTGGTAAACGCCGAACCTCGCCATCCCCAACCTGCAACTGTAACCACCGGACCTGACGCCACCTGCACCCTCACGGCCCCGCTGCCATGAGACCACCCCGTCCGTAACTCTGCCCCTGGCCTCCAGAACATGAACCCACACCCCCCGGGGACCACGGCACCAACCGACCTATAAACTAACCACATGCTCCAAACCCCCCCAGCTGCTACCCATATCTCCAGACACTACTCCACTACAGCGACTGTCCCCCCACCACTACAAAAAGGCTGAAACTTAAATTGATTACCGCGCCAGGCTGCCTCCAGAGGACGCCCTCAGATCAGCCGTCACCGTCCTTTTCGCCAGTCGTCCGTCGCTGATCCCGGGACAGTCCCTCAAGCTGCAGGCACCGAATGCCCGCCGGGTTCGCCCCCTGACGCCAGGAGCACCGTGTCCACATGCCCTGTTTGGGCCAATTGTCGCCTCCACAATGCTGGGCGCTCCCCTCCTGGGGGAAGCCGCTACTGATGAGAGCTGCACCCTTGTCCCAATGCCTGCTCCAGGATAGACAGCAGGCCTCCTGTCTCCTCCTCGTCGCCACCTGCTGCGCCCAGTCCTCCGGTCCCGATGATCCAGCCACACAGGGGAGGTGACCCAGCAGGCGCCTCCTGTCTCCTCCTCGCCGCCGCCTACTGCGCCCAATCTTCCGGTCCCGATAATCCAGCCACACAGGTGAGGTGACCCTGCAGGCGCCTCCTGTCTCCTCCTCGCCACCGCCTGCTGCGCCCAGTCCTCCGGTCCCGATAATCCAGCCACACAGGTGAGGTGACCCTGTAGGCAGCCGTCCTCCGCCCCCCCCCGCGGAGGGAGGGGAGGGGTGTTGTCCATCCACCGCCGCTGGGCGCGCTCCCTGCCAGGATCGGCCGCATCGCTCAAAAAATCCAGCCTGAGGCCTCACACCGGAAGTAGGCCCCCGGCATGGACACGCCCCCTTTTCGGCCGTCGCGGCCCTGCAGGAGATTCCTCCCGACAGCCAGAGCAGGCGCTGCAAGCTACCACTGCCCACCCAGCTGTGGAGGGTCCCCACGGGAGTGGGGGCTCTCACGTTGTCCTCCTCACCCCCACCTTCCCCAAAAGACCCCGGCGAGTCCTGAAACTGCCAGCACTGCAGCAAAGGGGGGGGGGGGGGAAGGTGCCGAGGAGACACCCAGGCAGCCTGGGTGTGGGACTGCACTGCCTGGGCGCCCTGCACCGCCATGCTGACCAGATCTGAGGATTCCTCAGGACATCATGATGGAGGTTCCCCAGTCCGTCAAAGTTTAATTACTGTGACATTTAGTCAAGGGAATATATATTCAAATATTCAAGGAAGAGATTATTCCCAATTTTATAAATTTATTAATGAATGAAAGAAGTGCTGTATCCAGCAATAAACATAAGGTACACCTTTTGTATCTACTATTTCCAGGATATGCTTTCCATCTGTCCCTCTTACCGGAGACAGATTGGAGAGTCCTAAGTTAGATCCAATAACAATATCAATATAAAACACCTTATTACCAAACTGATACAATACCCATAAGGTTATATTCCACCTTATTATCAGCAATATTCATTTAAGTGCAACAGAGTCCTTAGCAGATATTATAATCCAATGATGAAGGTGGTCTGCTTAAGCTGACTAATATCAGTCCTCCATGCTGTATAAGATTAAATCGCTGATATAGATGGTAAATCCGGTGTTATTATTGCCTCGACGCGTTTCCCAAAACACATTTGGTTCTTCAGGAGGCTGAAGGTAGAAAGGTAATCAAACAGAGATTGCCCCATGTATTAGAAATCACATACAAACATAAAATGAAAGCCAAGTATAAGCAAGATACAATGTTATAAATACTTGCCCTGAATTAAAGATCGATAGAAACTCAGTCAGAGATGGACATCCATGGTGAATCCAAAAAGATAATCCCTGCGTCCGGCACAGATAATACTGTAAAGATACAGCCTTCAGCAGACAGGCACCATGGATGTACAACTCCAGACTGAGCTTAAATATCCTGGCCCTAGACACCTGCAATGATTCAACAATCAATATAATTACGTCACTTCATAGACACGGCGCACACGCCGATATAAGCGTCCGTAGTAACAAGTGCTTCATGAGTGCGCATGCGTGGACTAACAACGGAACCTCATAGCGATCAAAAAGGTACCGTTGCCGTATAATACCCAACGCATGCGCAAAGCTATGAGAATTACCTTCCGATCATGTGGTCTTCCTAGGCGGCACCAAATAGTGGCTTCATCACGCTCTCACTATGGTCACATGATCGGACTGATACAAGAGGCGATATCAATCGCTACTAGGCAAAATTTATATAGGATATGTTTTAATCATACGCAGGATACATTATGGGCATTGATAAACATATTACATATAAAATTGTACAAATCTAACCAATTCAATAAGAGAACTTCAATATGAATACCCTTAAGGTATTACATAATAAACGTCAGGACAAATATCTTAAATTCATAAAAAGTTTTTGATCTGATAATACAGATAATCCCTAATTAGGGAAATACTGGCCTATTTACAGAATAAGGCAGAAAAACCTAATCATTATGAAAGTCAAACAGCTATATAGGGAGGAAGCACGCAAAGGATAGTTGTTCATTTAGACCCTTTGGGGTCATTGACCCCATCCTAAAAATCCAAGCAGCCTCTTTTTGTAAGAGGACCCTATCAAAATTTCCTTTCCTATATAGGTATATAGCTGTTTGACTTTCATAATGATTAGGTTTTTCTGCCTTATTCTGTAAATAGGCCAGTATTTCCCTAATTAGGGATTATCTGTATTATCAGATCAAAATTTTTTTATGAATTTAAGATATTTGTCCTGACGTTTATTATGTAATACCTTAAGGGTATTCATATTGAAGTTCTCTTATTGAATTGGTTAGATTTGTACAATTTTATATGTAATATGTTTATCAATGCCCATAATGTATCCTGCGTATGATTAAAACATATCCTATATAAATTTTGCCTAGTAGCGATTGATATCGCCTCTTGTATCAGTCCGATCATGTGACCATAGTGAGGGCGTGATGAAGCCACTATTTGGTGCCGCCTAGGAAGACCACATGATCGGAAGGTAATTCTCATAGCTTTGCGCATGCGTTGGGTATTATACGGCAACGGTACCTTTTTGATCGCTATGAGGTTCCGTTGTTAGTCCACGCATGCGCACTCATGAAGCACTTGTTACTACGGACGCTTATGTGAAGCCCCACAGGTGTAGTGTCGGTGCATTACCTTCAGGGACTCCACTCAGCTGGATCTGGTCACAGGTAGGGAACCTTCTTCTAGGATTGATTGTCGTGACGCCACTCTCAGAATTGCGGTCAGTGGGGACCGCCACTGCAGATTACGGGACACCTGGGGCTGATGGTGGGTGCAGTCAGTTGTAATAGCCTCCTGAGAGTGAGGCAAGCCCCAGGGCCCTGTGTAGGTGTGTGGAACCACAAGGCGCAGAATAACTCAGCACAAGCAGGATGTCTTTCAAGGCTTTACTCACAGTTGATGGCAGGGTGAGTAACCCGGGCGTAGCTGGGATGAACCAGGCTGGAACCAGGTATCCTTCAGGCCGACTGATGAGGGTGACTACCGACTCGCCTTCCTTAGCCCTTCAGTGGTTTGTGGCAACCCCGACTTTGAGTCCCTAGGGGGTCACCCAGGGAAGTAGCTACTCCCCTCGTTAGTTTTAGGTCCGTTTGCTTGTAGCCTGGGCCAGCTCACTCCGGCCGCTTGCCTCCTGTAAACTATGGGCCCTCGCTGTGGCTACGTGGCTGCAGACTCTGTAGTGTGGTGTGGGCTTGAGTGCCCCACACCAGCAGGTTTGGCAGACAAAGGTGGATCTATCCCTGCACTGGGACCTGCTACCCATTCGGGCCTGGTACTCCCTAGCAGTCTCCTTACTTCCCACTCCGTGCTCTCTCTTTAGCTGAAGATGGATTTCGGGTAGCACTCCTAGGTGACCGTTCTCCCCCGTCAGTAGTCACTGCGCGGGCGCTGTTAGACTGCAGCAGCCCCAGAGGTCCGCTCTCTTCCGAGCTCCCTGGACTCTGCACTAAACCGGCTCACTCAAGGGTCCTTCACTCCTGCTCCTGTCTGAGCTCCTCTTCCATCCTCCTCCCTCCTCCTTCTGACTCACTCTTCCCTTTTTGTGCCTGCCTACGCCACCTAGCAACCAGGCTCTCTACCACACCCCTCGATTGGAGATGGAGGCCGTGCTCATGCTTCGCCCCCTCCTGGGATCCCCAGGGGTCCTCTCGAAGGTACATGTGTGAGACCTGATCACTATGCGCCTGTGTAGTCACACCTCGGTCAGCCTTCTGGATTACCTGTATTGTACTGCTCCCAGCATGGGTGCAGTACTCAGTGGTGCCTGACCAGGTCAGGGGCGCCACATTCCCCCTTAGTTATCACCAGCACGTCCTCGGGCTGCAAGACAACATTTTAAAATGCATAAAACATTAAAACTTGGTAAAACATTTTAAAACCAACAGATACCATTCATCACCACCCTCCACCCACAAGTCCGTTAACCCACCCAAAACCCTCTCAGGAGGCAGGTCACCGGTTTCTTTTGGTAACCAGGTCTGGGCCATCAGCTTCCCCAGGCCTTTCCTCCAATCTGCCTCTCCCGTTGGCCGCGCCTTCAGCCACTTCTGGCAGGATGTAGAGGCGGCTTTCATGGTCTGGTGGTTTCAGGGTATACCTGGCCTGGTGGATCCGCGCCTTCAGCCACTTCTGGCAGGATGTAGAGGCGGCCTCCACAGTTGGTGCTGACCAGGTACCCTCTTTGTGGTGGAGAGCCAGGCCCCATAAACAGGCATGCTCCCTGGTCGCAGGCGAGCCAAGGCCCATACACGGACGTGCTCCCTGGTTGCAGACGAGCCAAGCCCCTAAACAGGCTGGCCCTGGTGGTGGTGCCACTGGTGTAACTATTTACACTGCGAGAGTTTGTGGCTATAGCCAGTTCATAGCCTTAAGGTTTATGGTTTTCTCACACAAGTTTATGTGGGCACATACTTAAACGTAAACGTTGCAAACTGGTCAAAACTTGTCAAAACTTTAACTTGCTGTATTCTTTCTTCTTTACGTGGACTTTGCTCCTTCTTCCTCCTTACCAGGGCTTGAGCCTGTAGGGCTGTGGCACCTGTTACTTCCTGTGCTTTTATCGTCTGTTTCTTTATCCTTTCTTTCCTCTTCGGTGTCTCTGTCTTCATCTTCTGTTGTTGTGACCGCCGGGCTTCCGTAAGGACTTCTAGGACATGGTGCAACATCTAGGGCATACCAGCCTCTTTCTCCCTGATGCATAGTGAACTCCACTGAGTCTCCCGTCTTCAAGTTTCTTCCAGGATGTCCTCTGGGCAAATGAGCTCTAACGTCTCTTCTGTTGACAAAAATTCCCTCCTTTATACCAGGTGCTACGATGAAGCCGTACCCTGATTTTAGGCTGAAATCTTCCACTACTCCTCGACAAAGGGGTCCTCTGATCTGGGGTTTGACTCTTCTCAGGAACCGTTTCTCCTCTAGGTCTCTGGCGGTGACTTCTTCTTTCTGCTCTGGAGATTGTGGTGTTGGAGGATACTTTGTACTACTGCTTCGGCGCCGTGTCTTGCGGGCTGGATTCTGCGAAGTACAGCTTACAAGCTCCCAGGTGAGGCTTTTGGGCAGGTCTTCTTCAGCAGGAGGTGTCAGATCTTCCTCATCCCAGCGGGAATATGGCAGCATCTCCGGCTCTGGGACTAGCACTGCGGCTGGCTCCGGGGTCAACTCCTCAGCTTCTTGCCCTCCTCTCCCCCTTAGTTCTTCGCTGCACTCTGATTGTGGCAGCGCTGGGGATGGGTGTTCCTCAGCTGGCCCGGGCGGTGGACTCTTCGGCGGGGAGGTTGCAGGAATCCTCTTGGGGGCGTTCGGAGGGAGCAGATACCGGTCCACCATCTCCTGTGGGAACTGGGCCTCTAGGTCTGCCTTTAGCTTCCAATATGCAGGGTCCTCTCCTATCAGGGACTTCCTAGCAGGGCCTTCCGTGGACTGGGGAGCGGTGTCTGCTCTGGCCTTACAGGCCGGGGTAAATGGTGATACATGCTTGTCTTGGCGGGCCGCGCCTGGCGTGGCGGCGGCCTGGTCTGTGCGGGCCGAGCCTTGCGTGGCTGCGGCCTGGATCTGCGTCGCTGTTGCGGCCGGTTCTTGGCGGGCCGGGCAGGGCGTCGCTCCTGCGGCCTGGATCGGCGTCGCTGTTGCGGCCGGTTCTTGGCGGGCCGGGCAGGGCGTCGCTCCTGCGGCCTGGATCGGCGTCGCAGCTGCGATAGGATCCGTGCAGGCCGAGCTGGGCGTCGCTGCAGTGATCGGGGCTTGACGGGCCGCACCTGGCGGGGCTGCGGCCTGGTTCAGCATCTCACTTGCGGCGCGGACGAGCGTCGCTGCTGCGGTGGGGTCTTGGCGGACCGGGCTCAGCAGGGTGGCAGCCTGGGTCAGCGTCACACCTGCGGCACGGATGAGTATTGCAGTGGCAGTCGGACCTTTGCGGGCCAGGCGGGGCATCGCTGCGGCGGCCTGGACTTGGCGGGCCGCACCTAGCGTGGCTGCGGCCTGGTTCAGCGTCGCCGCGCCGGGCGCCTCTTCTGGGACCGCGGGCGTAGCAGCAGGGGTCGGGGCACTTGCGCTGGCCGGGGCAACACTGGACTCACCCATCGGTGGCACCATCGGGGTCTGAGTCGTCGCCGCTCGGTCTGGCATGCGTCGCGCGGCTCCCTCCTCGTAGGTCCGAACCGCCGCAGCCATCTCCAGAAGCTCCGTGCGTCCCTCACTGAGCTGTCGTATAATCCTGGCCTCCAGTTGGTCGCAGAAGATAGCAAGCTCCCGACACCACCAGGCAGCAGAGCCTGGCTCTGGGTATCCGCGTCTGGACTCCATTTCCTCTCTCTGCAGCAGCAGGCTTGTGGCTTCCTTTCCTTCCCGCCGTCTCTGAACGCTTCCGCTTTCTTCACTTGCGAGGTCAGAACTCTGCAGGGGATCTCTGGGTAGCCACACCTCTTCGTGGGCGGTAACTTCTCCCAGCGCGGGCTGCTGTTGTTTTTCAGCGCGCTTTTCATGGTGGCAATATGGCGGCGCTTCCAATTTTTCAAGCGGACCGCCTAGGCACATGGTCACCTGTCTGAACAGGTCTAGTCCTTATCCTGTTCGTGACGCCAGATGTGAAGCCCCACAGGTGTAGTGTCGGTGCATTACCTTCAGGGACTCCACTCAGCTGGATCTGGTCACAGGTAGGGAACCTTCTTCTAGGATTGATTGTCGTGACGCCACTCTCAGAATTGCGGTCTGTGGGGACCGCCACTGCAGATTACGGGACACCTGGGGCTGATGGTGGGTGCAGTCAGTTGTAATAGCCTCCTGAGAGTGAGGCAAGCCCCAGGGCCCTGTGTAGGTGTGTGGAACCACAAGGCGCAGAATAACTCAGCACAAGCAGGATGTCTTTCAAGGCTTTACTCACAGTTGATGGCAGGGTGAGTAACCCGGGCGTAGCTGGGATGAACCAGGCTGGAACCAGGTATCCTTCAGGCCGACTGATGAGGGTGACTACCGACTCGCCTTCCTTAGCCCTTCAGTGGTTTGTGGCAACCCCGACTTTGAGTCCCTAGGGGGTCACCCAGGGAAGTAGCTACTCCCCTCGTTAGTTTTAGGTCCGTTTGCTTGTAGCCTGGGCCAGCTCACTCCGGCCGCTTGCCTCCTGTAAACTATGGGCCCTCGCTGTGGCTACGTGGCTGCAGACTCTGTAGTGTGGTGTGGGCTTGAGTGCCCCACACCAGCAGGTTTGGCAGACAAAGGTGGATCTATCCCTGCACTGGGACCTGCTACCCGTTCGGGCCTGGTACTCCCTAGCAGTCTCCTTACTTCCCACTCCGTGCTCTCTCTTTAGCTGAAGATGGATTTCGGGTAGCACTCCTAGGTGACCGTTCTCCCCCGTCAGTAGTCACTGCGCGGGCGCTGTTAGACTGCAGCAGCCCCAGAGGTCCGCTCTCTTCCGAGCTCCCTGGACTCTGCACTAAACCGGCTCACTCAAGGGTCCTTCACTCCTGCTCCTGTCTGAGCTCCTCTTCCATCCTCCTCCCTCCTCCTTCTGACTCACTCTTCCCTTTTTGTGCCTGCCTACGCCACCTAGCAACCAGGCTCTCTACCACACCCCTCGATTGGAGATGGAGGCCGTGCTCATGCTTCGCCCCCTCCTGGGATCCCCAGGGGTCCTCTCGAAGGTACATGTGTGAGACCTGATCACTATGCGCCTGTGTAGTCACACCTCGGTCAGCCTTCTGGATTACCTGTATTGTACTGCTCCCAGCATGGGTGCAGTACTCAGTGGTGCCTGACCAGGTCAGGGGCGCCACACTTATATCGGCGTGTGCGCCGTGTCTATGAAGTGACGTAATTATATTGATTGTTGAATCATTGCAGGTGTCTAGGGCCAGGATATTTAAGCTCAGTCTGGAGTTGTACATCCATGGTGCCTGTCTGCTGAAGGCTGTATCTTTACAGTATTATCTGTGCCGGACGCAGGGATTATCTTTTTGGATTCACCATGGATGTCCATCTCTGACTGAGTTTCTATCGATCTTTAATTCAGGGCAAGTATTTATAACATTGTATCTTGCTTATACTTGGCTTTCATTTTATGTTTGTATGTGATTTCTAATACATGGGGCAATCTCTGTTTGATTACCTTTCTACCTTCAGCCTCCTGAAGAACCAAATGTGTTTTGGGAAACGCGTCGAGGCAACAATAACACCGGATTTACCATCTATATCAGCGATTTAATCTTATACAGCATGGAGGACTGATATTAGTCAGCTTAAGCAGACCACCTTCATCATTGGATTATAATATCTGCTAAGGACTCTGTTGCACTTAAATGAATATTGTTGATAATAAGGTGGAATATAACCTTATGGGTATTGTATCAGTTTGGTAATAAGGTGTTTTATATTGATATTGTTATTGGATCTAACTTAGGACTCTCCAATCTGTCTCCGGTAAGAGGGACAGATGGAAAGCATATCCTGGAAATAGTAGATCCAAGAGGTGTACCTTATGTTTATTGCTGGATACAGCACTTCTTTCATTCATTAATAAATTTATAAAATTGGGAATAATCTCTTCCTTGAATATCCCCAGCCCGTCAAAGCTGCAGTTCTGCGATGTCCAGATCCATCAGGCTGGATGTCATGATGGAGATTCCCCAGCCCGTCCAAGCTGTCATCCAGGAAATGCAAGAGGAGGTAATTGACTCCCACCTCCTATTATATACACCATGAAGCTCTCTCCTTTACTACCACCACACGCCACCCCCTAACCAATCACCTTCTTTTCCTCATTGCTTAAAGAACCAACACTGTTTAACCCCATCAACTCCCTACCCTCCGGGCTGTCATGTCGCCCCTACACCCTATGGGTTCCATGGCTTTCTCATCTGTCAGACATTTGTTTTCTATCTTGCAGATATGCCAAAAATGTCTAAGATGGAAATAACCCTTTAATATAATAATTTTGACAAGTTGTGTTGGCACACTCTTATTTAAAAATCTGTCTTATGTTTCAGGTAAGGAGAACTTTAGAGGAGTTTCCTAAATTCTACAAGGTATCAACAATCCACAGGGATAAATACTAGATTTGGGAGGGTCCTAGTGTTGAGATCAGGGATCTTTGAGGGGCTCAGTACTGAGACCTCTAGTAGTTATCCCATATCCTAGGCAGGCGATAACTTGCAGCAACTGGCCTGCCTATTTACATTTTTTATAAATATTGAATATTCGTAACTCATTTAATTAGATAAATGTGACCCGGTGTATGATTCTTAAAGGGTTTGTCCACAACTTTTATATTAATGACCTATTCCCAGAATCGTGGGGTGTGACACCGGGATTTCAGACAATCAATTGTATATTCTTTTGTGGTGGCCCAAAGTTAATGTCAATAGTGTACAGAACACAAAGCCACAGCTCCATTCACTGTTTAGTGACCGCTGCTGGGTACTGCAGGTCAGATCTAATTAAAAAGAATAGCAGCTACTGCAGCACCCGGCAGTGGCTGCTACACGGTGTATGGGCCCATCGCCCTCCTTATCCATGGTCAGATGCATCTTAAATCACCAGTCCACGGTAGACCCCTGGTGGCTTCTCCCTGCTCCACTCCACTGGACTGTCCATTAGTGATGAGTGAGCCCTACCATACTTGGGTGCTCGGTACTTGTAACCAATAGTTGGATGCTCTGATAACCTTGACTCGTGAACCCAAATATAATGGAAGTCAAGGGGGACTCAAGCATGTTTCCCTAAGATCTACCAGAAAAGTGGTGGAGTTTCCCATTGACTTCCATCCAAGTGTCTGACTGCTCATTCTGAGTACCGAGCACCCGAGCATGGTACTGGGTGCTCATCACTATTGCCTATATAAAAACAAGCCGCCTGACCCCGGCTTGGCATCGTGTCTGGATGTTATTTCGTATAGGTTGTACAGGATTGCCGGTCTCTAATTCATGATGCATCATTCTACTGGCATATTCCCTTTAAAGTCATTAAAAGAGGAAATATTTCCCCTTTCCGATAATAAGAATTGAATTCTTCCGATAGATATCTGCATTTATGTAACACCTGCTCCAGAAAGATATATGTTAGTTATTGTCGGGCTCGTCTCTGCTGTGTAAGATAAATATTTCCTAACGTTTATCTGAAATTACAGCTTTCTTATTGTCTGTTCAGAAGAGATTTTTTATTTTTGCTCTTTGTATTTACTTTTTCAAACTTAGAGCATGATGCAGATATCTCCTTTTATTAATATATGGATTTTCTTCAGTTTTAGACATTCAAATTAAACATTCGAATGTCTTAAATAACATGGGAAAAAAAACTTTCTATAAAGTTATATAAAGACTATTATACTGTATATTATCCTACACCCACCAGAGAAAAAGGACCAGGCCATGATCCTACGTAGTGTAAACTCTGAATATCTCCCATTGGGGTTAATCTGCAGGTTAATAGTATTCTGAACCTGTCCGGCGCCTGAACATTAAACCCCGCTGCCGGGAGGAAATTAGCTTTA
Organism: Anomaloglossus baeobatrachus; assembly: GCF_048569485.1. Taxonomy (NCBI): domain Eukaryota; kingdom Metazoa; phylum Chordata; class Amphibia; order Anura; family Aromobatidae; genus Anomaloglossus; species Anomaloglossus baeobatrachus. The sequence continues at coordinate 86,950,614 of NC_134359.1, read as the reverse complement.
ATCCTCCCAGCAGCATTCTTATATCAGTCACAGGGACAGCACCGGTGCGGGTTCAGTCACCGGACTGTGTATGGAAAGTGGCAACTGAAACCACACCAGCCGCATTGTCACTGTCAGTCAGTGCGGTGGGTCATATTACAGCCGCCTCTTTCCATATCAGAGCGGTGACTGACGTCAACGCCACCCCCATTACTGAAACCGGAATGCTGCCAGGATGTCATGGGGTATGTAGCAATGGAAGCGGGGCTCTTGAGCTGACCCTAAGACTGGGGCTCCTGCGCTGTCCTTTATCTCGAAGTATTCTCACACAGGAACACACAGACAGACAAAGAGACATACAGAGACAGAGATACAGAGACAGAGACGTACACACAGAGAAAGAGACACACACAGAGACATACACAGGGACACACAGACAGACACAGAGACAGAGATACAGAGACAGAGAGACACACACAGAGACAGAGACCCACACACAAACAGAGACACACACAGACAGAGACACACACAGGGACACACAGACAGACACAGAGACAGACACAGAGACACACACAGAGACACACACACAGAGACAGAGAGACACACACAGAGACACACACAGAGACACACACACACAAACAGAGACACACAGTGACAGAGACACAGTTCTCGGTAAACAAACGGCTGGTTGGACGGGTCCCTCGGACGGTTCACGGTGCTGCGGTTCCCTGCAGTTAGCTGTGACGGTCTCTTCCCTGCACCTCTGAAATGTCTCTTTGGTAGCGATGGGTCCCCACCGGTTACCCGCTCCCCGGCTTCAATCTGGGCCGGAGGACCCTCTCTCTTGCCCGCAGGCGCTGGCCCTGGGAAACTGGTGCCTTGGCGGTGGCGGTGTCTCCCCTCAATGGTCGGATTGTTGCCTTCAATCGGGACTTAGTTGTTAGGAGACAGACATCCCCTTCACTGACAGATTTGGCAAATTATGGCGACTCCTAGCCTTGCCGGGATCCAAAAGGCCCCTGCCCTGGTGCTGACTGTCCTTTGTATACTGCTCCAGACCGCCAGGCCACTACCCGTCCGCGGTCCTTCCAGCAACCTCCAGACAGTCCCACTGCAGACTATAACCGCCGTCTGCTGACCTTGCTGTCACTGTCCAGGCACCCAGCCACGGACCAACTTCAGGCTTTACTACTGTTTCTTTCCTTTTCACTTCAGCTTCTCCTACAAGCTCCTCTAACACTTCACTTCCTTCACTTGACTTTACTCCTTCCACTTTCTCCTCCAAACTCTATCTTGCTTCCTCTCACTTCCTCTCCCTTTTCTTATCTGCCTGGTTCTTCCAGCCTCCAGGGCTGTGTACTCCTCGGTGGGCGGAGCCAACCGCCTGGCCCACCCCCTGGTGTGCACATCAGCCCCTGGAGGAAGGCAACAAGGATTTTAGGTTAGCTGTTGTACCTGCAGGGAATGTGGGGTGCGTGTGTTGTTGTGACCTGTGACCCCTGGCTTGCCCAGGGCGTCACAGAGTCAGGAGGAGAGAAAGGAGCATTGGAGGCAGGAGGAGAGGAAGCTCCTGGTGTAGGGGTCAGTGTGTAGAGTACTGGTGAAGGAAGGAGTTGTTCTGGTGAAGCTGGTGTGGTGTGAGACACATTGCACAGAAACAGCAAGAAACCGTTAAAAGGAACCTGTTGCAGCAACACTGGTCACATTAGCAGACAAGCTGGAAGAGAGCAAAGAAATGTAAGAAACCAAGAATGTAGTGAGTCCATTGTATACCAGTGGGGGCGCACTGGTGAAGTGAGGGTGCTGCTGTGGCGCTCTGGACTTGCCAGGTCGTCACAGGTACTAAAACACACACCCCCACCCTGACACAGGCACATCAGCCAGACACAAAATCCTTGTTGCCTCTCTCGAGGGGCTGATGTCCACACCAGGTGGGGTGGAGCCAGGCGGTTGGCCCCACCCACTGAGGAGTTCACAGTCCTGGAGGCGGGAAAGGAAGAGAGTTCAGTTAGGGAAGTGGAAGTAAATAGTGAGAAGGAGCAAACTGACCGTGTCCGGGTGTGTGGCACAGGCACAAAAAGCAAGGTTGGCAGACGGTGGTGGCCGTCTGCAGGAGAGGCGAATCAACGCGTAACCGCAGGACCGGGGACGGATGGTGGCCCGCCGGTACCGAACCGGGGAGCGAAGTGAAGCCAGCACACACAGGCAGGGCCTGCGGACCCCGACCAGGCTTGGAGTCGCCTTTAGAGGTCAAATCCGTCAGTGACCGGAACCCCAGGGGTTTCCTAACAGCCAAGACCCGATTGAAGGCAACCGTCCGACTAACAAAAGGAAATACAGCTACCGCCACAGCTAGAGTTCCAAGGGCCAGAGCCTGCGGGCAAAAGGGCTCCTCCAGCACATATACACGCTGGGGAGTGGGTTACCGGTGGGAATCCATCGGGACCGAACATACACAAAGATGCAGGGAAAGGCAGCCACCACCAACCGTTCGTAAGAAGTCACAGCAGCCGGCTGCGGAACCCGTCCATCCAGCCGTTTGGTTTACCAGAGACTTTGTGTACATTTGTGGCTGAGTGAGTACAACCGTGCCGTCCGGCACTGCGCTGCGCAGTCCAGGCGACCCTGCACCTTGCCAACCCTGCCTCCCCGTCACCTCACCGGGCCCCGGGACCACCAACCCCTACCCATAGAGGGGGGAAACAACATCCCAGCTGCTCCCTACCATCGCTCCTGGGATCCCCGTCACCAACAGCGGTGGTGCCCAACCTCACCACAACCCATGGATGGCGTCACGGACCAAATCCCCAAACCAAACTACCCCCTTTCACTCACGGGTGAGGAGCGCCGCTCGAGTCCCCGGATCCGGGCCCACCGCTCGAGCCACCGAGCAGCAGCAGCGCCGGACCCGAGTGTTAGCGAGTGCGCGGCAGCGGCGTCCTCCCCGCCCGCGAAAACTTGGCGTCACGAACAGGATCTTACCGTTCTGCCGGCTGGTAGAAGTGTGCCTTGTGCCCCGCCGATGGTGTCCGGCCGAAAAATTTCAGAATCTGACATCTTGGGCGCGAAGATTTTCCCGCTCAAGCGTCTTCTCGAGCAGTGGAGGCGCGAAAGCCGAAGCCCCGCCTCTGAAGAGTAGGTGCCGAGAAAAGAACAAGGGGGGGCGGTAACAAGATGTCTGCGCCCGACGGAGCCGCTGGAGGAACGGCGGTCGCAGCCGCAGCGGCACCCGTGGATGGAAATGGGCCAGCCCATGCTCCGGTCGCACGAGCAGGGGAGGCCGTGGCCCCCGCCATTGCTTAGGTGATGCCGTTCTCCTTGCCCTATGTGCCCGGAGCTACCTGGCTGCCGCAGTACGACGGAAAACCTGATGCTTTACAGGTCTTCCGGAAGAAGCTTAACCTGGTCCTTGAACTGTATCCTCTGACCGATAAGCAACATGCAGCGGTAGTGCTGGGGCAGCTAACCGGCGCGGCTGTGCAGGAGACGGAGACCTGGACCGAGGGGGACCGGTCCACCGTGGCCACTATCTTTGAAAAGCTTCAGATTGCCTTCAAGACCCGCACCGAAGCCAAGCTGCGGATGCAGTTTTATCAATGGCGACAGCGGCCTGCATATAGTATTAGAGACTATGCCTTGCGCCTGCAAACTTCCCTCCGTACGCTGAAGCGGGTGGATACCATTAATGATGCGGACAGCAACAAAATGTTAGTCAAGCAGTTCATGCAGGGGCTGGGAACCCCAGGGGACCGCAAGCAGCTCCGGCTGTGGGCCCTAGAACATCCTAACGTGGACTTTGCCATGCTGAAAGAACGGGCCATCAAAGCTCTTCAGCCCCCAGCGTCCGACGTCCCTGAAGCGGCCCCATGGCCAGCTGAGACGGCTCCCATCTTGGTATCCCCTCCTCTCCCAGCTCCCTCGGCCCCTGCAGCCCCTGGCGGAATGATGGAGGAGCTGGCTGCCCAGGTCCGTCGCATGGATGGAGACCTCACCAAGATCCTCGCCGCACTCCAGCCTCCGACGAGATCCAAGCCCCCGGGGAGGATGCAGCTCACTGACAGCCCGGAGGACGTCCCCTGGATGCAGCGAAGAAGGGCCAATGACTCATGGTATGGACCTCCAATTTGTTACAGGTGCAGCAAGCCCGGCCACTACTCCCGACGGTGTCCGTTAAACGAGCAACCCCTGGGGCCAAGGGCCAATCCTCAGGAGTAGAACCCAGTGGCCCCCCAGACTGGCGGGACCGGTACATATGAGCCCGTCCCATCATCCCTCTGGCAGTAGATGGCATCCCGCTGATGGTACTCCTGGACACTGGATCCCAGGTAACCACGATACCATACACACAGTATCAGCGGTATTGGGGGGATGATGAACTTGCCCCTCCAGACGGTAGCATGACACTGATCGCAGCTAATGGACTCCCCTTGACACAAGGGGGATACAAGCAAGTGGCCATGACCGTGGGATGGGCTGAACTGCAGCACCAGGGAATGATTGTGATAATGAATGAACCCAGCTACCATAACCCGAAGGTAGTGCTAGGGACTAATGTGATGGAGCACTGCATGAGTGAGGTGCTGACCCTCCTGCAGCAGCTGGCCGCCACCGCAGCAGGAGGCCGACAGAGGGCTGTGCAGCTTGATATCCGGGCCTTGATGTATCAGCAGAAAGTGAACTCAACAGGAGGGGAGATTGAGGGAGTGAGAGTGATGGATGCGGCCCCTTTGATTGTGCCTCCCAGGAGCGAAATGATGATTTGGTGCTGGGCAGCGGTAGGTCCCCAGGGGCGTGATTACTCAGCCATGGTAAAGCCCATGCCCTCCGAACACTGGCCCACAGTAATGGCCGCCCGAGGGGTAGTAGACGTTAAGAAGGGGAGAGTGCCCGTAAGGGTGTTAAACTGTGGGGAGAAGGAGGTCAGGCTTCCCCGGTACGCTACCCTTGCCAAGCTACTTACCCTAGATCCCCACACTATCCAGGAGGCCGTTCTCCCGACCTTTCCGCCTTCTGCCAGTTACTACACACCCCCTGAGCGGTTAGATGAGTGGTGTCAAGAGTTACATGTAGACACCGATGCTATCCCCACACATCACAAAGAAGGGGTATACCGGGTGGTACAGGAGTACGAGCAGGTTTTCAGCAAACATTCACTAGATTTTGGGCGGATTAAAGGGGTCCAACACCACATCCCCACCGGCGAGCATCCCCCCATTAAAGAGAGATACAGACCTATCCCACCCGCACACTACCAATGCGCCAAAGACATGTTGAGGAACATGAAGGAGGCGGGGGTTATTTGGGATAGCTGCAGTCCCTGGGCCGCCCCGCTGGTGCTGGTAAAGAAGAAGGATGGCACCATGAGGATGTGTGTGGATTACCGGAAGATTAACCAGATAACGCATAAGGATGCCTATCCTCTGCCCCGTATTGAAGAGTCACTGGCCGCACTGAGAACCGCTAACTACTTCTCAACCCTGGACCTCACCAGTGGGTACTAGCAGGTGGCCGTGACGACCGAGGACCGCGAGAAGACTGCCTTCGCTACACCCATGGGACTCTGTGAATTCAACAGCATGCCGTTCTGGCTGTGCAACGCCCCTGGAACCTTCCAACGGCTGATGGAACGCTGTCTGGAACATCTGAATTTTGAGACCGTCTTGCTGTACCTGGACGATGTAATTGTATACTCACAGACGTATGAAGCCCACCTGGAGCACCTAGCTGAGGTGTTCGCGTCCCTTGCTAAGTACGGAATGAAATTGAAGCACTCCAAGTGCCATCTATTGAAGCCCAGGGTGCAGTACCTCGGACATGTGGTGGGCGCCGAAGGCGTCGCCCCAGATCCCGAAAAGATCACTGCCATTCAGGACTGGCCGAGGCCGACCACGGTGAGAGAGGTGAGACAGTTCCTGGGTCTGGTGGGCTACTATCGCCGCTTCATTAAGGGGTACACGAAGATGGCCGCCCCCATGCAAGACCTCCTCGTGGGACAGACCAAGGGTGGCAGGTCCCCTGGAACCCCGTTGGCGTGGGAAGAAAAGCATGAAGAGTCCTTCCGCCAGCTGAAGACGGCCTTGACCGGGGAAGAAATCCTGGCGTACCCCGACTACAGTCTCCCGTTCATCTTTTACACCGATGCCAGTAATGTAGGCTTGGGAGCAGTCTTATCCCAGCTACAGGACGGAAGGGAGAAGGTGATCGCTTATGCTAGCCGGAAACGCCGAACTATGGAAAGGAACCCTGAGAACTACAGCTCTTTCAAGCTTGAGCTCTTAGCACTGGTGTGGGCCATCACCGAGCGATTCCGCCATTACCTAGCGGCAGCCAAGTTCACTGCTTATACGGACAATAACCCGCTAACCCATCTGGATACAGCTAAGCTGGGTGCATTGGAGCAGCGGTGGGTGGCCAGGTTGGCAAACTATGACTTCACCATCAAGTAACGAGCCGGCCGTAAAAATGCTAACGCAGACGCACTCTCCCGGATGCCCCACCTGTTAGGAGAGGGACCGGACGATGATGACCTCGAAGAGATCGAGTTGCCTGCGTTCCACCGGCCGCCAGCCGAGAAGTTGCATGTCCAGCAACAACAAGTGAACTTAGATCCGCTGCCCAGCCAAGGGTGGCAAGAAGCCCAGGACCAGGCACCCTCTGTCCGCTTGGTCAAGACTAGAGTTGATCGTGGTTCGCGGTTCGTGGTTCTCCAGTTCGCGGTTCGAGTGATTTTGGGGGCTGTTCTAGGTCGAACTAGAACTCGAGCTTTTTACTAAAGCTCGATAGTTCTAGTCACGTTCGAGAACGGTTCTAGCAGCAAAAAGCCAAGCTAATTACTAGCTGGCTTTCCTCTGTAATAGTGTAAGTCACTCTGTGACTCACACTATTATGAAATTTCAGCGTATAGTGTGCGGGAACAGCGCATTCAGATCACTGCTGCTGTGATAATGGCGATCGCCATTTTTTTTTTTTTTCCTTGTCTTCCTTCCCTAAGCGCGCGCGTGTAGTGGGGCGGGCGAGCATGTCAGCCAATCCCAGACACACACACAGCTAAGTGGACTTTTAGCCAGAGAAGCAACGGCATGTGTGATAGGATGTCCATCTCACATGTCCCTGTATTATAAAAACGAGTATCTGCCCGTCTGGACGCCATTATCTCTTCTGCGTCCTTGGTGTCAGTCATGGGTACGGGATTGAAATAGACCAGGTGAGTGCTGCTGAGAGCAGTTCTACTATTCATATGTGAGGCCGTATGGCACATTTTATAAAAATATTTTAGTGTAGGACTGCCTCAAATGAGATTTGCCGTGACGTGGCGAGGCAGCTCAAGAAATTGCAATTTTTTGCCAAAAATCTCAAAAATTTTTATAATACAGTTTGGAATGTTTAGTGCTGAAGTGCACATTTGGTGCTGGCTTTTTGTTTTTTCTTCATTGAATTGGTCGGTGGTTGACCTCCACCTTGCTATGCACCCCAATTTGGGATGTATTCCATCTGTCTAGATTTTGGCGGTTGGTGACTGTTCACGTTAAGTCATCAGGCTTTGTCCACAGGCTATATACTTCATGCAGCATTTGCTTGGACCTGTCCCGCCCACAACCATGACTCAGTCATGGGTACGGGATTGAAATAGACCAGGTGAGTGCTGCTGAGAGCAGTTCTACTATTCATATGTGAGGCCGTATGGCACATTTTATAAAAATATTTTAGTGTAGGACTGCCTCAAATGAGATTTGCCGTGACGTGGCGAGGCAGCTCAAGAAATTGCAATTTTTTGCCAAAAATCTCAAAAATTTTTATAATACAGTTTGGAATGTTTAGTGCTGAAGTGCACATTTGGTGCTGGCTTTTTTTTTTTCACACACAGATAAGTAGACTTTTAGCCAGAGAAGCAACGGCATGTGTGATAGGATGTCCTTGTCACATGTCCCTGCATTATAAATACGGGCATCTGCCCGTCTGGACGCCATTATCTGCCTTCTGCATCTGGGTGTCAGTCACCGCTGGCGTAGCTCCTGTCTCCGATACTGCTGTGTACGCTCTACACACAGTGCTATACAGAATAGGGATAGAAGTTTCTATTAGCCCTTGTAAGGGCTAATACCAGCAGGCACAGAGCCATAGGTGACAGTCAGGTCCATGAAAACAGATTTTAACAGCTACACAAGATAACAGCGTCTGTGTAGCTAAGGTCAGGGATTTCCTCGCTGCATTTCCCCATTAGGAGGGATAGAAAGTGAGGCTTCCTTTCCTCTACCCAGACCCACAACCCTGCCACTGTACCCTCCTGCCCTTTGCACACTCAAACTCATTGTTACTAAGCCATTATACTAGCAAACACTGAGTAAACTTAGTGGCATCCTAAGAGTGGCTGTTGGACTTCCATTAGTGTCCCACTAGTGCAAATCTATTTGCAGAACCTCTGCATTGCACACTCAAACTCATTGTTACTAAGCCATTATACTAGCAAACACTGAGTAAACTTAGTGGCATCCTAAGAGTGGCTGTTGGACTTCCATTAGTGTCCCACTAGTGCAAATCTATTTGCAGAACCTCTGCATTGCACACTCAAACTCATTGTTACTAAGCCATTATACTAGCAAACACTGAGTAAACTTAGTGGGATCCTAAAAGTAGCTGTTGGACTTCCATTAGTGTCCCACTAGTGCAAATCTATTTGCAGAACCTCTGCATTGCACACTCAAACTCATTGTTACTAAGCCATTATACTAGCAAACAGTGAGTAAACTTAGTGGCATCCTAAAAGTAGCTGTTGGACTTCCATTAGTGTCCCACTAGTGCAAATCTATTTGCAGAACCTCTGCATTGCACACTCAAACTCATTGTTACTAAGCCATTATACTAGCAAACACTGAGTAAACTTAGTGGCATCCTAAAAGTAGCTGTTGGACTTCCATTAGTGTCCCACTGGTGCAAAGCTATTTGCAGCACCACTGCATTGCACACTCCTGCTCTGTTTTTAATAAGCTATAATAATAGCAAAAAATGCTGCCAGTTAGTGGCATTCAAAAAGTGGCTGTTGTACTCCATTTGTGCCCCAATGGTGCCAAACTATTTCTAACCCCTCTGCATGACACCCTCCTGCTCTGTTTTTAATAAGCTATAATAATAGCAAAAAATGCTGATAGTTAGTGGCATCCAAAAAGTGGCTGTTGTACTCCATTTGTGCCCCACTGGTGCCAAGCTATTTCTAGTACCTCTGCATGACACCCTCCTGCTCTGTTTTTAATAAGCTATAATAATAGCAAAAAATGCTGATAGTTAGTGGCATCCAAAAAGTGGCTGTTGTACTCCATTTGTGCCCCAATGGTGCCAAGCTATTTCTAACACCTGTGCATGACACCCTCCTGCACATTTTGCAACGCTATTTTTATAGCAAACTCATGGATTTCCTTGCTGCATTTCACCATTAGGAGGGATAGAAAGTGAGGCTTCCTTTACTGTCCTGGTACACACAGAACACGGCCACTGTACCCACCTGCCCACTTTTGCCACGATATTTAATTTCCCCAAAGAGCTGACACTTTTTCTGCCATCCTAAAATTGTCTGGAATACTAAGTTAGTGTTCCTTTGCTGCCAAGCAAGGTACAACACATGTGCGTTCTACACTCCTTTCCATTTGTGGAACACAATAATTAACTGCAGGTAGTCCAGCCAATGTTTCACGAAGGTGCAGGCGTGGATATAATGTTGCCTTCATCCAATGGTGGTTCTCTCGATGTCTGACAGCTCAACAATACGATCTGTTTCCACTTCCAAAACAAGTGACGACCTGGCAATCACACTCCCGCTTACGGGTAAAGGGGTGGAAGTTCATCGTGAAAAAGCATGTGTGACTGCTGTCCCCACAGTCACAGAAGATGAAGAGCACGTAGATGCACTTGATGGGGCAGGCGGTGGTTGCACAGCCCCGCTAGGCCGCATTGTAGCACAGTGAAATTCCCTTTGCGACTTATGCTTCATTTTAAGTCTTGTATTTGGTGGGATCGACAGTATGCAGCAAAACCACGCAACATGAAAAGCACTGTTTGCAGTTGGGTTCACAAATGATTCTTTCACTTTCCCAAAACAAACAATAAGAACCATGCATTAAATTGAAATAATAGAACAATCTAATCAGTGGCCTACTGCTTGCTAAGCCCTCTGGGTAGCAGCAGTAATTGTGTGTTTGTGCGTGTGTGTGTGTGTGTGCGAAGACAACTAGCTAGTGGCGCATCACAAGAGCTTCCCAGTTATCTACCTATACATAGACAAAACACATCACCCACCCTGAATACCCTTGTTAGCTGAAGCCTCACAGATAAGGCAGATGATAACAGTGTGAATGCAAACCACACAGCTCTGCAACACAGTCATGTAAATTTTGAAAAGCAACATTCAATGCAAACATGTGTCGCTGTCCCTCTATGATTTAAACTGTACGTGACAATTTGACAGTGCAGAGGCAGCAAGTATGATTGTCTATATAGTCGTCCTACCCAGAACAGATATGTGTTTTCATAATAAAACAAAGTGTTGCGTGAACGCATTACTGTCTGGGCACAGCCTACCGTACCCGGGTAATGTGATGTCCAGTTGCCATAAATACAGACTTTACGTTCCTATAATGGTTAACAGTATAGACAGCACCGGAAGAATGTTGGTCTGTGGCACAGGATGCTGCTCACTGGCATTACGGTACTCCTCACAAAACTCCAAAATGACTCCCCTCACAATTGAACGAAGTATTTCCGCGGTTGCTCCTTCCTGTGTGCCGATTTACCCCAGCCGCAGCCTAACTCCAGTGTTTCGCCAACTGAGTATGCTCTGCCTGACTGTGTCATTCCTGAGGCAAAGTCTTAATTTTGGGCTACAGCGCATGCTCGTTTGGACTGTGCCTGAGTCATTCTGCGACCTGCGGCTCAACACACTTACACAGGGCCCTGGTGCTTGACTCACTCTCGGGAGGCCACTAAAACTAACTGCACCCAACATCAGGCCCAGGTGTCCCCTTACACTGCAGTGGCGGTCCCCACTGACCGCAATACCGAGAGTGGCGTCACAAAAATACATATAAAGAAGCAACCTAAGTGTGACCAGACTCTTCCTCCACGTGGAGTCCCTGAAGGTAATGCACCAACACAACACCTGTGGGACTTCACACTGACTGAGAAAAGCCTCTTTGCACAGGTACTTGCACTACGTGCCGGGTCTAAGTCCTGTGTTGTGCCTAGACAGCATGCTGAAGCGGAAAGTCTTTTTTTCAGAAACTGTATTTCATGCTACTGAGCATGCTCAGGCACTTACTGCATCAGAGGCTAGGTCGGGTAATGAACTCTTTGGCCCTGCCCCTGATGTGGGGAGCCCATATAGACCACAGGGCATCAGGTGCCCTGACAATTTGGCCAGGCCACTCCCAACAGGCTTGCAGAGGGCCGCCCCTATGACTTGTCACCTCATTGTTGTTGGTCAGACGATGACTGTTGAGGTGTTTTGGTTGTGGCAGCCATGAGGTCATCATTCAAGTGGCCATTCAAAATAGGACGCTAGTTATGCCACTCATGACGTGTCACTCTGCTTTTGTGTCCAGGAGGTGCATTGTGGTCCACCCTGGCTTCGGGCGGACCCAGGTTATAAAAGGGGCTGGAGCCAAGAATAAGGTGCCAAGTCTTCTATTATGCTCCGAAAGAGCACACCTCCATGTGTTGAACCCATTGCGGCTTTAGGCCAGAGGTAGGCAGGGATAGGTCATCGATGCAGGCCGCCACCACAATTGGTAACGCAGAACGTTTAAGAACAGCTCCTGTCCTACCAGTCCTGCTAGTGCAGCCCAGTGGCATAAACAGGCCTGCTGCTGCTGATGCACCTGCTGTCCACAGGTGTGTCCCCTAAGCACACGGACTGCGTAACCAATGGCCCCTGTGTTGTTAACAGGGAATTCCTGGGCTGGGTGGTCGTGTGGACCCTGTCACGCTAACAGGGCTCCAAGTCTCCAGATCCGAGTTGCGTCTAACTCGGTTCAGGCTACTATTTGTTTGAGAGTCAACCTGCTCTGTATCCTCCACCTAACCTTCCAGTTGCCAACCTCTCCTTTTCCATCTGTGAGCACGGGGGACACCGAATGGCGATTGGGATATCTACCTTTCTCTTTCTTTTCTTCTTAATATTTTTGATATAGCGGTAACATAGTATATACCACCTTATCCAAATCTGCCAGTCCCACCATACCAGATGTTGTTTCTTCAGCAAATGTTAATGTTGCTTAACCACCAAACCCACGGACACAAACTTTTTTACCCTTTCCAACACACCTGTTCCCCTTTCCACCAGCATCTGTCCTTTTTCAACTCAGTTTGTATATGAAAAAAATGCAACTCTGCAGAGACACCGTACTCAACGCCGTCTCAGCACAGCAGCCAGCCCTCGGTCCCTCAGATGTGGACAAGTAAGACCATTTCCTCCTATCGATGAAGAAGCGTTGAGATTCCCTCTGTGCACCACTGGTGTTTAGTGGAAAAGCAGATGTAAGATTGTGTACCAACTTCTGCTGATACTCCTGCATATGTGCATCCCTTTCTATGTCAGGAGTTATTTCGCAAAATTTTGTGTTGTACCGGGGATCTAACAGTGTGGCAACCCAGTAGTCAGCATGACTTGGAATTCGTACAATCCGAGGGTCATGTTGTAGGTAGTGCAGCAAGAAGGCGCTCATGTGTCTTGAGCATCCAGGAGGACCAAGTCCTTGGTGTGTTGGTGGCGGAGAGGTGAGAATCGTGCCTCCTTCCTCTGCCCTCTCCCCACAACCTCGCACAACCAAAATGTGAGCAAGCTCTCACTAATCTGCTGAGTCTTCCATGCCCATCGCCAGTTCGTCCTCCATTTCTTCCTGGGCTCCTGCACCTTCCTCAACTGTTTGCTGATACTATGCTCCCTTGATAATCCCTCTCCCCCACCGTACCATGACTGCCGCCAAGATGCCGCTGACCATCTGGACCTTGTAGATCTTGTTATCCCTTCCGCATATGACTCCTCCAGTACTTCCTCCCTTCCTCTTGGACCAACACCTGACTCCGAATAATACTTACAGTGTGTTCCATCATGTAGATGACCAAAATTGTACGCTGAGAATGTCATCGCCAGTGTTAAACATCTGCGTCGACATTTGTAAACTGTGTAGAACGGTGCATATGTCATTGATCTGACACCACTCCAGCAGCGTGATCTGCACCACCTCTGGATCAAGTTAGCCATGGGTATACGTCATAACGTATTTCAGCTGGGCTCTGCGGTGCTGACACAGACGCTGCAACATGTGCAGATTAAAATTCCTGCGTGTCGGAACATCGCATTTCTGACGTTTCACCGCCAGACCTTAAGACTTCAGGAGCGATGAAAGTTGTTGAGCTACTGGGTGCGAACGATGGAAGTGAGCACATAGTGAGCGTGCCTGCTGTACAAGGCCATGTAGGCCGGGATGTTGTTTTAAAAATTGCTGGAGAATCAGATTAAACACGTGAGCCATACAAGTCACGTGTGTCACATGGGCCTGAGGAAGGCACGCTGCCATGTTTGCATCATTGTGCACATGGCTGTTAAGTCACCACCGTAGTCCGCTACGTCAATTTGTACTCCGGTCGCAAGGTGACAACGTGTTCCTTTCATGCATAGTGCTGATGATGGGAGAGGAGTCGACGCCAGCTTCGCAGGTGGACGCAGGTTATGCTCACCCACTGGGATGCGTTACCTTGACAGATGCAGAACCACAGGCTGAATGCAGGTGGTGGGTATCTCACAGATGAAGTAGCATCATTCAGCTACAACCAATGGAAAGACACAACACCCTTTTTTAGGCCCCTCCTGTCTGAAGACCACTGCCAGACATAGCTATGAACCTCTGGTTACTGTTACCCCCAGTTTAGCTTTATGAGTTTGTGTGCTTCTTACCTGACTACTTTTCCTGCTTGCTGTTTAGGTACCTCGTTGGCCGATTTCAATTTCACCTCTGCTTGTTTTCTGATTAAGTCCTGTCCCTCCCATTCTGTTCCTCTTCCTCAATTAATGTTTTGACCCTGCATGACTACTATTCTCTGGAACTGCTGCTTTCCACAGGTATTGATCAACTTGGGCCCTGTGTCATTCAACATCACTGTATAGGGATTAAAGGGTTTCAGGGTTCTGGGGGTCCATCTTGGTGAGTGGGTTCCCGCTAGCCTATCCTTTACAGCTTGTCTGAGTGTGTTGATCTAGGCAGGCGTTACACCGTGCCCTCGACAGAAGGACATGTAGGCCGGGATAGTATTTAAAAATTGCTGGAGATTCAGATTCAACACGTGAGCCATACAAGGTACGTGTGTCACATTGCCCTGAAGAAGGTCCGCAGACTGTTTAGCATCATTGTCGCACCCGGCATTCCCTGGCTGCTGGTTGAGTGGAGACAACCAATGATGAAACTCGGTCTCACTCTACAGAGCTTACCGTCCACAACTCCTCAGCGGTGTCTCACATTTCCCCTACATTTCAAAGTAAACATTTGACCGCCTGATGGCCTTGAGCTCTGCTGCCAGCATAGTAAGGAGGTGTGTGGGATTCCTTGGGCGCAGTTACAAGGAAGGCAAGCCTGACCACACAAGGTTTGGGCTGAGGTGCAGGAATAACACGAGGTTGATGAGGCAGAAGCAGTGGAGGAACTTGTACATACAGAGGAAGGATTGAAACACACAACTCGTGGGGACGGAAAGACTTGTACAGCAGACACTTCTCCATCTATCACCATAGTTACCCAGTGCCCAGTCAGTGACATGTAACTCCCCTGTCCATGCTTACTGTTCCAAGTATCTGTGGTGAAATGCACCCTGTCACACACTAATAATAATATTAATAATAATCTTTATTTCTATAGCGCCAACATATTCCGCAGCGCTTTACAATTCACACACAGAGTTTCTCAAGGAAGCGGTGATGTTGTGTGCGACCTGCTGTGTTAGCGCGGGCACCCCTTTCTTGGAAAAGGAGTGAAAATTGCCATCGGCTCTTGGGGCACTGCAATGGGCATAAGGTCTTGAAAATCCTCAGTGACAAAAGGGTGTAAAGGCAGCCTATCTGTAGCCAACAAGTTGGAGATGCCGAAACTAAACCTCTTAGGCATGTCATGCACTTCGAAAATCATGTAAAAAACAGCGAGGGGACTCCAACCACAGTCTCCCTCGTTGCCACTAATTGGGCCACACACACCCCACTTGACTGTCATCAGTTGATCCCCCTTTTCAAAATGAAAAAGATGCTTTACATGAAGCACTCTCAAAAATACGTGTGCCTTTCGCGTCCCCTGGCTGACCCAGGGGAAGAAAAGTCCTCTGAGAGCCATGACTTGTTCATCTTGGTTCTTTTAGAAACACAGCGAGGGGACTCCAACCACAGTCTCCATCGTTGCCACTAATTGGGCCACACACACCCCACTTGACTGGCATCAGTTGATCCCCCTTTTCAAAATGAAAAAGATGCTTTGCATGAAGCACTCTCAAAAATACGCGTGCCTTTCGCCTCCACTGGCTAACCCAGGGGAAGAAAAGTCCTCTGAGAGCCATGACTTGTTCATCTTGGTTCTTTTAGAAACACAGCGAGGGGACTCCAACCACAGTCTCCCTCGTTTCCACTAATTGGGCCACACACACCCCACTTGACTGTCATCAGTTGATCCCCCTTTTCAAAATGAAAAAGATGCTTTGCATGAAGCACTCTCAAAAATACGTGTGCCTTTCGTGTCCCCTGGCTGACCCAGGGGAAGAAAAGTCCTCTGAGAGCCATGACTTGTTCATCTTGGTTCTTTTAGAAACACAGCGAGGGGACTCCAACCACAGTCTCCCTCGTTGCTAATAATTGGGCCACACACACCCCACTTGATTGGCATCAGTTGACCCACATTTTCAAGATGAAAAAGATGCTTTGCATGAAGCACTCTCAAAAATACGCGTGCCTTTCGCCTCCCCTGGATGACCCAGGGGAAGAAAAGTCCTCTGAGAGCCATGACTTGTTCATCTTGGTTCTTTTAGAAACACAGCGAGGGGACTCCAACCACAGTCTCCCTCGTTGCTACTAATTGGGCCACACACACCCCACTTGACTGGCATCGGTTGACCCCACTTTTGAAAAAGAAAAAGATGCTTTGCATGAAGCACTCTCAAAAATAGGCGTGCCTTTCCCGTCCCCTGGCTGACCCAGGGGAAGAAAAGTCCTCTGAGAGCCATGACTTGTTCATCTTGGTTCTTTTAGAAACACAGCGAGGGGACTCCAACCACAGTCTCCCTCGTTGCCACTAATTGGGCCACACACACCCCACTTGACTGGCATCAGTTGACCCACATTTTCAAGATGAAAAAGATGCTTTGCATGAAGCATTCTCAAAAATACGCGTGCCTTTCCCGTCCCCTGGCTGACCCAGGGGAAGAAAAGTCCTCTGAGAGCCATGACTTGTTCATCTTGGTTCTTTTAGAAACACAGCGAGGGGACTCCAACCACAGTCTCCCTCGTTGCTACTAATTGGGCCACACACACCCCACTTGACTGGCATCGGTTGACCCCACTTTTGAAAAAGAAAAAGATGCTTTGCATGAAGCACTCTCAAAAATACGCGTGCCTTTCCCGTCCCCTGGCTGACCCAGGGGAAGAAAAGTCCTCTGAGAGCCATGACTTGTTCATCTTGGTTCTTTTAGAAACACAGCGAGGGGACTCCAACCACAGTCATCACAGTGGCATCCTAAAAGTAGCTGTTGGACTTCCATTAGTGTCCCACTAGTGCAAATCCATTTGCAGAACCTCTGCATTGCACACTCGAACTCATTGTTACTAAGCCATTATACTAGCAAACACTGAGTAAACTTAGGGGCATCCTAAAAGTGGCTGTTGGACTTCCATTAGTGTCCCACTAGTGCAAATCTATTTGCAGAACCTCTGCATTGCACACTCAAACTCATTGTTACTAAGCCATTATACTAGCAAACACTGAGTAAACTTAGTGGCATCCTAAAAGTAGCTGTTGGACTTCCATTAGTGTCCCACTAGTGCAAATCTATTTGCAGAACCTCTGCATTGCACACTCAAACTCATTGTTACTAAGCCATTATACTAGCAAACACTGAGTAAACTTAGTGGCATCCTAAAAGTGGCTGTTGGACTTCCATTAGTGTCCCACTAGTGCAAATCTATTTGCAGCACCTCTGCGTTGCACACTCAAACTCATTGTTACTAAGCCATTATACTAGCAAACACTGAGTAAACTTAGTGGCATTCTAAAAGTGGCTGTTGGACTTCCATTAGTGTCCCACTAGTGCAAATCTATTTGCAGAACCTCTGCATTGCACACTCAAACTCATTGTTACTAAGCCATTATACTAGCAAACACTGAGTAAACTTAGTGGCATCCTAAAAGTAGCTGTTGGACTTCCATTAGTGTCCCACTAGTGCAAATCCATTTGCAGAACCTCTGCATTGCACACTCAAACTCATTGTTACTAAGCCATTATACTAGCAAACACTGAGTAAACTTAGTGGGATCCTAAAAGTGGCTGTTGGACTTCCATTAGTGTCCCACTAGTGCAAATCTATTTGCAGAACCTCTGCATTGCACACTCAAACTCATTGTTACTAAGCCATTATACTAGCAAACACTGAGTAAACTTAGTGGCATCCTAAAAGTAGCTGTTGGACTTCCATTAGTGTCCCACTAGTGCAAATCCATTTGCAGAACCTCTGCATTGCACACTCAAACTCATTGTTACTAAGCCATTATACTAGCAAACACTGAGTAAACTTAGTGGCATCCTAAAAGTGGCTGTTGGACTTCCATTAGTGTCCCACTAGTGCAAATCTATTTGCAGAACCTCTGCATTGCACACTCAAACTCATTGTTACTAAGCCATTATACTAGCAAACACTGAGTAAACTTAGTGGCATCCTAAAAGTAGCTGTTGGACTTCCATTAGTGTCCCACTAGTGCAAATCTATTTGCAGAACCTCTGCATTGCACACTCAAACTCATTGTTACTAAGCCATTATACTAGCAAACACTGAGTAAACTTAGTGGCATCCTAAAAGTAGCTGTTGGACTTCCATTAGTGTCCCACTGGTGCAAAGCTATTTGCAGCACCACTGCATTGCACACTCCTGCTCTGTTTTTAATAAGCTATAATAATAGCAAAAAATGCTGCCAGTTAGTGGCATTCAAAAAGTGGCTGTTGTACTCCATTTGTGCCCCAATGGTGCCAAACTATTTCTAACCCCTCTGCATGACACCCTCCTGCTCTGTTTTTAATAAGCTATAATAATAGCAAAAAATGCTGATAGTTAGTGGCATCCAAAAAGTGGCTGTTGTACTCCATTTGTGCCCCACTGGTGCCAAGCTATTTCTAGTACCTCTGCATGACACCCTCCTGCTCTGTTTTTAATAAGCTATAATAATAGCAAAAAATGCTGATAGTGGCATCCAAAAAGTGGCTGTTGTACTCCATTTGTGCCCCAATGGTGCCAAGCTATTTCTAACACCTCTGCATGACACCCTCCTGCACATTTTGCAACGCTATTTTTATAGCAAACTCATGGAATTCCTTGCTGCATTTCACCATTAGGAGGGATAGAAAGTGAGGCTTCCTTTACTGTCCTGGTACACACAGAACACGGCCACTGTACCCACCTGCCCACTTTTGCCACGATATTTAATTTGCCCAAAGAGCTGACACTTTTTCTGCCATCCTAAAATTGTCTGGAATACTAAGTTAGTGTTCCTTTGCTGCCAAGCAAGGTACAACACATGTGCGTTCTACACTCCTTTCCATTTGTGGAACACAATAATTAACTGCAGGTAGTCCAGCCAATGTTTCACGAAGGTGCAGGCGTGGATATAATGTTGCCTTCATCCAATGGTGGTTCTCTCGATGTCCGACAGCTCAACAATACCATCTGTTTGCACTTCCAAAACAAGTGACGACCTGGCAATCACACTCCCGCTTACGGGTAAAGGGGTGGAAGTTCATCGTGAAAAAGCATGTGTGACTGCTGTCCCCACAGTCACAGAAGATGAAGAGCACGCAGATGCACTTGATGGGGCAGGCGGTGGTTGCACAGCCCCGCTAGGCCGCATTGTAGCACAGTGAAATTCCCTTTGCGACTTATGCTTCATTTTAAGTCTTGTATTTGGTGGGATCGACAGTATGCAGCAAAACCACGCAACATGAAAAGCACTGTTTGCAGTTGGGTTCACAAATGATTCTTTCACTTTCCCAAAACAAACAATAAGAACCATGCATTAAATTGAAATAATAGAACAATCTAATCAGTGGCCTACTGCTTGCTAAGCCCTCTGGGTAGCAGCAGTAATTGTGTGTTTGTGCGTGTGTGTGTGTGCGAAGACAACTAACTAGTGGCGCATCACAAGAGCTTCCCAGTTATCTACCTATACATAGACAAAACACATCACCCACCCTGAATACCCTTGTTAGCTGAAGCCTCACAGATAAGGCAGATGATAACAGTGTGAATGCAAACCACACAGCTCTGCAACACAGTCATGTAAATTTTGAAAAGCAACATTCAATGCAAACATGTGTCGCTGTCCCTCTATGATTTAAACTGTACGTGACAATTTGACAGTGCAGAGGCAGCAAGTATGATTTTCTATATAGTCGTCCTACCCAGAACAGATATGTGTTTTCATAATAAAACAAAGTGTTGCGTGAACGCATTACTGTCTGGGCACAGCCTACCGTACCCGGGTAATGTGATGTCCAGTTGCCATAAATACAGACTTTACGCTCCTATAATGGTTAACAGTATAGACAGCACCGGAAGAATGTTGGTCTGTGGCACAGGATGCTGCTCACTGGCGTTACGGTACTCCTCACAAAACTCCAAAATGACTCCCCTCACAATTGAACGAAGTATTTCCGCGGTTGCTCCTTCCTGTGTGCCGATTTACCCCAGCCGCAGCCTAACTCCAGTGTTTCGCCAACTGAGTATGCTCTGCCTGACTGTGTCATTCCTGAGGCAAAGTCTTAATTTTGGGCTACAGCGCATGCTCGTTTGGACTGTGCCTGAGTCATTCTGCGACCTGCGGCTCAACACACTTACACAGGGCCCTGGTGCTTGACTCACTCTCGGGAGGCCACTAAAACTAACTGCACCCAACATCAGGCCCAGGTGTCCCCTTACACTGCAGTGGCGGTCCCCACTGACCGCAATACCGAGAGTGGCGTCACAAAAATACATATAAAGAAGCAACCTAAGTGTGACCAGACTCTTCCTCCACGTGGAGTCCCTGAAGGTAATGCACCAACACAACACCCGTGGGACTTCACACTGACTGAGAAAAGCCTCTTTGCACAGGTACTTGCACTACGTGCCGGGTCTAAGTCCTGTGTTGTGCCTAGACAGCATGCTGAAGCGGAAAGTCTTTTTTTCAGAAACTGTATTTCATGCTACTGAGCATGCTCAGGCACTTACTGCATCAGAGGCTAGGTCGGGTAATGAACTCTTTGGCCCTGCCCCTGATGTGGGGAGCCCATATAGACCACAGGGCATCAGGTGCCCTGACAATTTGGCCAGGCCACTCCCAACAGGCTTGCAGAGGGCCGCCCCTATGACTTGTCACCTCATTGTTGTTGGTCAGACGATGACTGTTGAGGTGTTTTGGTTGTGGCAGCCATGAGGTCATCATTCAAGTGGCCATTCAAAATAGGACGCTAGTTATGCCACTCATGACGTGTCACTCTGCTTTTGTGTCCAGGAGGTGCATTGTGGTCCACCCTGGCTTCGGGCGGACCCAGGTTATAAAAGGGGCTGGAGCCAAGAATAAGGTGCCAAGTCTTCTATTATGCTCCGAAAGAGCACACCTCCATGTGTTGAACCCATTGCGGCTTTAGGCCAGAGGTAGGCAGGGATAGGTCATCGATGCAGGCCGCCACCACAATTGGTAACGCAGAACGTTTAAGAACAGCTCCTGTCCTACCAGTCCTGCTAGTGCAGCCCAGTGGCATAAACAGGCCTGCTGCTGCTGATGCACCTGCTGTCCACAGGTGTGTCCCCTAAGCACACGGACTGCGTAACCAATAGCCCCTGTGTTGTTAACAGGGAATTCCTGGGCTGGGTGGTCGTGTGGACCCTGTCACGCTAACAGGGCTCCAAGTCTCCAGATCCGAGTTGCGTCTAACTCGGTTCAGGCTACTATTTGTTTGAGAGTCAACCTGCTCTGTCCTCCACCTAACCTTCCAGTTGCCAACCTCTCCTTTTCCATCTGTGAGCACGGTGGACACCGAATGGCGATTGGGATATCTACCTTTCTCTTTCTTTTCTTCTTAATATTTTTGATATAGCGGTAACATAGTATATACCACCTTATCCAAATCTGCCAGTCCCACCATACCAGATGTTGTTTCTTCAGCAAATGTTAATGTTGCTTAACCACCAAACCCACGGACACAAACTTTTTTACCCTTTCCAACACACCTGTTCCCCTTTCCACCAGCATCTGTCCTTTTTCAACTCAGTTTGTATATGAAAAAAATGCAACTCTGCAGAGACACCGTACTCAACGCCGTCTCAGCACAGCAGCCAGCCCTCGGTCCCTCAGATGTGGACAAGTAAGACCATTTCCTCCTATCGATGAAGAAGCGTTGAGATTCCCTCTGTGCACCACTGGTGTTTAGTGGAAAAGCAGATGTAAGATTGTGTACC
Organism: Anomaloglossus baeobatrachus; assembly: GCF_048569485.1. Lineage (NCBI taxonomy): Eukaryota > Metazoa > Chordata > Amphibia > Anura > Aromobatidae > Anomaloglossus > Anomaloglossus baeobatrachus. Next base: position 86,928,917 of record NC_134359.1, on the reverse strand, counting down.
AACTTCTGCTGATACTCCTGCATATGTGCATCCCTTTCTATGTCAGGAGTTATTTCGCAAAATTTTGTGTTGTACCGGGGATCTAACAGTGTGGCAACCCAGTAGTCAGCATGACTTGGAATTCGTACAATCCGAGGGTCATGTTGTAGGTAGTGCAGCAAGAAGGCGCTCATGTGTCTTGAGCATCCAGGAGGACCAAGTCCTTGGTGTGTTGGTGGCGGAGAGGTGAGAATCGTGCCTCCTTCCTCTGCCCTCTCCCCACAACCTCGCACAACCAAAATGTGAGCAAGCTCTCACTAATCTGCTGAGTCTTCCATGCCCATCGCCAGTTCGTCCTCCATTTCTTCCTGGGCTCCTGCACCTTCCTCAACTGTTTGCTGATACTATGCTCCCTTGATAATCCCTCTCCCCCACCGTACCATGACTGCCGCCAAGATGCCGCTGACCATCTGGACCTTGTAGATCTTGTTATCCCTTCCGCATATGACTCCTCCAGTACTTCCTCCCTTCCTCTTGGACCAACACCTGACTCCGAATAATACTTACAGTGTGTTCCATCATGTAGATGACCAAAATTGTACGCTGAGAATGTCATCGCCAGTGTTAAACATCTGCGTCGACATTTGTAAACTGTGTAGAACGGTGCATATGTCATTGACCTGACACCACTCCAGCAGCGTGATCTGCACCACTTCTGGATCAAGTTAGCCATGGGTATACGTCATAACGTATTTCAGCTAGGCTCTGCGGTGCTGACACAGACGCTGCAACATGTGCAGATTAAAATTCCTGCGTGTCGGAACATCGCATTTCTGACGTTTCACCGCCAGACCTTAAGACTTCAGGAGCGATGAAAGTTGTTGAGCTACTGGGTGCGAACGATGGAAGTGAGCACATAGTGAGCGTGCCTGCTGTACAAGGCCATGTAGGCCGGGATGTTGTTTTAAAAATTGCTGGAGAATCAGATTAAACACGTGAGCCATACAAGTCACGTGTGTCACATGGGCCTGAGGAAGGCACGCTGCCATGTTTGCATCATTGTGCACATGGCTGTTAAGTCACCACCGTAGTCCGCTACGTCAATTTGTACTCCGGTCGCAAGGTGACAACGTGTTCCTTTCATGCATAGTGCTGATGATGGGAGAGGAGTCGACGCCAGCGGCGCAGGTAGACGCAGGTTATGCTCACCCACTGGGATGCGTTACCTTGACAGATGCAGAACCACAGGCTGAATGCAGGTGGTGGGTATCTCACAGATGAAGTAGCATCATTCAGCTACAACCAATGGAAAGACACAACACCCTTTTTTAGGCCCCTCCTGTCTGAAGACCACTGCCAGACATAGCTATGAACCTCTGGTTACTGTTACCCCCAGTTTAGCTTTATGAGTTTGTGTGCTTCTTACCTGACTACTTTTCCTGCTTGCTGTTTAGGTACCTCGTTGGCCGATTTCCATTTCACCTCTGCTTGTTTTCTGATTAAGTCCTGTCCCTCCCATTCTGTTCCTCTTCCTCAATTAATGTTTTGACCCTGCATGACTACTATTCTCTGGAACTGCTGCTTTCCACAGGTATTGATCAACTTGGGCCCTGTGTCATTCAACATCACTGTATAGGGATTAAAGGGTTTCAGGGTTCTGGGGGTCCAGCTTGGTGAGTGGGTTCCCTCTAGCCTATCCTTTACAGCTTGTCTGAGTGTGTTGATCTAGGCAGGCGTTACACCGTGCCCTCGACAGAAGGACATGTAGGCCGGGATAGTATTTAAAAATTGCTGGAGATTCAGATTCAACACATGAGCCATACAAGGTACGTGTGTCACATTGCCCTGAAGAAGGTCCGCAGACTGTTTAGCATCATTGTCGCACCCGGCATTCCGTGGCTGCTGGTTGAGTGGAGACAACCATTGATGAAACTCGGTCTCACTCTACAGAGCTTACCGTCCACAACTCCTCAGCGGTGTCTCACATTTCCCCTACATTTCAAAGTAAACATTTGACCGCCTGATGGCCTTGAGCTCTGCTGCCAGCATAGTAAGGAGGTGTGTGGGATTCCTTGGGCGCAGTTACAAGGAAGGCAAGCCTGACCACACAAGGTTTGGGCTGAGGTGCAGGAATAACACGAGGTTGATGAGGCAGAAGCAGTGGAGGAACTTGTACATACAGAGGAAGGATTGAAACACACAACTCGTGGGGACGGAAAGACTTGTACAGCAGACACTTCTCCATCTATCACCATAGTTACCCAGTGCCCAGTCAGTGACATGTAACTCCCCTGTCCATGCTTACTGTTCCAAGTATCTGTGGTGAAATGCACCCTGTCACACACTAATAATAATATTAATAATAATCTTTATTTCTATAGCGCCAACATATTCCGCAGCGCTTTACAATTTTGCATGAAGCACTCTCAAAAATACGCGTGCCTTTCGCCTCCACTGGCTAACCCAGGGGAAGAAAAGTCCTCTGAGAGCCATGACTTGTTCATCTTGGTTCTTTTAGAAACACAGCGAGGGGACTCCAACCACAGTCTCCCTCGTTTCCACTAATTGGGCCACACACACCCCACTTGACTGTCATCAGTTGATCCCCCTTTTCAAAATGAAAAAGATGCTTTGCATGAAGCACTCTCAAAAATATGTGTGCCTTTCGCCTCCCCTGGATGACCCAGGGGAAGAAAAGTCCTCTGAGAGCCATGTCCACAATGTCAGTGGACAGACGCGTGTGCTTATCTGCCAGCAGACCCCCAGCAGCACTGAAGACAGGTTATGAGAGAACGCTGGCTGCAGGACACGACAAGATCCCCAAGGCGTATGTGGCAAGCTCAGGCAATTTATCCAGATTGGAAGCCTAAAATGAGCAGGGCTCATGTTGCACAGTAATGGCATCGATGTTTCCTTGCATATACTCATATATCTGTGTCTCCTCCTCTTTTTCCTTGTCCAGCTCTTTTGTTTTCGCATGAGTATATGTCCTTGTCACTTTCCCATGTGTTTGTGTTGTGTTGTGAGTTGTTTGTCACCTTTTGGACACCTTTGAGGGTGTTTTCTAGGTGTTTTTATGTGTTTGTGATTGCCTGCCATTGTTTTCTATGGGGTTCGAGTGGTTCGCCGAACTGGTTCGCCGAACCGAACTCGAACGAGACCTCCGTTCGGCGAACCGAACTCGAGCCGAACCGCGACCGGTTCGCTCATCTCTAGTCAAGTCCCTGGTGAAACAAGGCTCTGCTGGAATAGACCCTGCTGCCCCCGCCGAGGCCCAACGACTGTGGAGGGAACGAGCCCGGCTGTACCTGCACCAGGGGAAGCTGTATCGGGAATTTATCAACCCGAAGACCCATGAGAAGGTTCGCCAGCTGGTGATTCCCCAGACTAACGTGCCCACTGTTCTGCAGGCATACCATGACGGTGCCGGGCACTTTGGGTGGAAGAAGCTGGAGATGCTGTTGAGGGAGCGATTCTATTGGAGTGGGATGCGGGAGTCTGTGGAGGCCTGGTGCCGAGAATGTGGTCCCTGTGCACTGAGAAGAAGGGATGAGGCCAGCCAAAAGGCCCCTTTGCGCCCAATCATTACGCATCAGCCGCTGGAGCTGGTCGCCCTCGACCACGTGAAGCTCACCCCTAGCTGAAGTGGGTACACCTATGCTCTGACCATTGTAGACCACTATTCGAGATTCATGGTGGTTGTCCCAGTTAAAGATCTGACCGGGCGTACTGCAGCCAGAGCCTTCCAGGCCTACTTTTGTCGACAACATGGGTACCCGGAGAGGGTGCTGACCGACCAGGGTCCAGCTTTTGAAGCAGAAGTGTTTCAGGAATTCTGCCAGTTATACGGCTGTAAAAAGATCCGGACCACCCAGTACCATGCACAGACTAACGGCATGTGTGAAAAGATGAACCATCTGGTCTTGGACCTCCTTAAGACCCTGCCGTTGGAAGAGCGGAACTTATGGCCGGAAAAGCTGTCCGATCTGGTAGACATGGACAATAACATTCCTAGCAGCTCCAAAAAGTGCACGCCCACGTACCTAATGAGAGCCCGACCAGGCCGGTTGCCGGTGGACCTAGAAATGGATTTGGAGGCTCCAGAGGCCCTTCCTTCCACTGCTGACTGGGACGCCCGGCGGAGGGCGCAGTACCGACAGGTCCAAGAATACGTAGAAAAGAACTTGTGTCGGAGTCGGGGACAGCAAGAACAGTGCCTCAACAGGAAGGCTCCTGCAGGTCCCTTTCAGCCTGGGGATGTAGTACTGAAGCAAAAGAGAAGAACCCATAAGCTGGATGACCAATAGGAGAAGACCCCGTATGTTATACAACCCACTGAGTGGGAGAATGTGAAGGCCTACCAGATCAGTCGTGACCAGGGGAAGACTTCGGCCATGGTTTTCAGAGACCACCTGAAGAGGTGTCCACCACCGTTGAGGGTGGCAACTGAAGTTCCGGCCCCCAGACCGGCTGGGGAGAAAGAAAAAGAGGTAATCCACACCATGATGGGCGATTTTCCGGCAGATTGGCCTTTGCAGAATGGCGCAGTGATTCTTCCTGTGATACTGTTCCCACAACCTGTGGAGGAGAAAGAGATGGAAGTCGCCGCCAATGAACCAGTGCCCAGGGATGCACCTATACCCAGCCCCCCTGCGTCTCCGCCTGCCCCACATAATAGACGGGAAGGGGAACCAGTTGTTTCCTCCGCCCCACTGCCTGTCACCACTAACATTGGGCCCCGAAGGTCCACACGCCCCAACCTAGGCCGACCCCCGCTTAGGTACAGGGAAACTACCATTTAGGGGTGTTACACGTTGAGTGTGTAAATAAGTAAATGAATGAATCAACCGAGCAAATAACCTGATTGACACCGTGATTGACCCGGCCGTTGCCGGCAAGTTGTCCCCGCAGGGACCCTTTGTACCGTTGGCATGAGGAACTCTTCATGGACATGCCTGAGAACTTGCAGGGCACCCACGAACTGGTGGGATTGTAAATAAGTTGGGGCATGTTTTCCGTTGCCGCCTCCGGAGAGGCAGATTTGGAGGATGGGCCTGGAGGAAAGTGATGGCCCAGGCCCGCCACTACCACAACCGGTGGCGATCCTCCGGGGGTCAGGGGTCCCCCATGGACGTGGGGTCCCCTGAAGTGACAGCCGGGTGCGAGTCACCGTACCCGTTCCCGCTCGGGCAGCCTGGATCTGGACTGGGGTCAAGGGGTGCTGCCCACTTCTTAGGGGCAGCATCAGGGCTAGGTTGCTTGGGTGGGAGAGTGGAAGCTGTCCGTCCGTTATTATTAAAAGTGTGTGTATATGTGGTTTGTAACATTTAAGTGACCTGCCTCCCGTAAGGGAAGATTTAAAATGCTTAAACTGTTGATGGTTTTTATATTTTTTACAGTTAAAAAAAAAAAATAAAAATAAAACCGGTGATGGACGGGCAGCCCGCAGACGGTCTGCATTTAAATAAGGGGGAATGTGGCGCCCTGGACTAGCCAGGTCGTCACAGGTACTACAACACACACCCCCACCCTGAGACAGGCACATCAGCCAGATGCAAAATCCTTGTTGCCTCCCTCCAGGGGCTGATGTCCACACCAGGTGGGGTGGAGCCAGGCGGTTGCCCCCACCCACTGAGGAGTTCACAGTCCTAGAGGCGGGAAAGGAAGAGAGTTCAGTTAGGGAAGTGGAAGTGAGGAGTGAGAAGGAGCAAACTGACCGTGTCCGGGTGTGTGGCCCGGGCACTAAGCGCAAGGTTGGCAGACGGTGGTGGCCGTCTGCAGGAGAGGCGAATCAACACGGAACCGTAAAACCGGGGACGGATGGTGGCCCGCTGGTACCGAACCGGGGAGCGAAGTGAAGCCAGCACACACAGGTAGGGCCTGCGGACCCCGACCAGGCTTGGAGTCGCCGTTAGAAGTCAAATCCGTCAGTGACCAGAACCCCAGGGGTTTCCTAACAGCCAAGACCCGATTGAAGGCAACCGTCCGACCAGCAAAAGGAAATACAGCTACCACCACAGCTAGAGTTCCAAGGTCCCGAGCCTGCGGGCAAAAGGGCTCCTCCGGCACATATACACGCTGGGGAGCGGGTTACCGGTGGGAATCCATCAGGACTGAACATACACAAAGATGCAGGGAAAGGCAGCCACCACCAACCGTCCGGGAGAAGTCACAGCAGCCAGCTGCGGGACCCGTCCATCCAGCCGTTTGGTTTTCCAGAGACTTTGTGTACATTTGTGGCTGAGTAAGTACAACCGTGCCGTCCGGCACCACGCTGCGCAGTCCAGACGACCCTGCACTTTGCCAACCCTGCCTCCCCGTCACCTCACCGGGCCCCGGCACCACCCCTACCCATGGAGGGAGGGAACAACATCCCAGCTGCTCCCTACCATCGCTCCCGGGAACCCCGCCACCAGCAGCGGTGGTGCCCAACCTCACCACAACCCGTGGGTGGCATCACGGACCAAATCCCCAAACCAAACTACCCCCTTTCACTCACGGGCGAGGAGCGCAGCTCGAGTCCCCGGATCCGGGCCCACTGCTCAAGCCACCGAGCAACAGCAGCGCCGGACCCGAGCGTTAGCGAGCGCGCGGCGGCGTCCTCCCCGCCCACGACACTGCCCCACTAAGAAGACAAGGAACAGGAAGCGGCTCTAAGAACAGTTCTCGTAAGGGATCACTGCCTATGGCTGTGGGTGCAGGATACTCAGCGAAACATATTGACCCTTGGACTCCAGGGCCATAGAGATGAAGGGCCTTATTTAACTTTCCTGGCTAAAAGAATGTTCACAAGTAATATGCCGTCATTGGAAACTGCAATGATTGTGTGTCTGAGTTATACAGAAGATACCATGAAGTGTGCTGCCTGCTGTATTATGTGACCAAATGTTGTGCCAAGTAAAGACTACTTTGTTGTTATGAATTTGTTTGTCGTCCTTATCTGGAAGTCCTATTGACCTGATGAAGAGTGTAACAGCATTGCTCCAAGTAACACTATCAGCACACACAGACCCAGAACTCTCATTTAAAACCCGTGTCTCGGGGTGCTGAACTTTACACTCTTGCCCACACAGACCCAGAACTCTCATTTAAAACCCGTGTGTCGGGAGGCTGAACTTTACACTCTCCCTGTTACGGGGGGCTGTCTGATAATAACTCAAAGGAGTATCAGACAGTCAGGGTCCACCGTGCAAAGACTCTGCTGCAGACTATGGCAGAGTGCAATACCTCTGTTAACTCACAGAAGGATACAATAAGTAAGCAAAGCAATTCCTCCCCCACTTGGAGGGTGTGTGGAATGATCTCTGTTAACAATCACAGAGACAAAGGCAATGTGTGCGAAATGGCACCTACCTAGGTCCGCTCTTCTAGTGGTGCAAAAGAGACGAACAGCAGCGTAAGCCGCACAAAGCTCCTACCTGCGTTCGCTCCACTAGTGTGCGAGGACACGAACCACTAGATATGGCACCTGCCTAGGTCCGCTCTTCTAGTGGTGCAAAAGAGACGAACAGCAGCGTAAGCCGCACAAAGCTCCTACCTCTGTTCGCTCCCCTAGTGTGCGAGGATACGAACAACTGCCAGACGCAGTATAAGGAACGTTACCCTAGCGGCAACGTCCACCTACGAGTCGAATCACAAGGCCCAGCCAGACCATGTGCCTCAGGCACCTGCCTATGTCGCCTCCCCTAAGAGGTAAGGATACGGACAGCAGCCGAAGCTGTAAGGTATAAGAACGCTACCCTGCCGGTAGCGCTCACCTTGCATAGACAGAGGAATGCCTAGAGGAACGTGCACAGGGCGTCTACCCTCATGCATGAACCAAGAGGACTGAGCGCCATGCGGCGTGTGTCAGGGTCTTATATAGACTCTGTGCCTCATCCAAGATGGAGGACACCAGAGCCAATCGGCTGCCAGAACGACAAGAGTGACGTCATGCTGGCCTATCACCGAGCAAGGCGTCACAAGCACATGACCAGCGACCAATCGGCATAGAAGGTGTCAGAGACATGTGACCTCGTGTCAGCGATGATGTCACCCGCACATGTGCAATGGCTCCAAAATAGGACTTAGTCTCCAGCGCTCGCACATGTGCAGTAGCAAGAAATCTGGACTTAGTCTCCAGCGCTCGCACATGTGCAGTAGCAAGAAATCTGGACTTAGTCTCCAGCGCTCGCACATGTGCAGTAGCAAGAAATCTGGACTTAGTCTCCAGCGCTCGCACATGTGCAGTAGCAAGAAATCTGGACATAGTCTCCAGTGCTCGCAGCAACCGTAACAGTACCTCCCCCTCAAGGGCCCCCCTCCCGGCGACGCAGGTAATCAGCAACTAAGTCGGGAGCATGGACAGCCTCCTCAGGCTCCAAGAACGATGTTCCGGGCCGTAGCCCTCCCAATCTATCAAGAAGAACCTGCGCCCTCTAACCATCTTAGAACCAACTATGGCTCGTACCTCATAGCTAGAGCGAGAGGAATCAGAAGCAGGAGAGTGCACTTCACGAGCGTGAGGTAAAATTGCCGGCTTTAGCAGTGAAACATGAATTTGTCATGGATCCTAAGATGGACGGGTAACTTCAATTGGTAGACTACAGGATTTACCTGTCGAAGAACCTCATAAGGACCCAGGAAGCGAGGAGCAAATTTGACAGAGCTCACTCTAAGTTTCACGTTTTTTGCAGAGAGCCACACAAAGTCCCCTGGAGAAAAGACAGGAGCCAGGCGACGAAACCGATCGGACACCGTCTTCATACGGTCCTTAGCTGCTTGGATTGACTCTTGAGTCCGATCCCAAACCTCTCTGGCATTAGTTGCCCAGTCGGCCACAAGAGGAGGAGGTGCAGCAGCGGGAAACGGTACCGGTACCCTAGGGTGTTGCCCATTATTGAGTACGAACGGTGTCTGCCCAGTGGCCTCAGCCAGCGAATTGTTAAGGGCAAATTCTGCCCAGGGTAGGAGGGAGGACCAGTTATCGTGGTTCTCAGCAACAAAGTGTCGAAGGTATATAATCATGGATTGATTGGTACGCTCAACCAAACCATTGGTCTCCGGATGGTATGCCGAAGATAGATTCAACTCAATTTGCAGAAGGCTACAAAGATCTCGCCAGAAACGGGAAGCAAATTGCGGGCCTCTATCACAAATGATACGATCTGGCATCCCGTGAAGCCTAAAGACATGCTTGAGGAATAGTTTGGCTAGTACCCTGGAAGATGGGATTCTCGATAACGGTACGAGATGAACCATCCGGGAGAAATGGTCCGTAATGACCCACACAAATCTATGTCCCTGTGAACATGGAAGATCACCCACAAAGTCCATGCCTACCACCTCCCATGGTCTATCTGGCACTGGTAAAGGATGCAAGAGCCCAGCCGGTCTCTGCCGTAATGGACGGTTGCGAGCACACGAGTAGCAGGAACCGACATATCTCTTGACGTGGCTGGCTAAGTGTGGCCACCAATACCACCTCTCCAGTAACTCTCGTGTCCGTCTAATACCAAAATGCCCACCCACCTTTGAGGTGTGGGCCCATGACAGTATATCATTCTGTCGATCAGGCGGAACAAAGGTCTTGCCCGGTGGGATTTGGTCTAACGTCACAGGCGAGAGCGTATGAAAAACCCTGGAGGGAAGGATAAGACGAGGGTTCGTCAATCTCTTCCTGGGTAGAAAGCATAGAGCGAGACAGGGCGTCTTCTGCCTTGTTATTCTTACTCCCAGACAGATAGTTGATGGAGAAGTGAAAGCGGGAGAAAAACAAGGACCAGCGGGCTTGCCGAGGATTCAGACGCTGAGCGGTTTGTAAGTACGTCAGATTCTTATGGTCTGTATAGACCTGGAAAGGATGTTTCGCTCCTTCCAGCAAGTGACGCCACTCCTCCAAGGCTAATCTCAAGGCGAGCAGTTCCCTATCCCCAATGGTATAGTTTCTCTCTGCCGGTGAAAAGGTTTTAGCAAAGAAGAAACACGGCCTTTTTCTACCTGCACCGTTCTTTTGATACAAGACCGCACCAGCACCCACTGAAGAGGCATCAACCTCTAAGAGGAAGGGCTTACTCTCATCGGGTCTTTGAAGAACGGGAGCAGTTGAAAAGTGTCTTTTTACTGCCTCAAAAGCCTGAGATGTCTCAGTAGACCAGGCTTTGGGATTAGCACCTTTCTTAGTCAAGGCCACCAAAGGGGCCACCAAAGTAGAAAAATGGGGTATGAACTGCCTGTAATAATTTATGAATCCTAAGAAGCGTTGCACCGCCTTCAAGGAATGAGGTTCGGACCATTGCAGGACAGCAGAGAGCTTCGCAGGATCCATAGCCAGGCCCTCTTGTGAGATAATGTAACCCAAAAAAGGCAATGAGGACTGCTCGAATACACATTTCTCGAGTTTAGCAAACAATGAGTGCTCCCTTAAACGGGAAAGGACACGAACGACATCCTGACGATGAGTCTCCAGATCAGGAGAAAAAATCAGGATGTCGTCCAGATACACCACTACTGAGGATAACAGTAAATCCCTGAACACATCGTTTACGAAGTCCTGAAATACTGCGGGTGCATTACATAACCCAAAAGGCATGACGAGGTATTCATAGTGACCGTCTCGGGTGTTAAAAGCGGTCTTCCATTCGTCACCCTTTCGAATTCGTACCAAGTTATACGCACCCCGCAGATCCAACTTCGTAAAAACTTGAGCTCCTCTCAGTCTGTCAAAGAGCTCCGAAATTAAAGGTAATGGGTATTTGTTCTTTATTGTGATTGCGTTGAGACCCCTGTAATCTATGCAGGGACGCAAATCACCCTCTTTCTTCCGAACAAAGAAAAACCCAGCTCCCGCGGGAGAGACAGACTTACGAATGAACCCCTTCTCTAAACTCTCTCTTATATAGGTCGACATGGCCTCCGACTCAGGTATCGACAGGGGGTAAACCCTGCCTTTAGGTGGAACCGAACCTGGGATAAGGTCTATGGCACAGTCATACGGCCTATGGGGTGGAAGAACCTCAGCACCCTGTTTGGAGAACACGTCAGCGAAATCCAGATAGGGTGTAGGTATGGGAGAGAGATCAGTAGATGCAACCGCAATGACCTTAGGTGGTAAGGGAAGACATCGGGACTGACATTTCGAACCCCAACTAATAATGCTGTCAGACTCCCAGTCAATGTGAGGAGCATGAGTCCGAAGCCATGGGAGACCCAGAAGGATGTCGTCTATACCCTCAGGCAAAACAAGAAAAGAAATCTCCTCTATGTGACCCTGAGACAGGGAAAGGCGCAAGGGAACTGTCCTCAATGTAATGGAGTCAGACAACATAGTTCCATTAACAACACGGACAGGAATAGGCGCCTCTAACATGATAGAGGGAATATTGTGTCCCTTTACAAATCCTGAGGACACAAAAGTCCCGTCAGCTCCGGAATCCACAAAAGCCATAATAGGCCATGTATTCTCAGATAACGAGAGCTGACCTGGGATACAACACTTAGAGGGTGCAGAAGACGTCTCTAGTAACCCCCCTCTAATGGTTACTAGACCAGGGAGTTTCCCTGACGACTAGGACACTTGTTGGCATAGTGCCCAGCCTGACGACATACGTAACATATAGGAGGACCAGACTTGCGTAGTCTGGAAGACGTATGACCTAACTCCATAGGAGTGGGAGATGTTTCAGATGCTGAGGAAGATGGTAGTGGACCCTCAACAACTGGAATAGCCCGATGCTTAGGGCGTGAGGAAGAGACCTCGAGTCTACGTTCCTTATGGCGTACATCGATCCTCGTTGCTACTGTGATCAAGTCCTCCAGAGAAGCAGGGACCTCACGAGTAGCAAGAGCATCCTTGACATAGCCTGCCAACCCTCTCCAGAAGATAGGAATCAACACCTTCTCTGGCCAATCTAGTTCTGCCACCAGAGTTCTAAAAGCAATGGCATAAGAACTAGTGGATAACGAACCCTGAGATAGATCTAACAGTCTCAGGGCCGCATCATGGGTAACCTGCGGACCCATGAATACCGCCTTAAGAGCATCAAGAAAGTCTTGATGTCTCAGAGTAACCACATCAGAGCGCTCCCATAGGGGAGTCGCCCATTCTAAGGCTTTGTCCTGAAGTAAGGAGATGATAAAGCCTACTCTGGACCTCTCCGTAGAGAAGCGAGAAGAGTTGACCTCTAGGTGTATCTGACACTGACTAATGAAACCACGACATGATCTGGCATCGCCAGAATATCTGTTTGGCAGAGCAAGTCGAGGATCATGTGCAGATGTCACCATGGTCTGAGGTTTATCCTCTATACTCTTGAGCCGTGACTCAAGTACTTGTATGTAACGGTGTAACTGCTGATATTCTGCCATAACTGCCAGACCCTTGGCTCAGTCCTAATGTTACGGGGGGCTGTCTGATAATAACTCAAAGGAGTATCAGACAGTCAGGGTCCACCGTGCAAAGACTCTGCTGCAGACTATGGCAGAGTGCAATACCTCTGTTAACTCACAGAAGGATACAATAAGTAAGCAAAGCAATTCCTCCCCCACTTGGAGGGTGTGTGGAATGATCTCTGTTAACAATCACAGAGACAAAGGCAATGTGTGCGAAATGGCACCTACCTAGGTCCGCTCTTCTAGTGGTGCAAAAGAGACGAACAGCAGCGTAAGCCGCACAAAGCTCCTACCTGCGTTCGCTCCACTAGTGTGCGAGGACACGAACCACTAGATATGGCACCTGCCTAGGTCCGCTCTTCTAGTGGTGCAAAAGAGACGAACAGCAGCGTAAGCCGCACAAAGCTCCTACCTCTGTTCGCTCCCCTAGTGTGCGAGGATACGAACAACTGCCAGACGCAGTATAAGGAACGTTACCCTAGCGGCAACGTCCACCTACGAGTCGAATCACAAGGCCCAGCCAGACCATGTGCCTCAGGCACCTGCCTATGTCCGCTCCCCTAAGAGGTAAGGATACGGACAGCAGCCGAAGCTGTAAGGTATAAGAACGCTACCCTGCCGGTAGCGCTCACCTTGCATAGACAGAGGAATGCCTAGAGGAACGTGCACAGGGCGTCTACCCTCATGCATGAACCAAGAGGACTGAGCGCCATGCGGCGTGTGTCAGGGTCTTATATAGACTCTGTGCCTCATCCAAGATGGAGGACACCAGAGCCAATCGGCTGCCAGAACGACAAGAGTGACGTCATGCTGGCCTATCACCGAGCAAGGCGTCACAAGCACATGACCAGCGACCAATCGGCATAGAAGGTGTCAGAGACATGTGACCTCGTGTCAGCGATGATGTCACCCGCACATGTGCAATGGCTCCAAAATAGGACTTAGTCTCCAGCGCTCGCACATGTGCAGTAGCAAGAAATCTGGACTTAGTCTCCAGCGCTCGCACATGTGCAGTAGCAAGAAATCTGGACTTAGTCTCCAGCGCTCGCACATGTGCAGTAGCAAGAAATCTGGACTTAGTCTCCAGCGCTCGCACATGTGCAGTAGCAAGAAATCTGGACATAGTCTCCAGTGCTCGCAGCAACCGTAACACTCCCCCATGGCTACTGCCCCGGGCACCATTGCTTCAGCCATGCGCTGCAATCTCCTGACATTTGAAAAAGAGATCACTCTCCGTCATGGTACTCCCATGACATCTCTGCATTACAACTATAATTTCTAATTCCACTAAGTAATGTTCATGAACATGGATATTTATATATAGATTGCGTTTGTTGCCCTGGAACAAGCACTCTGCCCTCAATTGGATGCATTTTATACCACAGTCACGGTATTGGCATGGGCTATCTACTAGTAAGAATTAAATGTGTAAGCAATGGAAGTTCCCATATTTAGGATCCACACCAAACCCATCAGGTAGATAATAAGTGGCCAATTTACTATCTATTTGCTGCTAACCTACATGACCATCTATGATCAGACATAATTACTACCCTTGTATTTCGGTTTGATTTATTGCAGAAGCCATTAGTCCTAAAATTAATAACTAATTTATACAAATAATTAAGTATTACATATTATAAAAAAATGAGAAGACAAATCATTCAGTTTTGAACTCTTTATTAAATACAGTCTCTACCTATACCTAAAGCCATTGATCCAGAAGAAGGCAAAAAACCTGGACACATTCAGCCAATTTGTGCCACAGGGAAAAAATTCCTTCTCGACCCCAAGAAAAGGCGATCAGTTCAAGAACCCTGGACCAAGGCTATACTACAACTAACTGAGCTATAGGACGGTTATATCATATAAGAACCCTTATGTGGAATTCATAAACTGGCCAACAGAAGAACTGGAATTAGGCCGGTGGTAGTATGGTACTTGTTTAGGCCTGTTGTTTGAAGACCAGAAATAGCCTTCGCTATTGCCCCAGACTAGGACAGATTTTGTATTTATTACCTTTCAGAGCATCGCATCCCTGAAGAATGAAATCATTAGGGATGATCGAATACCACAAATATCCGACTTCGCGAATATCCGACCAATAGGTCACTGCTATGTGAATATTCGATGCGCAATGTAAGTCTATGGGAAGCCCAAACAATTGTTATTCGGGTTATCCATAGACTTACATTGCATATCAAATATTCGCAAATAGTCAAATAGCGGCAACCTGTTTGCGAATTTTCGCAAAGTCAGATATTTGTGGTATTTGATCATCCCTAGAAATCATCCTTAGTGACTAAGTGAGTAAATTAAACGAAAAAAGTGCACGTTTGTTATGATGCTCAAGATGGGGACCAGAATGTGGACTAATAATAAAATAAGGAACATGATAGGAGACATATCTACAATACATACATTATTCTTATCTATCTAATATGATGACAACAGCTCTCCAGACCCGCAACCCACCACAAGGACCACTCCTGTCTAATCCCTGAAGAATGAAATCATCCTCAGTAACAATGTGAGGGGGATAAGCGCCTCCTTTGATCTCAGAGTATAGACTCCCGGGAAAGAGTGCTGCTCAAACTGTTGGGGTGCAGATGTGGGACCCTATACCAGAGATGATGTCCTCCACCCAACTTTCAAAAAGCTGTAAGGGTCGTCAGTAGAGATGGGTAGTCGAGCTGGGCTATCAGACGGTCACCTCTGTAGCTGTAGTGTCATTTTTCGTATGGTCCCGATGTGTAAATTAAAAAAAGTACACGTTTGTTATAATGTACAAGATGGGGACCATAATGTGGACAAAATAACAAAATAGCGAACATGATAGGGGACATTTCTACAATACATACATTATTCTTATCTATATAATAGGATGACAACAGCTCTCCAGACCTGCATCCCACCACAAAGACCACTCCATCCCTGAAGAATGAAATCATCCTAAGTGACGAAGTGAGGGAATTCGTGCCAACCTGTGGTCTCAAGGCATTGTCTCTTATAAGAGTCCTGCTCAAGGTGATGGGGTGCAACTGTGGGACCCTATACCAGAGATGATGTCCTCCACCCAACTTTCAAAAAGCTGTAAAGGTCTTCAGTAGAGATGGGTAGTCGAGCTGGGCTATCAGACGGTCACCTCTGTAGCTGTAGTGTCATTATTTGTATGGTCCCAATGTGTATATTAAAAAAAAGTGCACCTTTGTTATAATGTACAAGATGGGGACCATAATGTGGACAAAAAAAACAAAATAGGGAACATGATAGGGGACATTTCTACAATACATAAATTATTCTCATCTATATAATAGGATGACAACAGCTCTCCAGACCTGCATCCCACCACAAAGACCACTCCAGCCCTGAAGAATGAAATCATCCTTAGTGACGAAGTGAGGGACTTCGTGCCAACCTGTGGTCTCAAGGCATTGTCTCTTATAAGAGTCCTGCTCAAGGTGATGGGGTGCAACTGTGGGACCCTATACCAGAGATAATGTCCTCCACCCAACTTTCAAAAAGCTGTAAGGGTCTTAAGTAGAGATGGGTAGTCGAGCTGGGCTATCAGACGGTCACCTCTGTAGCTGTAGTGTCATTAATCGTATGGTCCCAATGTGTATATTAAAAAAAAGTGCACCTTTGTTATAATGTACAAGATGGGGACTGTTACGAGGGGGACCCGGGGAAGCGTGCCAAGATGGTAAATGGACAGCTTCCGCCGGTCAAGGTCCACTGTGCGGTGTAGGGAACCGCTGCTATGGTGGGTGAAGAGTGAGCGGGTCGCTGCTAGCGGTCGTCCGGAATGTCACAGACGACCTGCGTACACCTGTTCGCCCTAACCCGTGAGGGTTGTGTGACACGGGGCTCACAACACGATGTACCTGTTGCACGGGGACGCACAGAGGTGCCTACGCACGTGTGTTCAGCGGGAGTCACCGGAGTATGGCACGAGGGTAGCACAGAGGTGCCTACGCACGTGTGTTCAGCGGGAGTCACCGGAGTATGGCACGAGGGTAGCACAGAGGTGCCCGCGCACGTGTGCTTCAGAGATCAGGTGAGTCCAACAGAGATTCAAGGAGCTCACCTGGGACAGGAACACAGCCTGTTAAACGTAGTACTGCCGGAGCAGCAAGGCAGGGGCGAGACCTGCACAAAACAATGACGTCTGTACAGTGGCGTGGCAGCACGCTGCCAGACATCCAAACATAGAAGGACGGTCGCGCGCCGCCATGATGGCAGGAGGGGTTTTTAAGGAGGTATAGCTCCAGCCAAGGGCGGGCGCGAGACGGGTGTGACCCAATCACGATATGTGACGTCCTGGCCCGGCCAGTCAGGATTCAGCACATCACCAGCCTCGTTATCGGGCCGTGTGATACCAGTGAGCGAATCAGAAGACGTCACGTGGAGCACATGCTCAACTTCCTGCCTCTGAGTCATAAAGGCGGGATCTTCGGTTTCACAATGTGCAGAGATAAAGGAAGTCTTGCTGCTTCCCTGAGTATCTATTCTCTGCACACTGTGCAACCACTCCGACCCTCTGCGATGCTGAGCAGCAGGGTACGTGGCAGGGAAGGGATGGGAGACCACTCCATTCCCTACAAGGAGTAAACCACTAGGTGTCACCCTTCTGCTGCATCTATGAGGAGGAAACTCCTGCAGTCTCCCAGACCTTTGGCGTTGCTGAGCAGGAGGGCTCGCGGCAGGCAAGGAATGGGGGACCACCTCATTCCTTGCAAGAGGAGAGCCACGAGATGTAACAGGGGACCATAATGTGGACAAAAAAAACAAAATAGGGAACATGATAGGGGACATTTCTACAAAACATACATTATTCTTATCTATATAATAGGATGACAACAGCTCTCCAGACCTGCATCCCACCACAAGGACCACTCCAGCCCTGAAGAATGAAATCATCCTTAGTGACGAAGTGAGGGACTTCGTGCCAACCTGTGGTCTCAAGGCATTGTCTCTTATAAAAGTCCTGCTCAAGGTGATGGGGTGCAACTGTGGGACCCTATACCAGAGATGATGTCCTCCACCCAACTTTCAAAAGCTGTAAGGGTCTTCAGTAGAGATGAGTAGTTGAGCTGGGCTATCAGACGGTCACCTCTGTAGCTGTAGTGTCATTATTCGTATGGTCCCAATGTGTAAATTAAAAAAAAGTGCACATTTGTTATAATGTACAAGATGGGGACCATAATGTGGACAAAATAGGGAACATGATAGGGGACATTTCTACAATACATACATTATTCTTATCTATATAATAGGATGACAACAGCTCTCCAGACCTGCATCCCACCACAAAGACCATCCCAGCCCTGAAGAATGAAATATCCTTAGTAACGAAGGGAGGGACTTCGTGCCAACCTGTGGTCTCAAGGCATTGACTCGTATAAGAGTCCTGCTCAAGGTGATGGGGTGCAACTGTGGGACCCTATACCAGAGATGATGTCCTCCACCCAACTTTCAAAAAGCTGCAGGGTCTTCAGTAGAGATGGGTAGTCGAGCTGGGCTATCAGACGGTCACCTCTGTAGCTGTAGTGTCATTATTCGTATGGTCCCAATGTGTACATTAAAAAAAAGTGCACCTTTGTTATAATGTACAAGATGGGGACCATAATGTGGACAAAATAACAAAATAGGGAACATGATAGGGGACATTTCTACAATACATACATTATTCTTATCTATATTATAGGATGACAACAGCTCTCCAGACCTGCATCCCACCACAAAAACCACTCCAGCCCTGAAGAATGAAATCATCCTTAGTGACGAAGTGAGGGACTTCGTGCCAACCTGTGGTCTCAAGGCATTGTCTCTTATCAGAGTCCTGCTCAAGGTGATGGGGTGCAACTGTGGGACCATATACCAGAGATGATGTCCTCCACCCAACTTTCAAAAAGCTGTAAGGGTCTTAAGTAGAGATGGGTAGTCGAGCTGGGCTATCAGACGGTCACCTCTGTAGCTGTAGTGTCATTATTCGTATGGTCCCAATGTGTATATTAAAAAAAAGTGCACCTTTGTTATAATGTACAAGATGGGGACCATAATGTGGACAAAAAAAACAAAATAGGGAACATGATAGGGGACATTTCTACAATACATACATTATTCTTATCTATATAATAGGATGACAACAGCTCTCCAGACCTGCATCCCACCACAAGGACCACTCCAGCCCTGAAGAATGAAATCATCCTTAGTGACGAAGTGAGGGACTTCGTGCCAACCTGTGGTCTCAAGGCATTGTCTCTTATAAAAGTCCTGCTCAAGGTGATGGGGTGCAACTGTGGGACCCTATACCAGAGATGATGTCCTCCACCCAACTTTCAAAAGCTGTAAGGGTCTTCAGTAGAGATGAGTAGTTGAGCTGGGCTATCAGACGGTCACCTCTGTAGCTGTAGTGTCATTATTCGTATGGTCCCAATGTGTAAATTAAAAAAAAGTGCACATTTGTTATAATGTACAAGATGGGGACCATAATGTGGACAAAATAAAATAGGGAACATGATAGGGGACATTTCTACAATACATACATTATTCTTATCTATATAATAGGATGACAACAGCTCTCCAGACCTGCATCCCACCACAAAGACCATCCCAGCCCTGAAGAATGAAATTATCCTTAGTAACGAAGTGAGGGACTTCGTGCCAACCTTTGGTCTCAAGGCATTGACTCTTATAAGAGACCTGCTCAAGGTGATGGGGTGCAACTGTGGGACCCTATACCAGAGATGATGTCCTCCACCCAACTTTCAAAAAGCTGTAAGGGTCTTCAGTAGAGATGGGTAGTCGAGCTGGGCTATCAGACGGTCACTTCTGTAGCTGTAGTGTCATTATTCGCATGGTCCCAATGTGTATATTAAAAAAAAGTGCACCTTTGTTATAATGTACAAGATGGGGACCATAATGTGGACAAAAAAAACAAAATAGGGAACATGATAGGGGACATTTCTACAATACATACATTATTCTTATCTATATAATAGGATGACAACAGCTCTCCAGACCTGCATCCCACCACAAAGACCACTCCAGCCCTGAAGAATGAAATCATCCTTAGTGACGAAGTGAGGGACTTCGTGCCAACCTGTGGTCTCAAGGCATTGTCTCTTATAAGAGTTCTGCTCAAGGTGATGGGGTGCAACTGTGGGACCCTATACCAGAGATGATGTCCTCCACCCAACTTTCAAAAGCTGTAAGGGTCTTCAGTAGAGATGAGTAGTCGAGCTGGGCTATCAGACGGTCACCTCTGTAGCTGTAGTGTCATTATTCGTATGGTCCCAATGTGTAAATTAAAAAAAAGTGCACATTTGTTATAATGTACAATATGGGGACCATAATGTGGACAAAATAACAAAATAGGGAACTTGATAGGGGACATTTCTACAATACATACATTATTCTTATCTATATAATAGGATGACAACAGCTCTCCAGACCTGCATCCCACCACAAAGACAGCTCCAGCCCTGAAGAATGATATCATCCTTAGTGACGAAGTGAGAGACTTCGTGCCAACCTGTGGTCTCAAGGCATTGTCTCTTATAGGAGTCCTGCTCAAGGTGATGGGGTGCAACTGTGGGACCCTATACCAGAGATGATGTCCTCCACCCAACTTTCAAAAGCTGTAAGGGTCTTCAGTAGAGATGGGTAGTCGAGCTGGGCTATCAGACGGTCACCTCTGTAGCTGTAGTGTCATTATTCGTATGGTCCCAATGTGTACATTAAAAAAAAGTGCACCTTTGTTATAATGTTCAAGATGGGGACCATAATGTGGAAAAAAAAACAAAATAGGGAACATGATAGGGGACATTTCTACAATACATACATTATTCTTATCTATATAATAGGATGACAACAGCTCTCCAGACCTGCATCCCACCACAAAGACCACTCCAGCCCTGAAGAATGAAATCATTCTTAGTGACGAAGTGAGGGATTTCGTGCCAACCTGTGGTCTCAAGGCATTGTCTCTTATAAGAGTCCTGCTTAAGGTGATGGGGTGCAACTGTGGGACCCTATACCAGAGATGATGTCCTCCACCTAACTTTCAAAAAGCTGTAAGGGTCTTCAGTAGAGATGGGTAGTCGAGCTGGGCTATCAGACGGTCACCTCTGTAGCTGTAGTGTCATTATTCGTATGGTCCCAATGTGTATATTAAAAAAAAGTGCACCTTTGTTATAATGTACAAGATGGGGACCATAATGTGGACAAAAAAAACAAAATAGGGAACATGATAGGGGACATTTCTACAATACATACATTATTCTTATCTATATAATAGGATGACAACAGCTCTCCAGACCTGCATCCCACCACAAAGACCATCCCAGCCCTGAAGAATGAAATTATCCTTAGTAACGAAGTGAGGGACTTCGTGCCAACCTGTGGTCTCAAGGCATTGACTCTTATAAAAGTCCTGCTCAAGGTGATGGGGTGCAACTGTGGGACCCTATACCAGAGATGATGTCCTCCACCCAACTTTCAAAAAGCTGTAAGGGTCTTCAGTAGAGATGGGTAGTCGAGCTGGGCTATCAGACGGTCACCTCTGTAGCTGTAGTGTCATTATTCGTATGGTCCCAATGTGTATATTAAAAAAAAGTGCACCTTTGTTATAATGTACAAGATGGGGACCATAATGTGGACAAAATAACAAAATAGGGAACATGATAGGGGACATTTCTACAATACATACATTATTCTTATCTATATAATAGGATGACAACAGCTCTCCAGACCTGCATCCCACCACAAAGACCACTCCAGCCCTGAAGAATGAAATCATCCTTAGTGACGAAGTGAGGGACTTCGTGCCAACCTGTGGTCTCAAGGCATTGTCTCTTATAAGAGTCCTGCTTAAGGTGATGGGGTGCAACTGTGGGACCCTATACCAGAGATGATGTCCTCCACCTAACTTTCAAAAAGCTGTAAGGGTCTTCAGTAGAGATGGGTAGTCGAGCTGGGCTATCAGACGGTCACCTCTGTAGCTGTAGTGTCATTATTCGTATGGTCCCAATGTGTATATTAAAAAAAAAGTGCACCTTTGTTATAATGTACAAGATGGGGACCATAATGTGGACAAAAAAAACAAAATAGGGAACATGATAGGGGACATTTCTACAATACATACATTATTCTTATCTATATAATAGGATGACAACAGCTCTCCAGACCTGCATCCCACCACAAAGACCACTCCAGCCCTGAAGAATAAAATCATCCTTAGTGACGAAGTGAGGGACTTCGTGCCAACCTGTGGTCTCAAGGCATTGTCTCTTATAAGAGTCCTGCTTAAGGTGATGGGGTGCAACTGTGGGACCCTATACCAGAGATGATGTCCTCCACCTAACTTTCAAAAAGCTGTAAGGGTCTTCAGTAGAGATGGGTAGTCGAGCTGGGCTATCAGACGGTCACCTCTGTAGCTGTAGTGTCATTATTCGTATGGTCCCAATGTGTATATTAAAAAAAAAGTGCACCTTTGTTATAATGTACAAGATGGGGACCATAATGTGGACAAAAAAAACAAAATAGGGAACATGATAGGGGACATTTCTACAATACATACATTATTCTTATCTATATAATAGGATGACAACAGCTCTCCAGACCTGCATCCCACCACAAAGACCACTCCATCCCTGAAGAATGAAATCATCCTTAGTGACGAAGTGAGGGACTTCGTGCCAACCTGTGGTCTCAAGGCATTGTCTCTTATAAGAGTCCTGCTCAAGGTGATGGGGTGCAACTGTGGGACCCTATACCAGAGATGATGTCCTACACCCAACTTTCAAAAGCTGTAAGGGTCTTCAGTAGAGATGGGTAGTCGAGCTGGGCTATCAGACTGTCACCTCTGTAGCTGTAGTGTCATTATTCGTATGGTCTTAATGTGTATATTAAAAAAAACTGCACCTTTGTTATAATGTACAAGATGGGGACCATAATGTGGACAAAATAACAAAATAGGGAACATGATAGGGGACATTTCTACAATACATACATTATTCTTATCTATATAATAGGATGACAACAGCTCTCCAGACCTGCATCCCACCACAAAGACCACTCCAGCCCTGAAGAATGAAATCATCCTTAGTGACGAAGTGAGGGACTTCGTGCCAACCTGTGGTCTCAAGGCATTGTCTCTTATAAGAGTCCTGCTTAAGGTGATGGGGTGCAACTGTGGGACCCTATACCAGAGATGATGTCCTCCACCTAACTTTCAAAAAGCTGTAAGGGTCTTCAGTAGAGATGGGTAGTCGAGCTGGGCTATCAGACGGTCACCTCTGTAGCTGTAGTGTCATTATTCGTATGGTCCCAATGTGTATATTAAAAAAAAGTGCACCTTTGTTATAATGTACAAGATGGGGACCATAATGTGGACAAAAAAAACAAAATAGGGAACATGATAGGGGACATTTCTACAATACATACATTATTCTTATCTATATAATAGGATGACAACAGCTTTCCAGACCTGCATCCCACCACAAAGACCACTCCAGCCCTGAAGAATGAAATCATCCTTAGTGACGAAGTGAGGGACTTCGTGCCAACCTGTGGTCTCAAGGCATTGTCTCTTATAAGAGTCCTGCTCAAGGTGATGGGGTGCAACTGTGGGACCCTATACCAGAGATGATGTCCTCCACCTAACTTTCAAAAAGCTGTAAGGGTCTTCAGTAGAGATGGGTAGTCGAGCTGGGCTATCAGACGGTCACCTCTGTAGCTGTAGTGTCATTATTCGTATGGTCCCAATGTGTATATTAAAAAAAAGTGCACCTTTGTTATAATGTACAAGATGGGGACCATAATGTGGAGAAAAAAAACAAAATAGGGAACATGATAGGGGACATTTCTACAATACATACATTATTCTTATTTATATAATAGGATGACAACAGCTCTCCAGACCTGCATCCCACCACAAAGACCACTCCAGCCCTGAAGAATGAAATCATCCTTAGTGACGAAGTGAGGGACTTCGTGCCAACCTGTGGTCTCAAGGCATTGTCTCTTATAAGAGTCCTGCTCAAGGTGATGGGGTGCAACTGTGGGACCCTATACCAGAGATGATGTCCTCCACCCAACTTTCAAAAAGCTGTAAGGGTCTTCAGTAGAGATGGGTAGTCGAGCTGGGCTATCAGACGGTCACCTCTGTAGCTGTAGTGTCATTATTCGTATGGTCCCAATGTGTATATTAAAAAAAATTGCACCTTTGTTATAATGTACAAGATGGGGACCATAATGTGGACAAAAAAAACAAAATAGGGAACATGATAGGGGACATTTCTACAATACATACATTATTCTTATTTATATAATAGGATGACAACAGCTCTCCAGACCTGCATCCCACCACAAAGACCATCCCAGCCCTGAAGAATGAAATTATCCTTAGTAACGAAGTGAGGGACTTCGTGCCAACCTGTGGTCTCAAGGCATTGACTCTTATAAGAGTCCTGCTCAAGGTGATGGGGTGCAACTGTGGGACCCTATACCAGAGATGATGTCCTCCACCCAACTTTCAAAAAGCTGTAAGGGTCTTCAGTAGAGATGGGTAGTCGAGCTGGGCTATCAGACGGTCACCTCTGTAGCTGTAGTGTCATTATTCGTATGGTCCCAATGTGTATATTAAAAAAAAGTGCACCTTTGTTATAATGTACATGATGGGGACCATAATGTGGACAAAAAAAACAAAAAAGGGAACATGATAGGGGACATTTCTACAATACATACATTATTCTTATTTATATAATAGGATGACAACAGCTCTCCAGACCTGCATCCCACCACAAAGACCATCCCAGCCCTGAAGAATGAAATTATCCTTAGTAACGAAGTGAGGGACTTCGTGCCAACCTGTGGTCTCAAGGCTCTGACTCTTATAAGAGTCCTGCTCAAGGTGATGGGGTGCAATTGTGGGACCCTATACCAGAGATGATGTCCTCCACCTAACTTTCAAAAAGCTGTAAGGGTCTTCAGTAGAGATGGGTAGTCGAGCTGGGCTATCAGACGGTCACCTCTGTAGCTGTAGTGTCATTATTCGTATGGTCCCAATGTGTATATTAAAAAAAGGTGCACCTTTGTTATAATGTACAAGATGGGGACAATAATGTGGACAAAAAAACCAAAATAGGGAACATGATAGGGGACATTTCTACAATACATACATTATTCTTATCTATATAATAGGATGACAACAGCTCTCCAGACCTGCATCCCACCACAAAGACCACTCCAGCCCTGAAGAATGAAATCTTCCTTAGTGACGAAGTGAGAGACTTCGTGCCAACCTGTGGTCTCAAGGCATTGTCTCTTATAAGAGTCCTGCTCAAGGTGATGGGGTGCAACTGTGGGACCCTATACCAGAGATGATGTCCTACACCCAACTTTCAAAAAGCTGTAAGGGTCTTCAGTAGAGATGGGTAGTCGAGCTGCGCTATCAGACGGTCACCTCTGTAGCTGTAGTGTCATTATTCGTATGGTCCCAATGTGTATATTAAAAAAAAGTGCACCTTTGTTATAATGTACAAGATGGGGACCATAATGTGGACAAAAAAAACAAAATAGGGAACATGATAGGGGACATTTCTACAATACATACATTATTCTTATCTATATAATAGGATGACAACAGCTCTCCAGACCTGCATCCCACCACAAAGACCATCCCAGCCCTGAAGAATGAAATTATCCTTAGTAACGAAGTGAGGGACTTCGTGCCAACCTGTGGTCTCAAGGCATTGACTCTTATAAGAGTCCTGCTCAAGGTGATGGGGTGCAACTGTGGGACCCTATACCAGAGATGATGTCCTCCACCTAACTTTCAAAAAGCTGTAAGGGTCTTCAGTAGAGATGGGTAGTCGAGCTGGGCTATCAGACGGTCACCTCTGTAGCTGTAGTGTCATTATTCGTATGGTCCCAATGTGTATATTAAAAAAAATTGCACCTTTGTTATAATGTACAAGATGGGGACCATAATGTGGACAAAAAAAACAAAATAGGGAACATGATAGGGGACATTTCTACAATACATACATTATTCTTATTTATATAATAGGATGACAACAGCTCTCCAGACCTGCATCCCACCACAAAGACCATCCCAGCCCTGAAGAATGAAATTATCCTTAGTAACGAAGTGAGGGACTTCGTGCCAACCTGTGGTCTCAAGGCATTGACTCTTATAAGAGTCCTGCTCAAGGTGATGGGGTGCAACTGTGGGACCCTATACCAGAGATGATGTCCTCCACCCAACTTTCAAAAAGCTGTAAGGGTCTTCAGTAGAGATGGGTAGTCGAGCTGGGCTATCAGACGGTCACCTCTGTAGCTGTAGTGTCATTATTCGTATGGTCCCAATGTGTATATTAAAAAAAAGTGCACCTTTGTTATAATGTACAAGATGGGGACCATAATGTGGACAAAAAAAACAAAATAGGTAACATGATAGGGGACATTTCTACAATACATACATTATTCTTATCTATATAATAGGATGACAACAGCTCTCCAGACCTGCATCCCACCACAAAGACCATCCCAGCCCTGAAGAATGAAATTATCCTTAGTAACGAAGTGAGGGACTTCGTGCCAACCTGTGGTCTCAAGGCATTGACTCTTATAAGAGTCCTGCTCAAGGTGATGGGGTGCAACTGTGGGACCCTATACCAGAGATGATGTCCTCCACCCAACTTTCAAAAAGCTGTAAGGGTCTTCAGTAGAGATGGGTAGTCGAGCTGGGCTATCAGACGGTCACCTCTGTAGCTGAAGTGTCATTATTCGTATGGTCCCAATGTGTATATTAAAAAAAAGTGCACCTTTGTTATAATGTACAAGATGGGGACCATAATGTGGACAAAAAAAACAAAATAGGGAACATGATAGGGGACATTTCTACAATACATACATTATTCTTATTTATATAATAGGATGACAACAGCTCTCCAGACCTGCATCCCACCACAAAGACCATCCCAGCCCTGAAGAATGAAATTATCCTTAGTAACGAAGTGAGGGACTTCGTGCCAACCTGTGGTCTCAAGGCATTGACTCTTATAAGAGTCCTGCTCAAGGTGATGGGGTGCAACTGTGGGACCCTATACCAGAGATGATGTCCTCCACCTAACTTTCAAAAAGCTGTAAGGGTCTTCAGTAGAGATGGGTAGTCGAGCTGGGCTATCAGACGGTCACCTCAGTAGCTGTAGTGTCATTATTCGTATGGTCCCAATGTGTATATTAAAAAAAGGTGCACCTTTGTTATAATGTACAAGATGGGGACAATAATGTGGACAAAAAAAACAAAATAGGGAACATGATAGGGGACATTTCTACAATACATACATTATTCTTATCTATATAATAGGATGACAACAGCTCTCCAGACCTGCATCCCACCACAAAGACCACTCCAGCCCTGAAGAATGAAATCTTCCTTAGTGACGAAGTGAGAGACTTCGTGCCAACCTGTGGTCTCAAGGCATTGTCTCTTATAAGAGTCCTGCTCAAGGTGATGGGGTGCAACTGTGGGACCCTATACCAGAGATGATGTCCTACACCCAACTTTCAAAAGCTGTAAGGGTCTTCAGTAGAGATGGGTAGTCGAGCTGGGCTATCAGACGGTCACCTCTGCAGCTGTAGTGTCATTATTTGTATGGTCTTAATGTGTATATTAAAAAAAAGTGCACCTTTGTTATAATGTACATGATGGGGACCATAATGTGGACAAAATAACAAAATAGGGAACATGATAGGGGACATTTCTACAATACATACATTATTCTTATCTATATAATAGGATGACAACAGCTCTCCAGACCTGCATCCCACCACAAAGACCATCCCAGCCCTGAAGAATGAAATTATCCTTAGTATTGAAGTGAGGGACTTCGTGCCAACCTGTGGTCTCAAGGCATTGACTCTTATAAGAGTCCTGCTCAAGGTGATGGGGTGCAACTGTGGGACCCTATACCAGAGATGATGTCCTCCACCCAACTTTCAAAAAGCTGTAAGGGTCTTCAGTAGAGATGGGTAGTCGAGCTGGGCTATCAGACGGTCACCTCTGTAGCTGTAGTGTCATTATTCGTATGGTCCCAATGTGTATATTAAAAAAAAGTGCACCTTTGTTATAATGTACAAGATGGGGACCATAATGTGGACAAAAAAAACAAAATAGGGAACATGATAGGGGACATTTCTACAATACATACATTATTCTTATCTATATAATAGGATGACAACAGCTCTCCAGACCTGCATCCCACCACAAAGACCATCCCAGCCCTGAAGAATGAAATTATCCTTAGTAACGAAGTGAGGGACTTCGTGCCAACCTGTGGTCTCAAGGCATTGACTCTTATAAGAGTCCTGCTCAAGGTGATGGGGTGCAACTGTGGGACCCTATACCAGAGATGATGTCCTCCACCTAACTTTCAAAAAGCTGTAAGGGTCTTCAGTAGAGATGGGTAGTCGAGCTGGCTATCAGACGG